>NC_138769.1:211711049-212291049 GCF_965119305.1 Pelophylax lessonae | reverse complement strand
ATATGTTGCGCAAAAGTGTCACCAACCAAATAAAGCAAATATGTAAACAAATGGGATTATCTCAGTTATAGCTGCACTCTTGTTGCATCCACATATACAATACATAAACCAATTAAACCAAAATGTTGTTGTGCTTTCAATATAAAGCGCAAATAGTCTAATAAAGTCCCTCAGAAAAAAAAAAGAAAAGAAAGTGCACTTGTGCAAAAATCTTCATGTAAACTCTTAAATGTTATCAGGATCCCATGCTCCAATGAGAGTAAGATCATTCTTCACATCCAAATGAGCACACGCCACTCATAAGCCACTTACCAGCTAATATAACCCCAAGATGAAGGTCTGGCTGCACTTTATCACAGTATCCCCATGGAATGGATAGATGTCAAGAGCTGGGATTCAAGAGTGGATTTCCATCCAGCCAAGATAATCCACGGTGCACTTAGTGAGGAGGAGAAACAAAGGAGGAACCAAAAGTGTAGTAATTTGAGGTGCAAGTTTTTAATAAAGGTTAAAACTACTTACAACAAGGCAGGAGTAAATCACATAGTGTAAAAAAATGCGTGCAAAACCCCAGCGGGCGTGATGATATCAGCACTGTAGCTCCTCCCGATGAGTTTCGTTCAAAAGAATGTCATCAAGTGGTTTAATACTTAAAAAGTCATATAGGTTTGTCCAAGTAAGCTAAAGTGAAGTCATAGATATAGATATGCAGTCAGATAAGCATTATGCTAACAACTTCCATATTCATAGTTTTACCTCCATATACCTGGTACAGTAGTTGGACAGGGTGTCTAAATATGACTGTACAGGCCAATAGGCATCATAATTAGACCTAGTGCACTCAGAAATGAACATTCAGTAACAGAACCAGTCTCACATACCCCCTTTCTGTTTGTTTGTCACTGATCCTTCCTAGCAGTGACCTGTTGCTCAGTATTAGTCACAGGTCTAGCCAATGAAGTGAGTCTGGAGTCCCTTTTACCCAAAGAAAGGTATATTTTTCACAGACCCCGTTACTGTTACTTGTATCGTAAAGCAATTTAGCTGTTGTACTGTTGTAGTTTTAAATATTATTTTAATTAATGTATAAATCAACCCAGCAATTATTTGCTATATCAAATAGTCATTAATCCCCCCTCCCAAAAAAATGGAGCTGTAGGATAGGATACCCATATTGGTATCTTTATTCCCTTCATTAAATAAAAAATGAACATACTAGTGGGTTAACAGCAGTCCTTGAAACCTAATACCAAATATGATTTTATTATATTGGTAATTTACAAAATGAAGAACACAGACACAAATGTTAATGTGTAAATTAACATAACGTTTTTCAAAATATATTTTATAGAGAAATAAAAGAAAAAATATCCACAGCTGAAAGAAAAAGGGAAAAAAATTCTGGGGCCTTCCAAAAAACAATTTAGGTACATAACTTCAGCAGGTAAATGGCTAAAGGTTAACTCCACTCTCGTGGGGAAAAAAATAGCAAATAAAAAAATAATAATTTAGTGTATACAATTGCGACACAAGTCATATTGTGATTGAATGTGATTAAAATTACCTTTTCTTTTCAATCTACAGTGCTGTAATTTTCTGAAATATGCAATGCAATATGACAACATGGAGGTGTTCTGTACACAGAATGTGTACAGAACGCCCCCCAGATATGTAATTTCCTGCTTGTGTGATTGGCTCACTGATTTTCCCAGAAGTCTGCCTAAGATACAAGTCAGATTTTAGGCATCCCCTGCAACACAAATGTCATTTTTGGTGAGATACACCCAATAGGAAATCATGTCTAAAGGGATGCAGACCCAGACACTTTCCTCAGAGCTTTGCAGGTGCAGCAGCTGGTTGATAATTATGAAATAACTCCCATTAGACTAAGTCAGAACATGGGCACAGAGAACACACACAGAGATTTCTTCAGAATAACCAAACGGTAGGAATCTGCAACAAAGTTTGTTAAAATTCTTGCAATGTACAGAGATCACCCAGAGGGAAATGTTTTTTTCTCAACAAAAGTAGAGTCATTCTTTAAATCATGTGTAATATACCCAGGGCTTTTTTTTCAGCTGGAACTTGGTGGAACTCAGTTCCACCACCTTTGGCTCAGGCCCTCTGCTCCCTGCTCACCACTATCACTAATAAACACAGAGGTCTGACTTCCTGTGTTTTCCAAGGGCAGTATGGGGACAAAGGAGACGCTGGTGCCTGGGGTGCAGTGGGAATGCAGACACCCCCACTGGATGATCTCCCTGCAAGTGAGAGAGGTGAAGCCTTCTACAGTGTGAGGGAAGGTACTAAAGAAGAAGAGGGGTAAAAGTAAGATGTGGATGGGGGATGCAGAACTAAGTAGCTGTGGAAGAAGGCTGAACTCTGTACTCTGTGTGTAGTGCACCCCTGAACCCTGCACTGTATATGTAGATTACTCCCGAACTCTGCACGCTGCACAACCCTGAACTCTGCACTGTAAACGTAGATCGCCCCTGAACTCTGCACTGTATATGTAGCACACCCCTGAACTCTGCATTATATACGTAGCACACTCCCAAACTCAGCACGTAGCACATTCCTGAACTCTGCACTCTGTGTGTAACCCCACTGAACTCTGCACTCCTGGTATTTGATGCCCCTTTAAGACCCTCACACTGTTAGTGAAATTTTGACCAGTTTTGGAAGGGAGTTTTGGGCGGGTCGTGGTTGAGTTCCTGCACCTTTTTTCAAAAAGCCCTGAATATAGCTAATATTTTTGATTGGAAAAATAAAAAAGGTGCACTATTCTCTATTTCCACTTGTTATAAATTATTTCTTGCTAGTGCAAATGGCTTTAAGTGGAACTTTGTGTTAGGACATTTAAGGGGAAGCTTGGAGAAGATTTAAACTGTCCTACTCATATTTAAAATAGAAATATTTAATGGAATCTGAATTAAGCTTTTTAGTGTCTGTAATGTGTATACCATCCTATGTGTAAGTACCAGTGACCGATATCACTTGTTGAAATTTTATGTAGGGTTATCAAATTTGTATGTGAGCTTATAAAATATGTGTGTGGAAACCTAAATAGAATTTAAATTTTGAGGTATTATTGCATAATAATAGCTTTGACCATATTCTTCAAAGAACTTTGATTTGTAGATTCTAATAAACTAAGCTTACTTGGGAACATTGTGTGATATTTTGATATGGATTTTTAGAATTCTAAAATGCACAATGTTTTTTATTTTTAGATAGTTCAAGATATGGGCTGATAAATGAATAAACACATGGAAAATGTTAACTAACCATGTAACAAAATGTACAAATATTGATTGTAAATGTGAATTATAATATTTGTCCAAATATAAGAACTGTGGCTTACATACTGTAAATGTGGAAACCATTCCTGCAAAGCATATGATAAAATGATAAAGCAAGAACAATAGATACAAAATGCATAAAGCAACACAGAGATAAGGCCCCTTTCACATGGCGCTGATCCGTTTTGATGGACTTTATTTGCTCAGCAGGGTTCGCTGATGTTTTGCTTCGCTGATCTCCGCTGAGCAGGTGGATGACAGGTCCATCTCTGTTCACTGTGCAGATACAGACCTATCAAGAGACCCGCTCTCCTCTATGGGGAGATCGGATGAAAAGGGACAGCCTGTCTGTTTTCATCCGACCCACTGGACAGATGGCAATAGACAGACAGACTGTCTGTTTTTGTTTTCAGCTGATCTTTTTTGATCGGTTCTGCCTCCCCATAGAGGAGGATGGGTGACACAATCGGGTCCGCTTGAAAAATGGACAGGCGGACCAGATCAGTCCCATCTTGTGAAAGGGGCCTAACATTAATATTACCTGTTGTATAATTAAAGCAGACTGAAAGTCAGGAAAACCCAAAAATATCCTCCAAATACTTACTTGTCATCTATATCGTCCTCCCCATAAGCCCCACAGGCCAGTGATTTAACGTTACTTTTTGCTTTTATGAATGAGGACTATACATGTGAACTAGAGACACTGATAGACTGCCTCTACCTTAACATTCAATCAGTCCTTATGTCTCCCTCTCTCTCTCTCTCTCATCCAGTCTTTTGGGTGTAGTCATGGGGATAACGTCATGAGGAATCACTAGCCTTCTGCACATAGAAGGAGTGCATTGTAGGTGACAAGCGGGTATTGTGAAGGTAGTTTTTAGGTTTTCTTAACAGCAGGCAGTATGGAGGGCAAGTAAATTTAAAGTCACTTGTAGACTTTAGGACATCTTAAACTGAACCAGGGCAACTCAAACTGAGCATATTAATAGAGGATAAATTGTAAAGAGGTCACCATTACTGAATACATCATGTCAAAATAATCAGTATATTTAGGTATGTAGAAAAGGAGGTTGATGTACTAAAGCAGTAGTGACTGTTCATTTTGTAAACCTAAAGTGATTGTTACCTTTAAAAAGAAACACACTGCCAGTCCCTCTAATTTATCAAGACATAACACATTCTGTAAGTGTTTTTACAAAGCCTGTAAAGCCTGTTTTTACAAAACCTGTAAATACCTTTTCTCAATATATATTTAGGCCGGTCACGTGACTCCCCACCGCTCTCCTACTCCAATCAGGTTCCTCCACCCCAAACTTGCTCATTCATGTTTTTATGGACCTTGATTTGTGCACTAGTACGCAGTCATGTTGGAAAAGGAAGGGCCAACCCCAAACTGTCCCACAAATTTAGGAGCGTGAAATTGTCCAAAATGTCTTGGTATGCTAACGCCTTAAGAGTTCCCTTCACTGGAACTAAGGGGCCAAGCCTAACCCCTGAGAAACAACCCCATACCATAATCCCCCCCACTGACAAATGATTTGGACCAGTGCATAAATCAAGGTCCATAAAGTTATGGATTAACAAGTTTGGGGTGGAGGAACTTGATTGGCCCACAGAGAGCCCTGATCTCAACCCGAAAGAACACCTTTGGAATAAATTAGAGCACAGACAGCTAGCCAGGCCTTCTCTCCGATATCAGTGCCTGACCTCATAAATGCGCTTCTGGAAGAATGGTCAAATATTCCCATAGACACACTCCTAAACCTTGTGGACAGCCTTCCCAGAAGAGTTGAAGCTATTATAGTTGCAAGGGGTGGGCCAATTCAATGTTGAACATGTGTGTGTAAAAGCAGGCATCCCAATACTTTTGGTAATATAGTGTATATCCCAAAAAGGAAATTATTCTACCAATCAAAAATACATATTATACTGCTGTATTTATTCTAAGATCACACTTTATTAGGATTTCCCAAAAAAAAAATAAAAAAAATAACTTAAAAACTATAGAAAAAACTGGACTCGCCATAAACTTTTTTTTTCTATGTACAGTATATATTTGTAAATCTGTGTACAGTCCTATAAACCTCATACATACATACATACTCAGCCCATCATACATGGCATCCACTTTCCAACCGCAATACGTATATATATATATATATATATATATATATATATATATATATGTTGCAGTTTGCAAATGCTTTATTATGGTTATTGCTAAAGCAATCAGCCATAATCCCAGTCATTTTTTTTTTTGGTGCCTGGCTTTCTCTTGAAGGCGATGATCAAAGTAGCTCATTAGCCACTGGATCGCTTTTCAAAGCAGCGAGAGGGGACACCCCACCCCCCTCCCCCCCCTTCACCTGGGTTGCCCAGGATTACTGTTTCCACTGGCACACCTGAGAATCGATCCAGCTGGTCACAGAGGAAGTGAGAGACAAGATCATCTCTGATTGCCTCTATGGCTTGGCGGACCGGAGCGAGCAAAAGATCAAATTTTTTTTTTTTTTTGATCTTTTGCTTTTAAAGGCAAAGGAGAGATTTGGGGTCTTTTTGACCTTAGATCTCTCCATAAAGAGGACCTGTTGTCATTATTTCTATTACTAGGGATGTTTACACATAAAAGTGATAAAAAAAAAATATTAAAGGGGTAGTGTAAAAATAAAAAAATAAATAAATTAGAAAAACATTTGTTAAAGAGTCTCCATTCCTCCGTGCTTGTGCGCAGAAGTCAACGCATACATGTCATGCATGCATATTTATGTGGTGTTCGCACCACACATGTGAGGTATCACTACAAATGTTAGAGCAAGAGCAATAATTCTAGATCTATATAATGCTAGATCTCTTCTATGGCTCTAAACCAGTAGCATGTAAAGGCATTTGAAGCATTGCCTATGAAGAATTTTAAGTACCATAGTTTGTCGCCATTCCACGAGCTTGCGGAATTTAAAAAATAAGTGCAGAAAATTTGCTGCGCAAATACTGTGTGACATAAAAAGTTGCAATGATCGCCATTTTTTTCCCTAGGGTATAAAAAAATATACATTGTTTGGGGGTTATAAGTAATTTTCTAGAAACAAATACTAATTTAAACTTTTAAAAAGTGCCAGAAAAGGCTTGGTCTTCAAGTGGGTATTATGGACTCCTAAAACAAAGACTACTGCACTGGAATTCATATATTTAACCACAGCTGCTATACTTAACACCCAGCCACTACATTTTTTTTGGACCCCATGGCTTAGCCACTGGTACAAGTGAATTCCCAGTGCAACCAAAATAACCTTCCTCAAGTTGTTGTCTTTGTAGACCTGAAGTCTACAAAGTTGATACAAGTCTGTATCAACATTATCCAGCTTTGACCAAGCAAAGTTTCATATCATGTACACAGCTTTTCCTTGTAAAAATTAAACGGTATTCATGCAAGAAAGCTGTAAAATCAGGGTTTTTGTTCCAGTGGATTCAAATAGTAGCATTAAAAAGTAGTAGTTAAAAATCCACCGAAGAACAAATGCTAAAGGTGTACAGGTGACTATGGACTGTCAAAACAATGGTCCATTACCAATCATCAAGGCAGAATTGTTTGTGAAATGTAAATTTCAGAGCATGGGTATGCTGGCCCACAGGTTAAGTTGCCCCATATATATTACTTGCTCCACATACTCTGATTACCTGTGGTTGGGCAAGGCTGTCCTTTTTTTATTAAAAAGGGAAGTGCAGCACTAAAATCAAAGGTGTGTCAGTCCAAAACAGTCCATCTATGAGGTCCAGCTGATTGGGCCAAAAAGTGCCACCACCACCAAATGTCACCAACCACACTGCCTCTTACATTCCGGCTGGCAACAATCGAGCATTCATATATCCAAGCACAGGCTCATCCAGGTCTCCTCAGCACCAACCGACACTCATATGGACCAGGTGGATAAATCCAAATAGTCAGGTTGCCAAAAGAGGATAATCAAAGAATGGCCCCAAGGATAAAAGAAAGGCTTATAGTGCAGTATATTAATTCCAAGATTAAATTTATTATAAGTAAAGCAAATACACTCACATAATGAAAAGACAGCGTCAGCGTGTATGTACAAAAGGCTTTCAACCAGAAAGATGGCTGATGTGTCCTTCGCTCAATCATGTCACACGTCCCAGTACCCGCCCGATGCGGCCTTTCGTCAACAAATGACATCGTCAGGTGGGTACTGGGACATGTGACGTCATCGCGCCAAAGGACGCAGTGGCCATCTTTCTGGTTGTAAGCCGTTTGTACACACACGCTGACGCTGTCTTATCATTATGTGAGTGTATTTGCTTTACTTATAATAAATTTCATCTTGGAATTAATATACTGCACTATGAGCCTTTCTTTTATCCTTGGGACCATTCTTTGATTATACTCTTTTGGCAACCTGACTATTTGGATTTATCCACCTGGTCCATATGAGTGTCGGTTGGTGCTGAGGAGACCTGGATGAGCCTGTGCTTGGATATATGAATGCTCGATTGTTGCCAGCCAGACAGTAAAGCCCCGTACACACGTACGGATCGTCGTCATACAAACGTTCGTCTTTTCTCCCCGGGATGTCGGTGTCTGTTGAAAAGTGCAAAGACAGCACAAGGACAGCACAAGAATTTTGTCCGCAGACTTCAGCTGACTGCAGAAGTGATGTCATGTAATGGTTAACTTTCCCTGTGTTTTTTATTTTCTGAGCATGCCCAGTCTTGCAAATCTGCGGTCTGTCGGCTGATTTCTGTACTGACAGGTGAACAATCGTCCGTTCTGGTGTCCGCAGACAAAAATTTTCATGTTTGCAAGAAAGACTCTTGTCCGCGGATTGTGCGCAGACAGCTGTCGGAGGCACCATACTAACACGCGTACAATCGGCAGATCTTTCGTCCGCCGAAGTTTGTATGACGACGATCCGTACGTGTGTACGGCGCTTAAGAGGCAGTATGGTTGGTGACATTTGGTGGTGGTGGCACTTTTTGGCCTAATCTGCTGGACCTCATAGATGGACTGTGTTGGACTGACACACCTTTGATTTTAGTGCTGCACTTCCCTTTTTAATATTTATGTTTATGTTTTATCCTACATATGTGCAGCAGCTGATCTTTTTAAACTGGTTATTTTTTTACCTTGTTATTTCTGTTTGTTCGGACTGATCCAAGTGCAGCTTTCTTTGTGTATTTTGTCCTTTTTTTTAATGTATGAACAGAGAAATTTGAAACACAACAAGTTATGATTCTCAGGATTGCACTTGTGAATTATGTAAACTGATAGTGGAATGCTCAGCTCTTTGCTATTTTCTTTTTGGACTTGATGCAACGTGAACTTATAACACAGTCTTACTTACCATGTATCCTATTGAGAAAACATTGAATCAAAAAATATGTTGAGATGCATGGTGTATAAGTCATACAGTTAAAAAAAAAAACAGAGTAGCCTTGTGCTACTTATATATAAAAAATAGAATGTTTATGGCAAGTATTCTCCGGTCTATAGTTTCCTATTGTTTTAACTCATTTTGATTGTCTTAATAAAATGTGATAATTGGATAAACAAGATTGTATAATAGGTTTTTCTCATTGGCAAACTATTCTCCTTTTTTCGAGGGTACGTAAAATCATGGAAATTTAATAGAATAAATGCCCTGCCCTGGGTGTACTTGGCACCTGTACACAGTTTTTCCCCTTTTAATGGCTATTACATACTTTCTATTGTAGCAGAATCTCGGTAGCCTGCCAACTCTCTAAAACAAACACACAGTAGGTGTTTAAAAGCTGCTACAAACCAACTAAAACAGACTTTAGAGTCTTTGCTGTGATCTTTGAGGATCTTTAAGAAAGAAATACTTCACCATGCAAGCAGCTAGAGCGGTCAGTGATGGCTTGTTTTAAGTTTTTTGTTTTTACAGCTTTTTAAGAATATGTAAATATTTTTATGACCAATGTTTGGGTACACTTTAAGTTTATTTCAGTATTCATTTAAAAATCCATACACTATTTGGATGGTTGCTGTTTCAGTATAATTGGAATACATAAGCAATTAGTTCATATGTCAACCTTTCAGTTTAGGGCAAACTACTCTTCAGACTAATATAAGGTTTCTTTTGCATTCCTTGTATTCTGATTACATATTTACTTACATGAGGTGGGAATAAATAGTGAATATACAAAAAAATATAAAAGAATCCTAATACCCTTAAAGGAGAGGTACATCCAAAGCTTGTTTGGCTGTATTTCTCCTGTGGATCACAGAAGTGCAGTTCTTTCTGCACTTTCTGTACTCCTGTGACCCATGTTCAGCAGACAGCGGGCTGAACATGAAGACATCACAGAGCCGGTCCAGGCAGGGAAAAGATCACGACAATGATCCGCATGCCCTGGACTGACACCTGGCTCAGCCTCTCAGTGAGCCGGGCAGAGCAGAGACCTGCTGACTGACAGACTGGCATTTGATCGCTTGATTCTAAGTGTTAATGCCGGCAGGGGACCGATGCTACATCCACCTAGATAAGTTTGATTTAAAAATATATATATATATTCCCATACTCTTTTAATGTTAGATGTTTCAAAAATACCCTAAAGTGTATGTTTAGCCAAAACCTTTTTTTTCTTAGTTTTGAATAGTGTGAGGAAGGATTAGAACCCATCAGTTGTGTTCACACTAGGTGAATGTACCCTCTCCTGTCCTGGTGATCAGCGTCACTGATACAAAAAGTGACTGGAAATCTAGAATTTTAGAGTTGTCACCAGAAGAAGAGTTGAGGCTAAATCTTTCTATGAGGATACCTGCTCCGGTGACAACTGAGAAAAGAGTACCCCCAACTTAATCAAGATTTTGTTTACTTTCTGCTGCTTCTCCAGAATAGGTAATGGAGAGAAATCCCCCCAATGGCACACAGACAACAAAAAAAAAAAAACAGATGGGTTGGCGGGAGAAGTCAGTGATTATTGCTAGCGGCTATAGCAGCCACTAGCGATAATCCCAACTGAACCAGCAGGCTGGTTGTACCCAAGTTGATAGATTGATCAACTTGGTACATTCAGCCTGCCCACACACACTGGTTCCTGCTGAACTGGTCGAGATGCGAACCGTGTATGGCCTACCTAACTCTTGATCCTGTCAGAAATTTTGTAGGCTTACAAATTCCTGTGCTCTCTGCCTTTTCTGCACTCTTATAATTTACAGGTATTTATGTGGTTTACATAGTCCTGTCTAAAGCTGGTCATACATGGATCAAAATTTGTCCGGATCAGCGGGAAACGGCTGAATTTCGATCCATGTATGGGCACTGTAGTTGAACAGAAATCTATTTACTGATCGACTCTTATTCAACTCCCCTGCTAGAAAGTTTCCACTGTCTTCCCACTTTCAGAATACAAAGACACGCAGGAGGATTCCCCCATCCACCTGGAATGAGTGGATAGGGAAATCAAGTCAGTTTTTTTTTTTTTGTTTAGCCAAAAAAGCTGACTCATTACCATTGGCTTAGGCTGGCCATACATGGCTATGTTTTGTTTTCAATGAAAAAGCAAGCCAGTTTGAGAGAAGTTGATCATTAAATCAATTTCTCTGGAATGGAAACAGCCATAAATGGATCAAAATTCAGTTAGTTCGGCTTTAAGCCTAGTACACATGGGCAAAATGTCGGGCAACATTGGCCAGTTCAACAAAAACTAGCCTACATTCTGCCTGTGTGTATGGAAGCTGGCCGAGCATGCTGGAAAACCAGCAGCTGACCGGTCCCAACCGGTGCTCTTAGTCAATGGCTGGGAGCACTGACCAGAGTGTTCTGGGGGGCACCCCCCTGTCAGAACACAATAGCTCAGCAGGGGAGATCACTGCACTAACGTTGGATAGTTTTTATCAATCAACCAAAGGGCATACATGCAAGGTTGATGGAGGAATCCCCCCTCCCATGCCATTGTATTCTGACATTGGGACTCCTCCAAAGTCAGAATACCCTGATCATTTGCTGCAGCTTGCTGTTTTAAAAACATTTCTAACAGTCCCATTTGACAGCAGAAGTCGATCTTTAGATCGACTTCTGTCAATCAGGAATGGCCTTAGATGAATTGAAATTTGGCCAGTCCTTCCTATACCAGTTGAGTTTTGATCCATCTATGAGCAGCTACACTGCTCCTCCAAAAAAAATACAGTACAATGACTCTTTCACCGTAGAACACGAAGAGGTCTACTTATAAATTCATACAACTTTCACCAAAGATTCATACACTTTTCTAATTGGATTCAATTAGGAAATATATTAATCCTGGGTGAAAGATGTATGAATCTTGTGTGAAAACATTTATACATTGACCCCAAAATATGATATTGACAGAGTTACCAGGTAAAAAGAAAGCAAAAATCCCAGAAAAAAATATAACTAATACAGCCACCACATTTAAGAATTGGTAAGCTAATATATTACATTTACTTTCTTGGGCTTAAATACACTTTTTTAGGTATGATAGCACATCATTTGTCTTTGCATTTCTTTGTTAAACAAGCCTAGGGTCTCATTGATTGAATATTCTCAGGAGAATGGTTATATAAATATCTTAATGTAAACTGCTAAACATTTATTTGAGCCCATACCTAATTGATTAATTCATGTAATCTGCATGTGTCAGTCCTATATGAAGTGAGCAGTTTATATAGATTATCCAAAGTAACCACATTAGATGCAAAACACATTTGGTGTTAAAATCATATTATGTTTGTCTAAATGAAAGTATCCTTTGTATTTGATTACTACTTGACATATTATAGTATTACAGTAGTTTGTGCCTTAAATAGATTGTGTGTTTAAGTGCCTCTGTGGCAGTGTTATAACATTGATTGTTAAAAAAGCAGCTGTTGGTACAGCTTGTGTATAAATCTGAGACATGAACAAATTATAATTTCAAAATAAAAAGTGACAATTCAGCATTAGTGACTGTGTGTTTTTATGTATAGCACATGTTCAAAAATATACTTGTTTATCTTTAGAATCCATACACTGTGACCACATCTGTTCTGATCAGCAGAGAATCTGTGAACAGATCCCCTTCTTTTGTGACATCTATGTACATTCGTTCTTGGGGTTTAATGGATCCATGTTAGGTCTGTGGATAGGCAGTAAAATGGACATGCATACATTTACGTTCAACTACCCCAGGCAGGTATGTTCACAAAACAGGAAAAGGACGCAAACCTATTGCTTTTTTTTTCAGACCTGAATGACCCGGGAAGTATTTGGATGTTAATGGACATACATCCATTTATATCCACGTGCACCGGACTAACATGGAACTTGTGATCAGATCTACTTGAAAAACTGATCAGACCACCAGTGTGAAATGGCCTTATATTATAAAATGCATAAAATCTCCATTGGAAGGTTTTGCCAGTATGAATTGATAACGTGTGTTTGTAAAATATAATAGAGTAACTACAATTAAATTCTTATACAACAGAGGCAGCAAGAGCAACGCATTTTGGCCATGTCTTCAGTGAAATATATCAGTGTGGATGGAATGAGTTGGCTTGTTCACTCACCAGCTCTGGGATCCCTGTGTCACTGCAGTTTGAGGATCAAGGTGAATGCCAAGTTCATGCTAGATGAATGCAGTCTTACCTGATGTCCTGTCTAGCTTGGATAACCAGTATGCAACATCAGAGCTGGGAGGGAGGTAGGAGCAGCTGCCCCAAGTTAAATGTTTTCATATGGGGAAAAGGGTACCATTTGGCAAGCTGCACCCTCTTCATCACATTCACTAATGGCACTTTTCCACTGCAAGTACCGGCTAGTACCGGCTCGGCTCTACTCGGCCCTGCTTGGCCCGGTTTGCTTTTCCACTGCGGTACCGCATGGTATAGTGTCGGAACGGTTCGGTACGGTACGGTATAGGTTTGCTTTTCCACTAAAGTAGTACTAAAGTTAAGTGGGTGGGATAACAACGGGGTGGGTGTGATTCTCTGACCAATCAGTGGCTAGTAGTGACTGCATGCAAAGGATTGTGGGATATGGTACCAGTTTGGTACCTGTTGGAACCACAATCGAGTAGGTACTGTTTTTTCAGATAATAAAAAAGGGCTTTGACAAGCACAGTCTCTCTCGACATTTTAAAGAAGTGCACTCAAAAGACCCCTCCGGCTTAACTTTTTGCGGAATAGACAAAATCAAAGGGGACTGGAGAGGAGGAAACAAAAAGAGAATGATTTCAAAAAACGAAACAAAGTGGATATTTTTAATGAAATCACTGCGACCCGATGGCTTAAACGCCGACATAGATTTGAATTGTTTTATTACAGACGTTTAACCCACGGTACCACCTCTCTTCTCTCTCCTTTTTTTTGGTGCATTTTTATATATATATATATATTTTTTGGTGCATTTTATATATATTTTTTAATATTTTAATATATATTTTTCTAGTGAATTTTTTAATGTATCTCTTCCAGTGTACTTTTAACTTTTTTTAGGCGTTCCCTAATGTTTAAACGGTGTTAAATAATTTTTACCACTTATAACTGGTCCCTACCCATCCTTCCAACATAATTATATAAATCTATAAGCTCTTACAAAGTTTTTTATGTGGCTTTTCCATGGTTTATATATCCTCCTTTTTATATATCTTTTATATATAATTTATTCATGGCACGATAATCACAGTTCCCAAAAATCTCCTCCATTTTATACTCAAAAAATAAATTAATTAATTTTTTAATTTTTACACATATTTTTTCGCACAATTTTACATGATTAATATTCTATCTATATATAATTTATATATTATGGTGTCCCAAGAAAAACCTCCTCTTTTACATATATATATTTTTAATTTTTTAATAATATTTTTTATCATTTTATTAATATCTCCTGTTAAAAATAAAAAAATTAAACCTTTGAACGTTCTCATCCAACATCAGATATGACGTCTATTATGTATTAATACTTTTTTCCTCTCAAATTTCAAAAGAAATACACCTTTTTTTCCAAAAATCACATTTCTTCATAGAAGCCTTCTCATCCAACATCAGAAAGAAAAAAATCTTTTTATGCATTATATTTATTGCCTATGGGCTTATCTTCCTTTCCTCTATTTTATACAATGGAAAGGCTTTAAAATCTTCAGTGTATCCACACGACAGTACGGTGTTAATTTTTTTTATATTATTTTTTTCATAATTTTTGGCATTTTTTTTGCATTTTTTGTAATTAACCGCAAATAACTAAAAAGTCTGCTCATAGTGGAAGAATGCCTATATATACTTACAATGGAAGCCTTTCCCACCTTCCAAAACAAGAAGTTTTTTATCCCCTTTTTTTCCCTTTCTTTTTCCTTTTGGAGCAAGACGTCTTTTAAATTTTTAAATTTTAATTTTTTCTTTACCTTTTTAACTCTTTTTAGCTACTTTATTGACAAGTAAATAAAGTTTTTTTGGTGTTTTTTGTTTTTGTTCTTTGCTATCGGTGAGGCTGATGTGAAATGATGAAAATAGTAACCGCTCTTAAATGTTATTAGCCGACAAAACAGGGAGGAAAAAGATGGCCTCCGTTAGGCATCATATAGCGAGCACCAATATGGCGGCGGCCCCAGCCGATTGGTCGCTATGAAAATGGGCGGGCTATTTAAGAACCGGGAGTGCGCTATGGTGACGCCGCCTCAGCAGACGTCCTCTGACGAAACGCGTAAGGCGGGTCCATTGCGTCATACGTCACTTCCGGTTTCAACAGCATCTGACCGTGGAACGCGGAAGCTTCCCGGGAGACCGCAACCGATCGCTATCAGCCTACACCGTGAGTGTGTCTATATTCTTTCCAATTGCCGTTTATTTTACTGCACAAATGGGGTCCCCTTTTTCTTATGTTACATGACATCAACTGGCAATACTTGTTCGCCGTGGAGAAGGAACCCTCATGATTGTGCTCACCTAATCCAGCAAATACTACCAAACAGGTCGTATTGTAGTTGCGACATCTAGCGGCCACGCTAGTGTATGCAACCTTCATTCACTGTTTTCTCTCACAGTGGGAATTTCTTCCTTTCACTTGCCTCACTGGCACCTTCTACAAGCAATATTATAATTTCACACTGGCACACTATCCAGTGGCACTATTCATTTGTTTTTTATTGCACTGAATTGATTAATTTGTTTATTTATTGCTCTGGATTCATTTAATCTATTTATTGATTGGAATAAAAAAAATTTCATCTTTTCAACCTATTTATTTATTTGCAACCTGCACACGAGCACCTTCTCACAGTGGTCACAAAGAAATATCCTTGTTCACAAAAGGATTATTTAATTTTATATGTGCACTATTTATTTATATTTATTTTTACTCACTGTTTTCCCAATCACTCACACTATGGCACATATATTTTAAGTGACAAGGTGTCACTTAGAGGTAGCGCCGGGGCAACTTCTTTTGCACTTTCTATTATCTTAACCCCTCGGGGTTTTGTTGCTGGCAGCTTACACCTGTCTGTTATATATTATCTATACACTTCCATAGCGCTGGTCACCCTTGCCTTTCTATCAACTATATACTGTTTTTTCAGAGCCGTACCGTACCGTTCGGTTCCATGCAGTGGAAAAGCAAACCTATACCGTACCGTACCGAACCGTTCCGACCCTATACCATGCGGTACCGCAGTGGAAAAGCACAAAAGCGTGCCGAGCCGGTACGGTTCTATGCAGTGGAAAAGCGCCATAAGTATCCCAGACCTCATCTTAGGTATCCACCTACCTCTGAATCTCATGCTTGGCTCCATGCCACTCCTTCTGGCTCCACCCTCTGAACACACCCCCTTCTTCATGCCTCTGGCCTCAATGTGCTTTTCTTGTAGCAAGTAAAGGAGTAGGTGGAGTCGGGGATCAGTGCACACCAATCAGAAGTGTCAAGCCAGGAGACAGTAGGAATGGCACAAGATGGCAGCAGGAGGTGTCAGGTACAGGCTACTTGGAAAAGTGCCACATGGCAACTGATCAGTTCCTTGTTTCTTGGGAAGGAAGACACCTGGTTGTTTGTTATATACAACTTGTTACTCACTAACTTAAGTCCTGAACTTTGCTGGAATTCTTGCTTTTTGTGTGGCTTTTGGCCAGTCTGGTGCTCTTCACAATCAGCACAAGAAGACCGTCAGGGACAGACAACACACTGCAGGAAGGTCCCACCATGTCACTGTGTACTTCCAGATCAATTATTAACTAGATTGGTAGACCCAAAGCTGGGCAGTGGTGCTGAGACAAGTGTGGTGGCAACTTGAAATGGGATTCTAGCTGCAGAGGATCATTGGGCACACACATGGGGGAAGGGGGAGGGATTACAGTTTAGAAACTTTGCCCTGGCCACTTGATGACTTTGTCCAGGCACTGTGTATTGGCACAATAACGTAGTAGGTGGTAATATATATATATATATATATATATATATATATATATATATATATATATATGCTTTTCATGAAGAAGCGTTTCTTTTTCCTCTGTATTTATAAAGTTGTGCTAAACAAAGAGCCAAAGATTCAAATGGTCTTTAGTGGCTTTTGAAGACTATACTACATTAGATGTCTAGCAGAGCTCTGCATGCTGGGGCTGATTTACTAAAGGAATTGAGTATCTTTACAAAATAAAATGTGTACATATTTGCTCCTGTTATATGATCGTGCAGATGAAATACTGTAAGTGAAGAAGAATTCATTTTTCACATGACTGGGTAATTAAAGTGATTATTCACATAATATATTGTTTGAAAATTCTCAACTTCTTTCGAAAATCAATCTCACTGTGTCAGGAGGACCTATAACATGTCTGCCAGTATTGTGTTATCTTTCTGGCAACAAAGTGAACTTGAACACTTTCTTGTCCACTTACTTGCTTAATGGAGACACCTGAGTTATTTGTGTTTAAGAGGAGACTTAATTATCATCATTTCTAGAAGGGCTAATACTTTTGGTACTTTTTATCCTGCACAAAGCAGTCACATTAAGGCACAATAATCAGCTCTTCCACCATCTATTCCACTTACTATTATTCATGAGCATATAGGGTGCAGTTCAGATATATAGTATATGTGGTGAAGAGTTTTCCGGTACATTTTCTATATATTTTTTTTGTACAGTGAAGATTTATTAAAGATAGTATTTTACTGTCCAAAGGCCAGCTTATACTTTTTTATGCACTTTTTAATGGCTGCATTTGTTGTGCTTATTGACAGCATAGATAATGCTCTATTTACCGTAAAGGAAATGGACCTGTTAAATACACTCACCAGCCACCTGTTCAATTGCTTGGTATTAGAAATTCACAAATTGCTAATCAGCCAATAAAATTGCAGCAACTCAACACATTTAGGCATCTAGACATGATAAAGATGCCTTGCTTAAGTTCAAACCAAGCATCAGAATGGAGAAGAAAGGGGATTTAAGTGACTTTGAACGTGGCATGGTTGTTGGTGCCAGACGGGCTGGCCTGAGTATTTTAAAAACTGCTGATCTACAGGGATTTTCAAGCACAACCATCTCTAGGGTTTACAGAGAATGGTCCGAAAAAGAGAAAATATCCAGTGAGCGGAAGTTGCGTGGACGAAAATGCCTTGTTGATATAAGAGGTCATAGGAGTATTGGCAGAGGGTTCGAGATGATAGAAAGGCAACAGTAACTCAAATAACCACTTGTTACAACCAAGGTATGAATATTACCATCTCTGAATGCACAACACATTGAACCTTTAATCAGAAGGGCTACAGCAGCAGAAGACCACACCGGGTGCCACACCTGTCAGCTAGGAACAGGAAACTGAGGCTACAATTTGCACAGGCTCACCAAAATTCAACAATAGAAGATGAGTCTTGATTAGGGTTGAGCGGACACCTAGATGTCCGTGTTCGACGGGTTCGGCCGAACTTTAAAAAAAAGTCCGGGTCCGTGTCCCGGACTTTTACCGAACTTTTCCCGGACACCGAACCCCATTGAAGTCAATGGGGACCCGAACTTTAAGGCACTAAAATGGCTCTAAAACACCAAAGGAAAGGGCTAGAGTGCTGCAAATGGCAGCAAAACGTAATTAAGAGCATGGCAAGTGCTCTGCAAACAAATGTGGATAGGGAAATAACTTAAAACAACAAAAAAAACCAGAAAAATAAAACAATGTTCTTCTTCATCTCTGAAGGACGAGGCCCATATGGAGTAGGAGGGAGGTTGAGGTGGTGGTGGATGTGGCGGTGACATAGGCGTGCGCACAGGGTGTGCTGGGTGTGCCTGGGCACACCCTAATCACCTAGGGCACATAGCATTGCCAGTGAGGAGATGGGAAAGATCTCCCTGGGACCTGCTCTGCTCTATTTCTCCTTGCCTACAGGTACATGGCCCCGATACATTACTCTCCCTGCTGGCAAACACATGCATGTGTATTTCAACTTTGGGGTGCACACCTTAATGCAATAGGCTGCGCACACCTATGGGCGGTGTAGGTGGAAGCGGCGGTGGAGGAGGACCAGGGCCGGATTAACAGCATCATGGGCTTGGTGCTGAGGATTTTGAAGGGCCTTAAGGGCCGTGCCTTGCCATGCACCCAGAGGAGGAAGGGTGCAGCCATGCATGCCTAATTCAACATGGGATGCTGTCTCTGAAGCCCATAAACACATCCATGCATCGCCAACTGTCCCTCCTTGTCTGGCCTTCACGCTGTGTGGGGAGGTTCTGAGGGTGCTGCCTGGGGAAGCGAGCATAGAAGCCAGACTTCTGTGTTTACAAGTGACAGAAGAGCGGTAACAGTGAATATGGCCAACCCGGGGCCTATATAAAAGGTAGGGGCCTGGAGCTGCAGCTCCAATAGCCCCTACATTAATCTGGCCCTGAGGAGGAGGACGAGGTAGCCAACACTGCTTCTTTTCAAAAATTTTAAATGAGGGTACACCCCAAAAGAGTGAGAAAGAGCAAAAATGGAACAATGGGTGGGTAAGGTCGGTATCCATTGCTATTCTGCATAAGGTACGGAAAAGTCCCGTGGGATCCATGCCTGGTTCATTTTAATGATCGTGAGCTTGTCCACATTGTCTCTGGACAGGCGGCTGCGCTTGTCTGTTATAACGCCCCCAGCCGTGCTAAATACCCGTTCAGATAATACACTGGCTGCAGGGCACGCCAGCACCTCCAAGGCGTAAAGGGCAAGCTCAGGCCATGTGCCCAATTTGGAGACCCAGAAGTTGAAGGGGGCAGACCCGTCATTCACTACATGTAGGCGTGTGCACACATACTGCTCCACCATGTTGGTAAAATGCTGCCTCCTGCTAAGACGTTCCATCTGAGCTGCTGGTGCTGCTGTTTGTTGTGGCGTGCTGACAAAGCTTTTCCACATTTCGGCCATGCTAACCCTGCCTTCTGAGGTGCTGGCGGTGCCCTGGTTGCGTTGGCGACCTCCTCCTCCTCCTCCTCTGCCTTGTGCTTCCACTGTGGCCCCGCTGTCAGATGGGAATGCCAGCAGCATGGCGTCTACCAGCGTGCGCTTGTACTCGCGCATCTTGCGATCGCGCTCCAGTGAGTGAATTAAGGACGGTACGTTGTCCTTGTAACGGGGATCCAGCAGCGTGGCCACCCAGTAATCAGCACAAGTTAGAATGTGGGCAACTCGGCGGTCGTTGTGGAGACACTGCAGCATGTAATCGCTCATGTGTGCCAGGCTGCCCAGAGGCAACGAAAGGCTGTCCTCTGTGGGAGGTGTATCGTCCGTGTCCTCTGTATCCCCCCAGCCACGCACCAGTGATGGCCATGAGCTGGCCTGGGTGCCACCCTGCTGTGAACATGGTTCCATCTCCTCCTCCAGCTCCTCCTCCTCCTCATCCTCCTCATCCTCCAGAACTGTGCCCCTGCTGGACAATTGCGTCCCTGGCGTTTGCGTGTGCAGGAACCCACCCTCGGAGCCCCTTGCGAATGACTGCCCTGAAAGCCTTGGAAATGTTACCTCTTCATCCTCCTCCTCCTCCTCATCCTGTGCCACATCCTCTTCCATCATCGCCCGAATTGTTTTTTCAAGGAGGCATAGAAGTGGGATAGTTAAGCTGAGAACGGCGTCATTGCCACTGGCCATGTTGGTGGAGTACTCAAAACAGCGCAACAAGGCACACAGGTCTCGCATGGAGGCCCAGTTATTGGTGGTGAAGTGGTGCTGTTCCGCAGAGCGACTCACGCGTGCGTGCTGCAGCTGAAACTCCACTATGGCCTGCTGCTGCTCGCACAGTCTTTCCAGCATGTGCAAGGTGGAGTTCCACCTTGTGGGCACGTCACATATGAGGCGGTGAGCGGTAAGGCCGAAGTTACGCTGCAGCGCTGCCAGGCGAGCAGCAGCAGGGTGAGAACGCCGAAAGTGCGCACAAACGGCCCGCACTTTCTGCAGCAGCTCTGACATATCGGGGTAGTTTTTAAGGAACCTCTGCACCACCAAATTCAGCACATGCGCCAGGCAAGGGATGTGCGTCAAACCGGCTAGGCCCAGAGCTGCTATGAGATTTCGCCCGTTATCGCACACCACCAGGCCGGGCTTGAGGCTCGCTGGCAGCAACCACTCATTTGTCTGCTGTTCCATGCTCCTCCACAACTCCTGCGCGGTGTGTGGTTTGTCCCCCAAACAGGCAAGTTGCAAAACTGCCTGCTGTCGTTTACCCCTGGCCGTGCTGAAGTTGGTGGTGAAGGTGTTACGCTGTCCGGATGAGGAGGCGGTAGAGGATGAGGAAGCGGAGTAGGAGGAGTTAGGAACAGGAGGCAAACTGAAGCGCCCTGCAATCCTCGGTGGTGGAAGGACATGCGCCAAATTGCTATCCGCCTCAGGCCCATCCGCCACTGCATTTACCCAGTGTGCCGTTAGGGAGATATAACGCCCCTGACCGTGCTTACTGGTCCACGTATCCGTAGTTAGGTGGACCTTGGCACAGATGGCGTTGCGCAGTGCACACCTGATATTTTCCCCCACTTGGTTGTGCAGGGAAGGGATGGCTTGCCTGGAAAAGTAGTGGCGGCTGGGCACGACGTACTGTGGGACAGCCACCGACATAAGGTTTTTAAAACTGTGCGTCTCCACCAGACGGAATGACAGCATTTCAAAGGCCAATAATTTTGAAATGCTGGCATTCAGGGCCAGGGATCGCGGGTGGGTAGGGGGGTACTTCCTCTTCCTCTCAAGTGTTTGGGAGATGGAAAGCTGAACGCTTCCACGGGACATTGTGGAGATGGTTGTTGGTGACCCAGGTGGTGGTGTTGCTGACAGATCGTCTGTTTGCGGGGTGGCAGGTGCCGGTATCACTACAGATGTGGCTGGAGCGGCCGAGACTGCAGCAGAAGAGGAAGCAGGATGAGCCAGAGACGTTTCTTGGTTTTGAAGGTGTGTACTCCACTGCAGCTCGTGCTTTGCACTTAGATGCCTGATCATGCAGGTTGTGCTCAGGTTGAGAAGGTTTATGCCTCGCTTCAAGCTCTGATTGCACAGGGTGCAAACCACTCGTGTCCTGTCATCAGCACATTTTCTAAAGAACTTCCACGCTAGAGAACTCCTTTGAGCTGACTTTGGTGCGCTCGTTCCCTTGCTGCGTTGGGCAGTAGCGGGCGTAGTGTCTAGGGCACGGCCGCTCCGCTTCTGCACCCTGCTCCCTCTTCTGCTGTGCTGGTGGCTCTGTGCGACCACCGCCTCTTCCTCCAAACTACTCAGGTCACCTGCATGACGTTCATTCCATGTGGGGTCGAGGACCTCATCGTCCTCCACATCATCTTCCACCCAGTCTTCACCCCTGCCCTCCTTGTCGGTCTCCACAATGCTGAACGCCGCAGCAGTTGGCACCTGCGTTTCGTCATCATCGGAGACGTGCTGCGATGATCCTTGCATGTACTCATCTTGAGAAATAAGTGGTTGGGCATCGCTGCACTCAATCTCTTCCACTTCTGGGGCAGGGCTAGGTGGATGGCCCTGGGAAACCCTGCTGACAGAGTCCTCAAAAAGAATAAGAGACTGCTGTATGGCTTGGGGCTCAGACTGCTGGCCTGATTTGCAAGGGGGTGAGGTGAAAGACGGTTGGACATTGGCTGCAGGTGCCAACTCTGACCTTTCTGCAGTAGACTGGGTGGGAGACAATGTGAAGGAACTGGAGGCACTGTCAGCAGCAAACCAATCTACTATCGCCTCAACTTGTTCTGGCCTCATCACTTCTAGGGGCGTTTGATGCCCTACCAAATACTGATGCAGGTTCTGTCGCCTACTCACACTTGAGGAAGGTGTTTCACTTGTGCGTGTAGCTGGCACAGATCGACCACGTCCTCTCCTTGCAACAGGAGCTCTACCAGCAGCACCACGACCCAGGCCACGGCCCTTATTTGACGGTCTCCTCATATTTCTGTAATTTAAGATCTTGCCCTAGAAAGGTTTTTATTGAATAGCGGAATAGGAAATATGATCCAAAAAAGTGTATGTATCTCGCACGTACAAAACCACACTAGGCCCCAATTACTATTGTTTCTACCCCTAAAAGGATGGATGAGGAGTAGGAGGAGTATGGAACAGACAGCACCCTCAAATCTTCAGAAGTATGAGATGAACCCCAAAAACTTGGAAAGGTGGATCTCACACGTACCGACACAGACTATCCCGCAATTCAATTGATCCTCAAAGGTTTTTATTGAATAGCGGAATAGGAAATATGATCAAAAAAAGTGTATGTATCTCGCACGTACACAACCACACTAGGCCCCAATTACTATTGTTTGTACCCCTAAAAGGATGGATGAGGAGTAGGAGCAGGAGTATGGAACAGGCAGCACCCTCAAATCTTCAGAAGTATGAGATGAACCCCAACAACTTGGAAAGGTGGATCTCACACGTACCGACACAGACTATCTCGCAATTGAATTGATCCCCAAAGGTTTTAATTGAATAGCGGAATAGAAAATATGATCAAAAAGAAAGTGTATGTATCTCGCACGTACACCACCACACTAGGCCCCAACTACTATTGTTTGTACCCCTAAAAGGATGGTTGAGCAGTAGGAGGAGGAGTATGGAACAGGCAGCACCCTCAAATCTTCAGAAGTATGAGATGAACCCCAAAAACTTGGAAAGGTGGATCTCTCTCACACGTACCAACACAGACTATCCCCCAATTTAACTGATCCCCAAAGGTTTTTGATTAAATAGCGGAATAGAAAATATGATCCAAAAAAAGTGTATGTATATCACACGTACACAACCACACTAGGCCCCAATTACTATTGTTTGTACCCCTAAAAGGCTAGATGAGGAGTAGGGGGGGTATGGAACAGGCAGCACCCTCAAACCTTCAGAAGTATGAGATGAACCCCAACAACTTGGAAAGGTGGATCTCTCTCACACGTACCAACACAGACTATCCCCCAATTTAACTGATCCCCAAAGGTTTTTGATTAAATAGCGGAATAGAAAATATGATCCAAAAAAAGTGTATGTATATCACACGTACACAACCACACTAGGCCCCAATTACTATTGTTTGTACCCCTAAAAGGCTAGGAGTAGGGGGAGTATGGAACAGGCAGCACCCTCAAACCTTCAGAAGTATGAGATGAACCCCAACAACTTGGAAAGGTGGATCTCTCTCACACGTACCAACACAGACTATCCCCCAATTTAACTGATCCCCAAAGGTTTTTGATTAAATAGCGGAATAGAAAATATGATCCAAAAAAAGTGTATGTATATCACACGTACACAACCACACTGGGCCCCAATTACTATTGTTTGTACCCCTAAAAGGCTAGATGAGGAGTAGGGGGAGTATGGAACAGGCAGCACCCTCAAACCTTCAGAAGTATGAGATGAACCCCAACAACTTGGAAAGGTGGATCTCTCTCACACGTACCAACACAGACTATCCCCCAATTTAACTGATCCCCAAAGGTTTTTGATTAAATAGCGGAATAGAAAATATGATCCAAAAAAAGTGTATGTATATCACACGTACACAACCACACTAGGCCCCAATTACTATTGTTTGTACCCCTAAAAGGCTAGATGAGGAGTAGGGGGGGTATGGAACAGGCAGCACCCTCAAACCTTCAGAAGTATGAGATGAACCCCAACAACTTGGAAAGGTGGATCTCTCTCACACGTACCAACACAGACTATCCCCCAATTTAACTGATCCCCAAAGGTTTTTGATTAAATAGCGGAATAGAAAATATGATCCAAAAAAAGTGTATGTATATCACACGTACACAACCACACTAGGCCCCAATTACTATTGTTTGTACCCCTAAAAGGCTAGATGAGGAGTAGGGGGGGTATGGAACAGGCAGCACCCTCAAACCTTCAGAAGTATGAGATGAACCCCAACAACTTGGAAAGGTGGATCTCTCTCACACGTACCAACACAGACTATCCCCCAATTTAACTGATCCCCAAAGGTTTTTGATTAAATAGCGGAATAGAAAATATGATCCAAAAAAAGTGTATGTATATCACACGTACACAACCACACTAGGCCCCAATTACTATTGTTTGTACCCCTAAAAGGCTAGGAGTAGGGGGAGTATGGAACAGGCAGCACCCTCAAACCTTCAGAAGTATGAGATGAACCCCAACAACTTGGAAAGGTGGATCTCTCTCACACGTACCAACACAGACTATCCCCCAATTTAACTGATCCCCAAAGGTTTTTGATTAAATAGCGGAATAGAAAATATGATCCAAAAAAAGTGTATGTATATCACACGTACACAACCACACTAGGCCCCAATTACTATTGTTTGTACCCCTAAAAGGCTAGATGAGGAGTAGGGGGGGTATGGAACAGGCAGCACCCTCAAATCTTCAGAAGTATGAGATGAACCCCAAAAACTTGGAAAGGTGGATCTCTCTCACACGTACCAACACAGACTATCCCCCAATTTAACTGATCCCCAAAGGTTTTTGATTAAATAGCGGAATAGAAAATATGATCCAAAAAAAGTGTATGTATATCACACGTACACAACCACACTAGGCCCCAATTACTATTGTTTGTACCCCTAAAAGGCTAGATGAGGAGTAGGGGGGGTATGGAACAGGCAGCACCCTCAAACCTTCAGAAGTATGAGATGAACCCCAACAACTTGGAAAGGTGGATCTCTCTCACACGTACCAACACAGACTATCCCCCAATTTAACTGATCCCCAAAGGTTTTTGATTAAATAGCGGAATAGAAAATATGATCCAAAAAAAGTGTATGTATATCACACGTACACAACCACACTAGGCCCCAATTACTATTGTTTGTACCCCTAAAAGGCTAGGAGTAGGGGGAGTATGGAACAGGCAGCACCCTCAAACCTTCAGAAGTATGAGATGAACCCCAACAACTTGGAAAGGTGGATCTCTCTCACACGTACCAACACAGACTATCCCCCAATTTAACTGATCCCCAAAGGTTTTTGATTAAATAGCGGAATAGAAAATATGATCCAAAAAAAGTGTATGTATATCACACGTACACAACCACACTAGGCCCCAATTACTATTGTTTGTACCCCTAAAAGGCTAGATGAGTAGTAGGGGGAGTATGGAACAGGCAGCACCCTCAAATCTTCAGAAGTATGAGATTGTGTTCACTGTACCCCACAAAGATTGAGTTCACTGCACCCCACAATGATTGTGTTCACTGCACCCCACAAAGATTGTGTTCACTGCACCTCACAAAGATTGTGTTCACTGTACCCCCCAAAGATTGTGTTCACTGCACCCCACAAAGATTCTGTTCACTGTACCCCACAAAGATTGTGTTCACTGCACCCTAAAAGGATGTTGTTCACTGCACCCCACAAAGATTGTGTTCACTGCACCCTAAAAGGATGTTGTTCACTGCACCCCAAAAAGATTGTGTTCACTGTACCCCCCCAAAGATTGTGTTCACTGCACCCCACAAAGATTGTGTTCACTGCACCCCAAAAAGATTGTGTTCACTGTACCCCCCAAAGATTGTGTTCACTGCACCCCAAAAAGATTGTGTTCACTGTACCCCCCAAAGATTGTGTTCACTGCACCCCACAAAGATTCTGTTCACTGTACCCCACAAAGATTGTGTTCACTGCACCCCAAAAAGATTGTGTTCACTGTACCCCCCCAAAGATTGTGTTCACTGCACCCCACAAAGATTCTGTTCACTGCACCCCACAAAGGATTTTGTTCACTGCACCCCAAAAAGATTGTGTTCACTGCACCCCAAAAAGGATTTTGATCACTGCACCCCAAAAAGGATGTTGTTCACTGCACCCCAAAAATGATTTTGTTCACTCCACCCCAAAAAGATTGTGTTCACTGCACCCCACAAAGATTGTGTTCACTGCACTCCAAAAAGATTGTGTTCACTGTACCCCCCAAAGATTGTGTTCACTGCACCCCACAAAGATTCTGTTCACTGTACCCCACAAAGATTGTGTTCACTGCACCCCAAAAAGATTGTGTTCACTGCACCCCAAAAAGGATGTTGTTCACTGCACCCCAAAAAGGATGTTGTTCACTCCACCCCAAAAAGATTGTGTTCACTGCACCCCACAAAGATTGTGTTCACTGCACCCCAAAAATGATTTTGTTCACTGCACCCCAAAAAGGATTTTGTTCACTGCACCCCAAAAAGGATGTTGTTCACTCCACCCCAAAAAGATTGTGTTCACTGCACCCCAAAAAGATTGTGTTCACTGCACCCCACAAAGGATTTTGTTCACTGCACCCCAAAAAGATTGTGTTCACTGCACCCCAAAAAGGATGTTGTTCACTGCACCCCAAAAAGGATTTTGTTCACTGCACCCCAAAAAGATTGTGTTCACTGCACCCCACAAAGGATTTTGTTCACTGCACCCCACAAAGATTGTGTTCACTGCACACCAAAAAGGATTGTGTTCACTGCACCCCAAAAAGATTTTGTTCACTGCACCCCAAAAAGATTGTGTTCACTGCAGCCCAAAAAGATTGTGTTCACTGCAGCCCAAAAAGATTGTGTTCACTGCAGCCCAAAAAGATTGTGTTCACTGCAGCTCACACACAGAAAAATGGATGTGGATCACTGACACCTGCCTATCTCCAATCCCACACCACACAGCAATATCGATTGTAGTTTGTAGAACACAGTTTCCCTAAAATTCAGCAGACTCTGTCCCTAACAGGATTGAGAAGAGATCGTAGATCAGGATTGAGTGCAGATTCACCCCACCCCCCACACAGCAATATCGATTGTAGTTTGTAGAAGACACTGACCCTATAATTCAGCAGACTCTATCCCTAAAATGCCTACAACTCGCCCTGCCTAAACACTCCGACCTGTCCCTCAATTCTATCCGGACACAAATGGTTTTTTCCTGCCTATCTTTCCCTAATCAGCAGCCAGCACATTGATGTGTGCTCTGTCCCTTAGCTAAGCAGCAGAATGACGCTGCTGCGGCGGCTGCCTCGAACTTATAAAGACTTGGTCACATGCTTCAGACGGCCAATCACAGCTACTAAGACATTTGCAGGCATGGCTGGGATGGCTTAAGGCACACCAGTTAAACGATTGTTGATTGGCTGTTGAAAGCCCGCCATGAAAAGAGCGCCAAAGCATGCAAAACCCGGAAATAAAACGACCGAACACGGATTTTTACCCGAACATACAGTAAAGTGTCCGTGTCCGTGTTCGGGTAAAAAAAATCCAATTATTCGGTACGAACACGAATAATACAGTCCGTGTTCGCTCAACACTAGTCTTGATTTCAGCTGAAGTATTCCGATGGTAGGGTCAGAATTTGGCAAAAACAGCTTCAAAGCATTGATCTATCCTGCCTTGTATCAACGGTTCAGGCTGTTGGTGGTGTAATGGTGTGGGGGGTATTTTCTTGGCACACTTTCGGCCTCTTAGTACCAATTGAGCATTGTTTCAATGCTGCGGCCTACCTGGGTATTGTTGCTGACCATGTCCATCCCTTTATGACTACAGTGTACCCATCTTCTGATGGCTACTTCCAGCAGGAGATGCACCTTGTCACAAAGCTCAAATCCTCTCAAACTGGTGTCTTGAACATGACAATGAGTTCACTGTACTCCAATGGCCTCCACATTCACCAGATCTCAATCCAGTAGAGCACCTTTGGGATGTGGTGAAACGAGAGATTCTCATCATGGATGTGCAGCCAACAAATCTGCAGCAACTGCATGATTCTATCATGTCAATATGGACCAAAATATCTGAAAAATGTTTCCAACACTTTGTTTAATCTATGCCACAAAGAATAAAGGCAGTTCTGAAGGGGTCCAACCGGTACTAGCATGGTCTACCTAAAAAAAAAAAAGGCCAGTGAGTGTAAATCTAAAGGTATTCTCTGGGCAAGAGTGAAGGCTTTCAAACAAACATACTATTATTGGACTTGTTGCCCGGGCCAGTTTCATGCTCAGCTGTGGACAGCGTACACCATACACACATTACAGCGCAGTCAGGGGGGAGTCAGCAGAGCTTCACATTATTCACCAAACTAAGGGAAAATGTCCTTTCAAAGTAAAAAATGCCCTTGAATAGCCTATTTGCATCTGTATGTGGCTGATTGATGAAGGTTTTAGAACAGGAAACTAAGACCTGTCTGTCTTAATACACATGTATAGCTGCCATCTTTGCTTGCATGCTCTGAGTCTTGAATCTCAATAAAGCCTATCTCTTTCAAGAAAATAACCGAGGATTGCATGTCCAGGTGCTGACAAGGCCTGGCAAGGCCTGTGCTTGTAATAACACTTGAAAAGAAAAAAAAGGCCCAGTTCACTTCTAGTCAATTCACACTGTTGCCAAACAAGTCCTGATGAAGGGGGGGCTCTTGGACTCCAAAACATGTTGGCTACTTTTTGGGTTGTCTCACTAACTTTACCAGGGTAAAACTGTATCTGGACCTTTTAGCAGTGGTGTGGCACTTCTATTTTAATGTTTGTTACATTACTCGAAAAGCAAAGAAAACCATGGGAATTCTCTGGGGTGTAAAAGCTGCCTGCTTTAGGATCCATATAATTTTTATCAGGAGTCTCCAAACTGTGACCCAAGGGGCACTATTCCTCCCACTGATATGAGGAACTATTCCTCCCACTGAAGCCAACAATGGGGCACTATTTCTTCCTCCGATACCAATGATGGGATACTATCCCTCCTACCAGTAGGGGCACTACTTCTCCTCCTACTGACCACCAACTGAGGCCTGATTTATTCTCCCTGATGCCGGGCCCAGGATATTTTCTGCCCCTGCTTGCCACAACCTGGCCCACCTAAAATCTGAAGGACAATAAAATGGTCCCTCTGTTTGAAAATTTTGGAGACCCCTCATTTACCTTAACAGCAGTACAATTGAGATAACCCTATGGGTTTAGTGCTATTTTTCCCACTTTTCCAAATTTCTAAATTCTGCAACAGGAAAGAATGAGTGCTGACTACTATCTCAAGCATGATGAAAATCATGTAATTGTTTCTCTGTGCAGCACTGTAAGGACATTTTTCAGGAAGAGTTTGTCACTAGAGCCAAAATATTTTTTACCTATAGCTGA
Organism: Pelophylax lessonae; assembly: GCF_965119305.1. NCBI lineage: Eukaryota > Metazoa > Chordata > Amphibia > Anura > Ranidae > Pelophylax > Pelophylax lessonae. The sequence continues at coordinate 212,261,216 of NC_138769.1, read as the reverse complement.
GATATCAATGTAATTATTAAAGGCATATGGGGACTTAAAAATATATAATTTAAAGGATAAAATAACTGTGATTTTCTATTTTTTTTTTGCCCTTAAATCTAATGAAGCTTCCTATGGAAGTGGCTATTCTTCAACTAACAAGCAATTTTGTAGTTTTTGAGTAGGGCGCCTCATCAAATTCATGTCAATAGAAGACACTTCTCTGCAATTACCTTGTGGCCTACTTTGAGACTTCCAGTATTTACATCATAGGCATCTGAGACATATCTACTTTAATTATTCCATACAGTTGATATGTGGTTTTAGTAAAATATATATAATATTACACAGTATATAATTGATTAGTAGGTCCAGATCAAGGGTGTAGGAACCCACACAAATCTGGGGGGATCAGCATTTTTACTCGCCAGGTATATGCTTTTTCAGTAAACTGCGAGAGAGAGAGAGTGTGTGTGTGTGCAATACAATTAATTCATCGAATTTGTTTATTATATCCCACATAACCCACATAGCATTAATAAAAATTAACCCACATAGCATTAATAAAAATTAACCCACCTGGCATTAATAAAAATGAACCCCCAAATTAATCCCATGGCATTAATAAAAATTAGTGCTGGCGCTGCTGCTTGGCTTGCTGGCTGGGCTGGCATATGCTTGCTGCCAGTGCCTTGCCTTGCGCTGCCGCCGGAACCTCCTCACTGTCCGGTCCCGGTCCCCGACACACAGTGGACAGACTGCTAGGTAGTCAGTCAGTACTGTCCATGTGACGCCACTCCCGCATGCGCTTTAGGTCTGGCCGCCTAGGCTGGGTGCTTGGTGCGCGCCGCGCACTCTCCCTATGCTGGTTAGACGTCTTGCATGATGCCACTCCGCTGTGCACGCCCCCCTCCACCCGCCTGCCAGCCTGTGTTTGTAGGACAGAACAGGACCCCCCAGGGCAAGACAGGACCCCCCAAAGACAGGAAAGGACCCCTCAGGATAAGACAGGACCCCCCAAAGGAACAGGACCCCCAAGGACAGGACAGGACCCCCCAAGGAACAGGAAAGGACCCCCCAAGGAACAGGAAAGGACCCCCAATGATTGCAGAGTGCCAGCCACAGCATTGCCCCCAATGATTGCAGAGTGCCAGCCACACATTGCCCCCAATGATTGCAGAGTGCCAGCCACACAATGCCCCCAATGATTGCAGAGTGCCAGCCACACAATGCCCCCAATGATTGCAGAGTGCCAGCCACACATTGCCCCCAATGATTGCAGAGTGCCAGCCACACATTGCCCCCAATGATTGCAGAGTGCCAGAACACAGCATTGCCCCCAATGATTGCAGAGTGCCAGAACACAGCATTGCCCCCAATGATTGCAGAGTGCCAGCCACACATTGCCCCCAATTGCAGAGTGCCAGCCACACATTGCCCCCAATGATTGCAGAGTGCCAGCCACACATTGCCCCCAATGATTGCAGAGTTACAGCCACACATTGCCCCCAATGATTGGAGAGTGCCAGCCACACATTGCCCCCAATGATTGCAGAGTGCCAGCCACACATTGCCCCCAATGATTGCAGAGTGCCAGCCACACATTGCCCCCAATGATTGCAGAGTGCCAGCCACACAATGCCCCCAATTGCAGAGTGCCAGCCACACATTGCCCCCAATGATTGCAGAGTGCCAGCCACACATTGCCCCCAATTGCAGAGTGCCAGAACACAGCATTGCCCCCAATGATTGCAGAGTGCCAGCCACACATTGCCCCCAATTGCAGAGTGCCAGCCACACATTGCCCCCAATGATTGCAGAGTGCCAGCCACACATTGCCCCCAATTGCAGAGTGCCAGCCACACATTGCCCCCAATGATTTCAGAGTGCCAGCCACACATTGCCCCCAATTGCAGAGTGCCAGCCACACATTGCCCCCAATTGCAGAGTGCCAGCCACACATTGCCCCCAATGATTGCAGAGTGCCAGCCACACATTGCCCCCAATGATTGCAGAGTGCCAGCCACACATTGCCCCCAATGATTGCAGAGTGCCAGCCACACATTGCCCCCAATGATTGCAGAGTGCCAGCCACACATTACCCCCAATTGCAGAGTGCCAGCCACACATTGCCCCCAATTGCAGAGTGCCAGCCACACATTGCCCCCAATGATTTCAGAGTGCCAGCCACACATTGCCCCCAATGATTTCAGAGTGCCAGCCACACATTGCCCCCAATGATTTCAGAGTGCCAGCCACACATTGCCCCCAATTGCAGAGTGCCAGCCACACATTGCCCCCAATTGCAGAGTGCCAGCCACACATTGCCCCCAATTGCAGAGTGCCAGCCACACATTGCCCCCAATGATTGCAGAGTGCCAGCCACACATTGCCCCCAATTGCAGAGTGCCAGCCACACATTGCCCCCAATTGCAGAGTGCCAGCCACACATTGCCCCCAATGATTTCAGAGTGCCAGCCACACATTGCCCCCAATGATTTCAGAGTGCCAGCCACACATTGCCCCCAATGATTTCAGAGTGCCAGCCACACATTGCCCCCAATGATTTCAGAGTGCCAGCCACACATTGCCCCCAATTGCAGAGTGCCAGCCACACATTGCCCCCAATTGCAGAGTGCCAGCCACACATTGCCCCCAATGATTGCAGAGTGCCAGCCACACATTGCCCCCAATGATTGCAGAGTGCCAGCCACACATTGCCCCCAATTGTAGAGTGCCAGCCACACATTGCCCCCAATTGCAGAGTGCCAGCCACACATTGCCCCCAATGATTTCAGAGTGCCAGCCACACATTGCCCCCAATGATTTCAGAGTGCCAGCCACACATTGCCCCCAATGATTTCATAGTGCCAGAACACAGCATTGCCCCCAATGATTGCAGAGTGCCAGCCACACATTGCCCCCAATGATTTCATAGTGCCAGCCACACATTGCCCCCAATTGCAGAGTGCCAGCCACACATTGCCCCCAATTGCAGAGTGCCAGCCACACATTGCCCCCAATTGCAGAGTGCCAGCGATCCCCCCTGCACTTACCTCTCTCGCAGCTTCTCTTCAGTCCCCGGCTCCATGCGTCTCCGAGTCTTCAGTCCTCCCGCGGCGCCTCCTCCTCGTCCAATGGCACGGTGTTTGCCTTTCGGCCAATCAGGAAGCGGGAGGACCCGCTCCCTGATTGGCCGGGAGGAGGATCCGTGTGACAATAGCGAATTCTCATTCGCTATTGTCACAGAATGGGCGGGTCGGGCGCACTGCTGCTCCCTGGCCGCCACGTCTGCGGCTGCGCGGTCCGAGCGCGGTACATTCAATTGTACCGCGCTCGGATGCGCCACGGCTAAACTGGGGGGGATTTCAGCATACCCGTCCCCCCCCGCATTATTTCCTGGGGGGGATGCGTCCCCCCCGTCCCCCCCGGTTCCTACGCCCATGGTCCAGATATATCAACATCAAGTAACTCAGGACAAGCAATCCTCAGTTTTTTTTTCTAGACAGATAGACTTTATTGAGATTGAGGATCTAGAGCAGGGATATGCAAACTGTGGCCCTCCAGATGTTGCAGAACTACAAGTCCTATGAGGCATAGCAAGACTCTGACAGCCACAAGCATGACACCAAGAGGCAGAGGCATGATGGGACTTGTAGTTTTACAACAGCTGGAGGGCCACAGTTTTCATATCCCTGATCTAGAACATGCAAGCAAAAAAGACAGTTATATGTGCATATTAAAACATGCAGGGGCTAAATTTAATAAAACTGGAAAGTGCAAAATCTGGTGCAGCTGTGCATAATAGCCAATCAGCTTCTAACTTCAGCTTGTTCAAGTACGCTTTGACAAAAAACCTGGAAGCTGATTGGTTTCTATGCAGGGCTGCACTCTCCAGTTTTAGAAAATCAACCCCACAGATCTTGGTCTTCTGTTCTAGGGTTTGATTTACTAAAGACATAAAGGCTACATACTTTGCAAGGGAATTTTTTACTTTGAAAGGAAATTTTCCCTTAGCTTAGTGAATAGAGATGGTCTTGCGGTTCGCCTGGCGGTCGGTTCGCGGCGAATTTTGCTTGTTCGCTACCCGCCAATTTTGCGAACACATAGTGTTGTTCGCGGCGGCCATATTTGTTTACATTGGGGAGAACTTTGACCAATGACACAGCCGTCAGGTGGAACGGGACAGCCAATTGAAACATTTCAGCACATGGACATTCCCCCTACCTTATAAATAGACCAGAGCAGGCGGCCATTTCACATTCTGCTTTTTGTCAGCATAGGGAAAGGTCTGCTCTGTTCATGAGGGAGAGATTGCCAGACACAAATAGCTCTGTTAAGATCCACAAAGGTCCTTTTCAGGGCTGGTATTTCGGTATGGGTCTACTACAGGCTCTTTTGGGTTTAGGGACAGGTATCCAGTCTGTGCTTTAGGGACAGTTAGAGATGGGCAGTGACACAAATCGCTCTGTTAATGTCCACAAAAGTCATTTAAAGGGCTGCAATTTTTTTGGTATTGGTGTGCAGTGCAATATAGAAAGCATATTATAGTGGATTTGTATTGTGCACTGTGCAGCATTGTGACTGGTGTGGTGACTGAGCATTGCTGCAGCAATACTACAAACAGTGAAAAAAGCACTTTTAATGTATTATGACTAGTGTGATAGACCAGTGCCCCCCCCCCCCCAATACCACATATTGAAGTGGGGTGTTATCTGAGTATACTTTTACAAGTGTATTTGTGTCCTGCAACAATATTGCCTCTTTTGCTGAGTTAAGTCTGCTACACACAGTGCCAAATTCACTGGCCAATTTTTCGAACAACTGGTGTGATAGACCAGTGGCCCCCAATACCACATATAGAAGTGGGGTGTTATTTAACAGTATACTTTTCTAAAAGTGTATTTTAGTTCTGCAAAAATTTGGCCTCTTTTGCTGTGTTAACTCTGCCACACACAGTGACAACAGTTATTGGCCAATTATTTGTAGAACTGGTGTAATAAACCTGTGGCCCCCCAATACCACAGATTGAAGCGGGGTGTTATCTGAATATACTTTTATGGGAGTATTTGTGTCCTGCAACAATATTGCCTCTTTTGATGTGTTAAGTCTGATACACACAATGCCAAACTCCCTGGCCAATGTTTTGAACAACTGGTGTGATAGACCAGTGCCCCCCCAATACTACATATTGAAGTGGGGTGTTATTTAACAGTATACTTTTCTAAAAGTGTATTTTAGTCCTGCAAAAATGTGGCCTCTTTTGCTGCGTTAAGTCTGATACACACAGCGACAATCGCCCTGGCCAATTTTTTGAACAACTGGTGTGATATCTAGTGGCCCCCCCAATACCACATATTGAAGTAGGGTGTTACCTGAGTATACTTTTACAAGTGTATTTGTGTCCTGCAACAATATTGCCTCTTTTGCTGCGTTAACTCTGATACACACAGTGCCAAACTCCCTGGCCAATTTTTTGAACAACTGATGTGATAAACCAGTGGCCCCCCAATACCACATATTGAAGTGGGGAGTTATTTAACATTATACTTTTCTAAGAGTGTATTTTAGTCCTGCAAAAATGTTGCCTCTTTTGCTGTGTTAACTGTGCTACACACAGTGACAACAGTTACTGGCCAATTATTTGTAGAACTGGTGTGATAAAACTGTGGCCCCCCAATATCACATATTGAAGTGGGGTGTTATTATTTAACAGTATACTTTTCTAAGATTGTATTTAAGTCCTGCAAAACTTTGGCCTCTTTTGCTGTGTTAACTGTGCTACACACAGTGACAACAGTTACTGGCCAATTATTTGTAGAACTGGTGTGATAAACCTGTGGCCTCCCAATACCACAGATTGAAGCGGGGTGTTATCTACCTTTTTCCAGATATACTGCGATTCTCTAGAGACTTTTGTCACAGGGTAATTTAAAAACATGACAGGCAGAGGAAGAGGCAGACACTTATGCAGGGGTGGTAGGGGTAGGGCAAGAGCAGTAGGCCGGAGCCAAAGTGTCAAGTTTCAGAAGGCGCGTACAATTACGTCAAAGGACGCACCAGACTTGGTTGAGTGGCTCACTCAGCCTTCCTCTTCTGCACCCTCCTCATCCCCTCTCTCTCTGTTCCCTCTTCACTCTCTACTGTGTGCACCCACAAAGACACCACCACAAACACCACCACCACCACATACCCTCCGCTTTAGTCACTGGAATTATTTTCCGATCCATTTTCCATCATTTTCCGATCCTGTGAATGCCTAATGAACCTCCAGCCATCAAATACTATGTTCTTAGCTGTCAGGTAAACCCATGTGGGCTAATTTTTGGGGCCTATACTGGCCGACGCTTACTTCTGTTACCTGTGAATGCCTAATTTACCTCCAGCCATCAAATACTACGTTCTTAGCTGTCAGGTAAACCCATGTGGGCTAATTTTTGGGGCCTATACTGGCCGACACTTACTTCTGTATCCTGTGAATGCCTAATGTACCTCCAGCCAGCAAATACTACGTTCTTAGCTGTCAGGTAAACCCATGTGGGATATTTTTTGGGGCCTATACAGGCCGACACTTACTTCTGTATCCTGTGAATGCCTAATGTACCTCCAGTCATCAAATACTACGTTCTTAGCTGTCAGGTAAACCCATGTGGGCTAATTTATGGGGCCTGGAATGGCCGACACTTAATTCTGTATCCTGCGAATGCCTAATGTAGCTTCAGCCACAGAATACAACGTTCTTAGCTGTCAGGTAAACGCATGTGGGCTAATTTTTGGGGCCTGGAATGGCCGACACTTACTTCTTTATCCTGTGAATGCCTAATTTTTCAGACTGGAATTGAAAATCAATGGGTCTGTAGAGGTTCCGCCAAATTGTGGAATGGATGTGGACCCATTTTACAGATGTGTGAATGGACCCTATATGTATTTGACATGTATTTACTGGCTGTTGCCAGTTCTGGCTGATTTATGAAAAAAAATAATAATAACTTTTTCTGTAAAAAAAAATTTTTTGAGCAACTTTTCCAATTGCAATACTTCTGTTATGACATTGTCCATGTGCTGGGACTATTTTTGCACAGCTAGTACGTCTTTTGTGGCTGCAAATATGACCTAAATGTTTTTAAAGTTTGCCTCCCATTAAAGTCAATGGGGCCCGCCGCCAACTTGCGGTTCGCAGACTTTTGAGAAAATTTGCGGCTCACGTTCGCGAACCCCCCGGCCGATGTTCGTCCATCACTATTAGTGAATAAGGTGAAGCTCTGCTGACTTACATCTAATCATGTGCAAGTAAATCTATATTTTTGGGGGGGGTTTTTGCATGCTATTGGGCATTTTTTGCAAAGTAAATTTTAACCACATTCACTAAGTTAAGGGAAAAATTCCCTTGGTAATTGAACAGACTATTATTCCTTTAGAAAATCTACCCCAGATACCCCAGAAACATTCACTACCTACGTATATCACTTCCTACTATATATACTAGGCTGTTTAAAAAAAATAAATAAAAAAAAATGATGTGCCTTTGTAGTGTGAAAGGAACTATTTTTTTTTTTTGCTATACCACTAGTTCTCACCCTCCCCTCCACCAATGACGATTTAGAAACCAGCTGGTCTTTCAAACTTCAGATAATCGTTGCTATTAAACTCTATGCAAATCACAACTTCTCTTACTTTCTCACTGTTGGTCTTTAAAATATACAATTGGAAGAATTATGTTATACAGTATCTGTATAATAAGTGCAACAAAATACCCAACAGTCTTATCACATCAGAGATGTTCTGTGTCCTGTCCACAGTTCCTGTGTTATCCCAGGGATCCTGGTTAACCCTCTCAGCACTGTTTTGAGACTAAAGATCGACTAGTGTTTATGTCGTATAGACAAGGGAATGAGACTTAAGCAGGCCATACACGTTTCGAATTCCGTACGATTTATCGTGCGATAAACGCAAGCGGCACTCGTGCACATCATCGAGTGTACCATCAATGTGATGCGAAAATCGTACGACAAAACACTAGTTTCTTCTGCCAGTATAGGAAGTGATGCAATGTTGTCTTGACCTTTTAGCCACACCTCCACTGGGCACTCCCCCTACAGTTAAAAGTCGGATCGTGTCATTTGCGAACAGAGCAATCATTCGCCACAGCATACGACTATTCTCAGAAATAAAATGCCATTCAAGAGGTATAATAGGAATCAGAAAATGGCAGCAATGGTTATTGCATTGATTGCTTTGGAGGAGGAGAAGAAAAAGAAGAAAAATAGAAGGAAGAGCAGAGTGTGGGCCAAAGACTGGCTCATGCAACGAGAGCAATTTTCCCATGTAAACCTGCTAACAAACCTCAGAGAAAATAATCCTGAGGATTACCGTAATTATTTGCGGATGACCCAGCAGTCCTTTGACATGCTATTAGCTCTTGTGCAGCCACATATCACCAAAAAGGACACCTGCATGAGAAAATCTATTAGTGCAGAGGAGAGGCTCATGGCAACCCTGCGTTTTTTGGCAACAGGCAGGTCTTATGAAGACCTGAAGTTCACCACTGGAATCTCTGCACAATCATTGGGAAGAATCATATCTGAGACATGTGAGGCCATAGTGAAGGTGCTCCAGCCACAGTATCTAACCACTTAAGCCCCGGAGGATTTGGCTGCTAAACGACCAGGGGGTATTTTGCGATTCGGCACTGCGTGACTTTAACGGACAATTGCGCGGTCGTGCGACGCTGTACGAATTTGGCGTCCTTTTTTCCCACAAACAGAGCTTTCTTTTGGTGGTATTTGATCACCTGTGCTATAAACAAAAAAAGAGCGTCAATTTTGCAAAAATAGCAATATTTTTCACATTTTTTTATATGAAATTCCCCCCCAAAAAAATGTAAAAATCTAAATTTTTTAACATTTTCGGCCAAGTTGTTTTATGCTACCTATGTTTGGTAAAAAAAATCGCAAAAAGCGTATTTTGATTGGTTTGCGCAAAAGTTATCGCGTTTACTAACTAAGGGAAAGATTTTTGTCATTTCTGTTGTTTTTTTTTTTAACGCGTAATGGCTGCGATCTGCGATTTTTTTTGCGGTACTGCGACATTGGGGCGGACAGATCGGACCCTTGACTGACATTTTTGACACTTTTGGGGTTACCAGTGACATTTCTACAGTAATCAGTGCTATACATATGCACTGTTACTGTAAAAAATACACTGGTAGTGAAGGGGTTAACTTTATTTGGGAGGGAGGGGCTGTGTGTGTCCCTAGGGGCGCGCTTTCTACTGTGATTGGCTGTGGCTTGAGCTGTAAGGACACTGATCAACGGATCTACATAGTAGATCCGTGTGATCAGTGTCTTTACACCGAGGAGAATGACAGGCAGCCTGTTTACACAAGCTGCCTGACTTTCTCCCTCTCCCCCGCCGATCGCAGAGTGGCCGGCGGACATCGGGTCCGCCGGTCACACGCGCGGGGGGTCCGTGACCACGCGGGAGCGCGCCTCCGGGGGCACGCGCTCGCTCCCTAGACCCTCACAAGCAAGCGACGTAGACCTACGTCAGTTTGCCTGTGAGGGGCTGACCGCCGACGTAGATAGTCGTGCGGTGGTCGGCAAGTGGTTAAAGGTAATTATAAAAAGTTAAACTTTAATTTGTAATAATATTACTGCAAACATAAGTCTAATTTTGTGAGAACATCAATGTTATTAAAAAAATTTTTAACTTCCTGTACACGGTTGTCTGAAAAAGTTGGTAGTTTCTTAAATCAATACATACCCATTTCCAAATCATCATTATGAAAATATAACATTATTAAACAATAACCAATAAAAAAGGAACAAATACACGAAATAAATGCAATAATATTGAGCAACATATATAGATTTTTTTTTTACAGATTGGTGTATTGGGGGCCATGAAACCAAGAACCTTGATGTGGTTCATGACGCACTGACCAGCTTGGGTTTCCCTGTGATTGAGACATAGTTGGGTGCCAATATTGGCCAGATGTTACAGGTGTAGCAGATGTTACAGGTGTAGCAGCTGTTACAGGTGTAGATGTACATCCCTGATACCCTATTATATCTGTGTTATGTGTAAGATTGCCCTTTAGTCCAATGGCAATCATTTTATGCATTAAAGCTTCAAAAATGTCTCGTTGCTCCATGGACATTCTACGTAATTTGTGTGCAACAAGATGCCCCACAGCATCACATTCATCATCTTTCTGCTTCATGATAGATGATGCATCCTTCAGCAAACTGGCAGTATCGTAGTCGAGATTTCTCTTCTTTCCTCTTTGAGTTCTCTGTGTTGATGTTCCTGGCTGCTCTGATACTGAGCTTGGTGTATCCTATATAAAATGAAAAAAATTTATATTAAAATATGATAAAGAATTATCATTATAACATTTTTAATTTTTTTTCTATCTTGCCAACAGTTTCCTTCTAAATCTGAAGAATGGAAAGAAGTTGCCAAAGAATTCCAGGACATGTGGAATTTCCCCAATTGTGGTGGCGCAATTGATGGGAAACATGTGAGGATTACATCACCAGCACATTCAGGATCCTATTTTTATAACTATAAAGGGTTCTTCAGCATAATTCTAATGGCAATTGTGAATGCCAAATATGAATTTATGTACTTGGATATAGGAAAAAATGGAAGAAACTCCGATGGAGGTGTGATAGAGCGCAGTCCATTTATGCATCGATTAAAAGAAGGAATGTTGCATCTTCCATCTTCCAGTGAGACAGTTGAGGGCCTTAATTTTGTGTTCATTGGGGACGATGCATTTGCCTTACATGAACACCTTTTGAAACCCTATCCCTTGCGCAATTTAACTGCTCCCCAGAAAATCTTTTATATCAATTATAGATTGTCTAGGGCGAGAAGGGTGGTAGAAAATGCATTTGGGATCATGGCCAGCAGATTCAGAATTTTCCACACCGCCATTAATGTAACAGTGGAAAAAGTTGACATAATAGTGGAGTGCTGCTGTATGTTACACAATTATTTAAGAATCACAACTGTGTCATATATGCCATCAACTGCAGTTGATATTGAAGACCTTACCAGTGGGACAATTGTGCCAGGTGATTGGCGAAATGACAGCAGCGGCATGGTAAATTTAGCTCCTGCAAGGCCTAGGCTACCAACTGCAAATGCACGCCAAAATCGCATTCGTTACACAGATTATTTTATGGGTAGTTGTGCAGTTGTATGGCAGGATCGCATATAATGATATGTATGATATTTTGTAAGAAATTACTTGCTCTAAATAAAGACAGCTTAATAAATCATATACAATATATGAGTGTTCTTTATTCTAGTTTTTGTTACATTCTACTATGACTGTCCCATGAGGCAGAAGGACCCCTGACCCTATAGTTGTTTCATTGGGCCCTCCAACCCCCTCCCCCCAAAGAAAAAACATTGTGAATTAAACGAAATTTTGCATATACCTGTGTCTGAGTCAGTGTCTGAGTCAGTGTCTGAGTCTGTGTCTGAGTCTGTGCCTGTGACATTTCCTCTGCTTCTGGGTCAGATATTAAACTGGAGTCTGATGCAGCACTTGCTGGCAGAGTGCAATGGGACTCTCTTGGATCATCTGTGTCAGCGAGAAACATCAGGTCTTTGAAGTACCACAAACGTGGGACATAGACATCATCAGCCCCTGCTCCAGATTTCTTGGACGCTTGTATTTTTTTAAACTCCTTTTTAAAAACGGTGCGCAAGTTAGCAATCTTGTGCTTAACATATAGGTCAGTTGGATCTTTGCAAACCTCTTTACATAGCTCCTTTAGTTCTTTGATGGCCTCATCACACTTATATCTATTTGAATAATCCCTGGATTTCACATCCCATAAGCAAGAAAATTCTCTGTATTTATCAACGAATTGGGGAAGGAACTCAGTAGATGTGAATGTGAGAGGCATTTTCCTTTAAAAAAATATATATATTTTTTAATAAGTTACATTGCAAAGCCTTGTTATACATGTGTAAAATAGAACACATAATGATTTTGCACATTAATAATGACTAAATAAGAACAATAAATATTACTGAAGACACTAGAACTAACAATATATGAAAGTTTCATGCAGCCTGTTCATATAATGGATGAGCCATGTGCCATGAATAGTGACTCATAAAAGTTTTCACAGGAGTGAGGTCTATTTTTTATCCTTTTCTAACAGCTCCTATACTGCAAAAGGACTTCTATTATCAGTCATAAAATTGCATATATTAACATTAAAACACATTATTTCATTCGAAAAAAGTAAAATATGCAATGGAGAGTCAGCAGTTTGAACTTACCTCAGGGATGTGTGTTCCGCGTTCTCTGCACAAATATACTTTCCTACGTCCCAAAAAGTTGCTGCATATTCGTGCAATGCGCACGTGCGTCATATACCATGTACAGGCCCCGCCTCTTCTTTCTTTCGGGGCCTTGTTGGAGAACTCATGGCAGAGGAGCAAGCCATGGCAGCTTCTCAGAGCGAAAGATCTGGGACAGATGAGGAGCAGCAAATTGTGGAGGTGGAAGAAGTTCACCAGACAACCATAGTGACAAGCCCCAGGAAGAAGAAAGCCACCAACATGTCTTTGGAGGAGATGGTGGACATGGTGAACATTCTTCAAAAGAAGGATTATGATTGTCGCAAGCAAGTCTACCCTAAAAAAAAATGTCAGAAAAGATGAAATTCTGGAGAAAGTTATGCGTGTCCTACAGAAAAACCATGGTGTTGAACGCACTAAAGATCAAGTGAGAAAACGCTGGTCTGACTTAAAATCCAGAGAATCCCATCAGCTCAGCAAAATCAATAAAATTATTCAAAAAAGTAAGTATAAACTTTTTAACAAGAATGTATGATGTTCTTGTGTTTTTCTGTGTGAGTGTATGTTCTGTATATGCCATGTGACATGTGCATGCAGAGAGTGCATACTACACACAGCTTGCATCATTTGAATTTTCTATGCATATCTATAGTGTATTTTTGACTTCTATACAGAAATAATATGCATAGTGTGTTTGCATTTAAATATATGTATAGTATTTGAATTTAAATACATGTATTTATTAATTTTCAAAGGACATTATAGAAAGGCACATGCAGAGGCGGGAAATGAACAGCAGACAAGTGCACAGTCTGAGATGACGACTGACACAACACTGATATGTCTCGCACCAGTTGAAGGCAGTGATTGGAGCAGCATTGCCACCAGTTCAGGTACATAACCAAATGTCCCATAAACGTATGCTCATTAGAACAGGTTTCTACTGTAATTTTTATGTTTTCTTATAGGCTTTACAATGTCTACTGCTGGCAGTTCTTCATTCACATCTGCATCTGCAAACTGCATGATTGCTGATTTAATGCAAATAAATTCAGATATTGAGAAAGTTTGCACTAAAATTAAATCGTTTCAAGGCAGGATTTCTGATGTGATAGACCAATTAGCAAAGGTTTAAATAGTATTAAAAAAAACGTTTTATTTGTTATACCATGTTTCGTTATGGCACTTTAAAAATGAAAACTGGTTGTTATAAAGTAGGGGCCCATTCACACTGTCCGCATGCACCCACGTACTCCGTTCTGCTGAAAGGGGGGTCCACCCCCAAATCCCTTATGAGCAGATGTATGACAGCTCTTTCTCTGCTCTGTGTGCGGAGACATAGCTGTCAGAATCCCACCGTTCTCTTTTGGGGAATCTGATGATAATGGACCACCTGTCCATTTTCATCATATCCATCTGATCCGCCTGACAGATGGAAATGATAATTTCCATCCGTCAGGCTTTGATCGAGTCGGATAGCAGCGGATGTCAGTGGACATGTTTCACTGACATTCGCTGCCCTATGGGGATGCATGGAACATTCCAATGAGGTCCGCCTGACAACATGACAGGCAAATCTCATTGGATTGTGTGAAAGGGCCCTTGCTCTGACTTGCACTTTATTATAAATACAATTGCACTATGTGACTGTTTATGTACTTTTGTACTGTTAAATTTTGGATGTATGTACATATTGACTAAGTATATTGATGTACATCTGTACAAGCTTTTACGATCCTAAATAGGGAAATGTTTGTGTGCTGGACATGCTCAACTACACTTTTTGCTACTTGTTCATCAATAAATTGATGGTTATTTAAAAATTGGTTTCAAGTGTCTTTATTTCATGCATTATGTGATATCAACTGTATACACAGCTATTGAGCTTTATGGTAGTATAGACAAAGACATTCTCATAAAAATAATCTACTGTTAAAATGACAATTAGGATAACCATATGTTATTAATGACAAACAATATTGGAACATATACATCCTGCAGAAAGAAAACTTGCTCTACCATTTATTCTGCAACTGTACAACAATGCAGTGGGTCCGTTTGTTGAAAAAAAAGGTGTTAAAAGTCAATTTGCAATACACATACGTTTGTGTTTACACTTTTAATGCACACATATAGAGTTTGCTTGAACCTATAATATTTGATGTATTGCGGTTTTTCTGACGAACAGTCGTCCGTGTTGATATTCTTTTTATTTACGTTCCGGGTCGTTCTTTTCGGAGTCATGCGCAGTTGTGTCTTGTTCTGTGGAATCGAACGACTCAACCACTAATGATACGAAAATTGGACTAATTTCGCAGAAAAACCCAACATGTTGGATATGTGAATTTTTGCAGTCGTACGAAAAACGCATGTTTTACATACCACACTAACGATACAAAAATCGCTCTATAACACTGGCATTTTCGAGCGATATTCGCATCGTGTATGGCCTGCATTAGTCGTCTAACAAAAGACAACTTGGCAGGGCTGACACCAATCAATTGCAAAATGCTGTGTTTGTTAGCAACAATAACAGGATCTAGGAGCCAGATCCTTTTTTGGCAAATCAACACATTTTTCTGGTGTACCTTTATTTACTTATTTTGTTGCATTTTTTTTAATTTTGATTACTTTTAACATATGGATTGGGTTAAAGTAAAATTCCTGCCTAACACTAACTTTGATTAAAAATGTCCCTCCCCCTTCCTGGTACCTATCCTGCCTAGCTTGTGTAAAAGGATGTGTGTTTTTACCTTTTTTTAGTCCACTCCAGTCCGTTCATGTGATCCTACCCTGTATCTGGGAGCGCCTGCTGCAGGCAAGAGGAGGTAGCGTAGACAATGGCTGGGACATGGAATGAGTAAAGACACTGCTCCCAGTTATTGTCAAGAGCTTTCTTATACAGGGGATCACAGGGGAGCTGGAGCTGTGGGATTACATGACCAGAAATTAACAGATATAAAAAGTAACCTTTTTTTTTTTTTTTTACACAGGTTAGACAGGATAGGAAGCAGAATGGAGCAGGAGACATTTTTAAAAATAGTTACTGTTAAGCACGAATTCCACTTTAATTGGTGTTTCTGACTCTTAGATCAAACAAAATGCAATATCACCATTTAAATGAAATCATATTAGACAGATATGCACAGGTCTGACATAACTACAGGTTTGATTTCCTTTTGTGTTCTTTTCTCATTAGTTCCAGATTTTCTTATCGCACATATTTCACAACAGGTACGATAAATTAAAGTGATTTGACTGACATGTTAAACACATGAATAATAAATGCAAAACAAGTTTTCTATTGAAGACATTCTTTATTCTAGACTTTTAATCAATGTATTTAACTTCACATTCTATCAGAGAACACACAGAGATCACTGACATCTTCCATATTGGAGAGGGTCTACTTTCCTAAAACCTTCTAAAAAAGTGATACTATGTATGTAAGTGGATGTAAACCCTCACATATACCTAGTGAAGTGAATAGCCTGAGAAGACACACAGAAATTAAACAAATCCTCCTACACACGTTTTACTTGTTTAACCACAGTCTTCCCCTTTCTACACCCTTTCAAATGTGCAGCTAATGTTAAAAATCTTTCTTCATCTATCAGCAACAGAAAAGAGGGTGGAGAGGCTGCAGTTACACTGTGTTAGAGCTGATTGGAGGAAAGAGACACCCCCTCCACATAGGCAGATGAATAAAGGAACATGCAGAGCTGTATTCTGAATAGATCAGCTCAGTACTTATCCCCCTCTAGACACCCTCCCGACACAAATTTTAGCTCATGTTATCTCGTGTGTCTGAAATCTTCTCAGAAGTGACTCCTGCTGATAACAGAGGAACAAAGCACCAGAAAGAAACATTACTTAGAGCTATTGGAGAGACAAGTAAACACTACATATATACAGTATCTCACAAAAGTAAGTACTCTCCCGTAAAATTTTTGTAAATATTTTATTATATCTTTTCATGTGACAACACTGAAGAAATGACACTTTGCTACAATGTAAAGTAGTAAATTTGTTTAGTGTGCTTGTATAACAATGCCAACATGTACTGTGACATTCTGAAATAGAGCATGAGCCCCTCCCTTCGGAGACTGGGCCACAGGGCAGAATTCCAAAATGATTTTGACCCCAAACACACCTCCAAGGCGACCACTGCTTTGCTAAAGAAGCTAAGGGTAGAGGCGATGGACTGGCCAAGCATGTCTCCAGATCTAAACCCTATTGAGCATCTGTGAGGCATCCTCAAAGGTGGAGGAGCGCAAAATCTCTTAACATCCACCAGCTCCATGATGTCGTCATGGAGGAGTGGAAGAAGACCCTAGTGGCAACCTGTGAAGCTCTGGTGAACTCCATGCCAAAGAGGGCTAAGGCAGTGCTAGAAAATAATGGTGGCTACACAAAATATTGACACTTTGGGACCAATTTGGACATTTTTTTTTTTTAACTTAGGGATGTACTCACTTTTGTTGCCAGCAGTTTAGACATTAAATGGCTGTGTTGAGTTACTTTGAGGGGACAGCAAATTTACACTGTTATACAAGCTGTACACACTACTTTACATTGTAGCAAAATGTAATTTCTTCAGTGTTGTCACATGAAAAGATAGAATAAAATATTTACAAAAATGTGAGGGGTGTACTCACTTTTGTGAGATACTGTATGTGCTTAGTTCACATTTCAAGACTGGGGTTTACAACCACTTTATAAGATCTATTTAATGTTAAAGTTGCTATTAAATGTGACATAACCCTTCTTAAAGGCTATAACACCGGCAGCTGCTGTTGCGAAGAAGGCAGAACATCCCAAGAATCTAAGTAAGCCTTGAGCAGAGGGCAAGTTTCTTTCCAAAAATGTTGTTGTGATTGGCAGGGCAGGAACATCCTAAAGAAAAACATGTATAAGTTTAAATTGTATTTGTAACCACTGTAGCATGAGTGACCTTCCTAAATCATCTATTCAATGTATACTTTAGTTATCAGCTAGGCTGTCAAAGTACACAGACACATAGGTATTGCTGATGTTTGATGCTCTTATTGATCAAATGAAAGCAAAATCTACCTGGAGCGGGGGCACTTTAAAAAAGATATGTATCCTTAGAACAGTGTCTCTTTATTATAGATGTACTATAGATACACTGTATTACCAAAAGTATTAGGACATCTGCCTTTACACGCACATACATTAACTGCATCCCAGTCTTAGTCCGTAGGGTTCAATATTGAGTTGGTCCTCACTTTGCAGCTATAGCAGCTTCAACTCTTCTGAGAAGGCTGTCCACAAGTGTGTCTATAGGAATGTTTGACCATTCTTCCAGATGCGCATTTGTGAGGTCAGGCACTGATGTTGAAGAGAAGGCCTGGCTCGCAGTCTCCTCTCTTAATTCATCCCAAAGGTGTTCTATCGGGTTGAGGTCAGGACTCTGTACAAGACAGTCAAGTTCCTCCACCCCAAACCCGCTCATCCATGTCTTTATGGACCTTGCTTTGTGCACTGGTGCGCAGTCAAGGAACAGGAAAGGCAAACCCCAAAATTTTCCCACAAAGTTGGGAGCATGAAATTGTCCAAAATGTCTTGGTATGCTGACGCCATAAAAGTTCCCTTCACTGGAACTAAGGGGCCAGACCCAACTGTTGAAAAACAAATTCACACTTTAATCCCCCCTCCACCAATTGATCCATAAAGACATGGATGCAAAGAAACGAGCAAAACCAAGACGCAAGCCCTGTCCCACCCACAGCGCTAAAGTGATATGCGACCCTAAAAATGTCAGTCACCACTTAAGGATAAAAAATTTATTTGATTACAAACAGTATTTGGATAACCTGCTGCTATCACATAAATCAAACTCAATAAGGTGCATAAATGAAACGAAGCCCCATACGTGCACTACCAGCGTTAATAAACTCCTGTTTCCAAGAGCCTCAAATATACATAACAATCAATCGACATAAGTATGATCGTCCTGTTTGTTACACAATATGAGAAATGTGATTATAACAGTCTCTAGTTGGTATATAAACGATGGGAAATGGTGAATAGTGCAAGAAAGTCCCAAGACAGGTCCTCTTCAAAACCCCAACACAGCAACCTTCACCACACCACCATGCATCCACTAGGTAATGGAAACGTACCCTTATTGAAAGAGTCTGAAGAAGGAAATTCCCCTATTGGTGGGACTTTTAGGGCACTCACGTATACACAAAAATTGTAAAAATTTTGTAATTTTATTGAAGAAAATTGTTACAAAATATAAAAGGCAAGTAGAATAGAATACATCACATGTGCAATAAAGAATGACCACACCAGTTCAGGGTGAAGACTCAAATCCTGACTAGTTTCGGAGTTTACAACAGATACTCCTTCTTCAGGGGGAGAGAGGAAACCCTGTGTGGTGGTCTGTAGATAATTGATCAAAAATAGATCAGTCAATAAACAGCATGTCACAATCATTTTTACATCATATCAATCTGAACAACAGATTCAAAAAGACAAAACAGCGTTATAACTTACATTCTATGCAGTGATGAAGAGCACTATATACTTGCGCACATAATGTTAAAATCAAGTGGTCTGCATGCTCCGCTGAATACAAACATTGGCTGTATCAAAGATGTAATTAAAGTGGCGGTGCCTCTCAATTATATATTGTATCAGAGAGGGATTGTTATGGTATGTAGTGGATGGCCCCCGGAGAGCACCAGATAAAGACAACTGGATCCCAAGTATGGCTGATCAGCTGGAGGGGAGAGACATGAAAATATCAGATAGGAGCCTTTAATTAAAGGTAAGTTAAAAATGGCTCTATTAGAAAGGAGGAGAGAGCAAACAAGGGGGTTAATTGCCAGTATTATACCGTGCAATAGTATATTAAAATCAGGTTCAGTTTTATTTTGCAACAGGGGACAGGAAAAGCCCTTTATTCTAGAGTGTTGGTGGTAAAAGCCACCAATACTTCCAATTCAATATTCTATTCCTCCTATTCATAATAGTAGCCATTGAAGAGAGAGATAAACTCTAAAAAAATATAGGATAAATGAATGAAAGAGAGGGGTGTGGAGTTACCTTGTTCAGATGGCAATTGGCTTGGATACTGCTGAACAGTCCTCAATGTTCTCAGCGAGCGAGCAATGTAGCTCACCGCTGAGAATCCGAGGGTTTAAATAGGTAAATCAATTAATATTACAGCTGTATTCACTTATCTGATTGCGCTCCTGTTTCAGCTGGTCGCCTGGTGGGGTCCCTGGTGCGGAGGGGCCGAGCGTTCCCCCATCCCCGTATGTCCGGAAGTCCGGCGGGGCGGAAGTGCGGTCGGCTCCTGCGTTCCACCGGCACGTCACACGCCCCGTCAGCGTGAATTGCAGGCGGGGCGTTGTGTGAGTTAGCGTCTGCACGTCTCGTAGAGGAACAAGACTATTGCAGACAGCTTGACTCATGTTGCGGCTCGCCACTAGGTGGCGGCCGCCTCCCGTGCCGGGTTGTTTTACCTGGTAAGCAACAGAGGGCCAATGTCTCCACTTGAGTATCATCTGTAAGAGGCGCATGATAGTGGACAAACTCGATATTGCACCTTCTTTGGGTAACATTTTGTAAAATGACATGGGGAAGACGATGGAATTATATAAATGAAGCCCCTCATGAATTAGTTCTAATGTCCTCAATCTATAAGGTTTTTATACCATAAAAATAAAAAATATACAGCCTCAATGTGGCCCAGACGAGCATGCGATAACACTTGTAGGGAGATTAGGAGCCAAGTAATGTGCATTTGCCTAGTAACAGCGATCCTGAATTTGAAATTGTACATCTGCTTGCGATTATCCCCTGCTGTTGAAAATATAATAGCAGGGTTGTTGGGTCCACCATAAAATATGATGGAATAATCCAGAGGAAAGAGATGTTATTTCTCCATACCCCCTGAGGTGAAGCCCTCCAAAAAGGGTTTGAAGGATATCATCTCATTGAGTCCTGGGGGTTCGGTGGCCCTGAGGAGATATATCCACCGTAGCTCCATTTGCAGGAGAATGCAGGCATATCAAAAGCATCAAGACCTGTGATCCGGACCTGCCCCTTGGTCGGCATGCAGGACTTGTTCATCCAGGGAAATTTCCAAAAATCAAATTTTTAATTCTTGACAGGATCCACCCTAGCTCCAGAGGAGGAGACTGGAACAAGGTTCTCCTGCAAATGGAGCTACGGTGGATATATCTCCTCAGGGCCACCGAACCCCCAGGACTCAATGAGATGATATCCTTCAAACCCTTTTTGGAGGGCTTCACCTCAGGGGGTATGGAGAAATAACATCTCTTTCCTCTGGATTATTCCATCATATTTTATGGTGGACCCAACAACCCTGCTATTATATTTTCAACAGCAGGGGATAATCGCAAGCAGATGTACAATTTCAAATTCAGGATCGCTGTTACTAGGCAAATGCACATTACTTGGCTCCTAATCTCCCTACAAGTGTTATCGCATGCTCGTCTGGGCCACATTGAGGCTGTATATTTTTTATTTTTATGGTATAAAAACCTTATAGATTGAGGACATTAGAACTAATTCATGAGAGGCTTCATTTATATAATTCCATCGTCTTCCCCATGTCATTTTACAAAATGTTACCCAAAGAAGGTGCAATATCGAGTTTGTCCACTATCGTGCGCCTCTTACAGATGATACTCAAGTGGAGACATTGGCCCTCTGTTGCTTACCAGGTAAAACAACCCGGCACGGGAGGCGGCTGCCACCTAGTGGCGAGCCGCAACATGAGTCAAGCTGTCTGCAATAGTCTTGTTCCTCTACGAGACGTGCAGACGCTAACTCACACAACGCCCCGCCTGCAATTCACGCTGACGGGGCGTGTGACATGCCGGTGGAACGCAGGAGCCGACCGCACTTCCGCCCCGCCGGACTTCCGGACATACGGGGATGGGGGAACGCTCGGCCCCTCCGCACCAGGGACCCCACCAGGCGACCAGCTGAAACAGGAGCGCAATCAGATAAGTGAATACAGCTGTAATATTAATTGATTTACCTATTTAAACCCTCGGATTCTCAGCGGGGAGCTACATTGCTCGCTCGCTGAGAACATTGAGGACTGTTCAGCAGTATCCAAGCCAATTGCCATCTGAACAAGGTAACTCCACACCCCTCTCTTTCATTCATTTATCCTATATTTTTTTAGAGTTTATCTCTCTCTTCAATGGCTACTATTATTAATAGGAGGAATAGAATATTGAATTGGAAGTATTGGTGGCTTTTACCACCAACACTCTAGAATAAAGGGCTTTTCCTGTCCCCTGTTGCAAAATAAAACTGAACCTGATTTTAATATACTATTGCACGGTATAATACTGGCAATTAACCCCCTTGTTTGCTCTCTCCTCCTTTCTAATAGAGCCATTTTTAACTTACCTTTAATTAAAGGCTCCTATCTGATATTTTCATGTCTCTCCCCTCCAGCTGATCAGCCATACTTGGGATCCAGTTGTCTTTATCTGGTGCTCTCCGGGGGCCATCCACTACATACCATAACAATCCCTCTCTGATACAATATATAATTGAGAGGCACCGCCACTTTAATTACATCTTTGATACAGCCAATGTTTGTATTCAGCGGAGCATGCAGACCACTTGATTTTAACATTATGTGCGCAAGTATATAGTGCTCTTCATCACTGCATAGAATGTAAGTTATAACGCTGTTTTGTCTTTTTGAATCTGTTGTTCAGATTGATATGATGTAAAAATGATTGTGACATGCTGTTTATTGACTGATCTATTTTTGATCAATAATCTACAGACCACCACACAGGGTTTCCTCTCTCCCCCTGAAGAAGGAGTATCTGTTGTAAACTCCGAAACTAGTCGGGATTTGAGTCTTCACCCTGAACTGGTGTGGTCATTCTTTATTGCACATGTGATGTATTCTATTCTACTTGCCTTTTATATTTTGTAACAATTTTCTTCAATAAAATTACAAAATTTTTACAATTTTTGTGTATACGTGAGTGCCCAAAAAGTCCCACCAATAGGGGAATTTCCTTCTTCAGATTTAGATTGGGATGTGGCACCATTATTAGTACCCAACACAGGCAACCTTCTTTGAATTATTGAAAGAGTCAAGCACCTTAGAACAACTACACCTCGAACATCCTTAAACATCCTTAAACATCCACCTCGAAATGGCAATTCTCACCCAGGTCCTGGAATGGGCTTGTCTATTAGGATCACCAATATCCTCATAATCAGGGTTACATGCAATAAAACAAGGGGACCCATAGCGTAACATTGTCACACACAAATCATTTATTAATTCCAATCAATATTGCACTCACATGGGATACGAAGATAACAGCATATAGATAATAATACCCAAGGAATTCCGCTGCTCCTCCCGCCACATAGGATGCCACCATCTCACAGCAAGGACCGGACCGGACACCTACACTCCGGACTTCCTGGTTCCAGGTCGTGTAGACAGCGTGACGTAGAATGCTCAGCAGGGTTGCCAAGGTAGCCGCGTGCTCACGCCCTGACGTGTTTCGTCATCATGGACTTCAACTGAGGGCGTGAGCACGCAGCCCGGACACCTCACTTAAATACACCTCAATTGGGCGGAGACACAGTATCCAACTACGACCGTGACCCCGGAAGTCAGGCGCAAAGCCGTCCTCACAACCAGCCCTTGCAGGCAAAGTAGTCATCGTACAACCATGTCCCACCAAGGCCAAAGCAATGAAATTCAGCATACACCCCTCAAAAATACCGGCGGTATTACCCATTATGGGCCCACATATGTCACACAAAAAAAATTGGCGGTTACTGATATGTGTGACATATGTGGGCCCGTAATGGGTAATACCGCCGGTATTTTTGAGGGGTGCATGCTGAATTTCATTGCTTTGGGCTTGGTGGGACATAGTTGTACGGTGACTAGTTTGCCTGCAAGGGCTGGTTGTGAGGATGGCTTTGCGCCTGACTTCCGGGGTCACGGTTGTAGTTGGATACTGTGTCTCAGCCCATTTGAGGTGTATTTAAGCGAAGTGTCCGGGCTGCGTGCTCACGCCCTCAGTTGAAGTCCGTGATGACGAAACACGTCAGGGCACGCAGCTACCTTGGCAACCCTGCTAAGCATTCTACGTCACGCCGTCGACACGACCTGGAATCAGGATGTTCGGAGTGTAGGTGTCCGGTCTGGTCCTTGCTGTGAGATGGTGGCATCCTATGTGGCAGGAGGAGCAGCGGGATTCCTTGGGTATTATTATCTATATGCTGTTATCTTCGTATCCCATGTGAGTGCAATATTGATTGAAAGACATGGATGAGCGAGTTTAGGGTGAAAGAACTTGACTGCACAGAGTCCTGACCTCAACCTGACAAAACATCTTTGGGTTGAATTAGAGCACAGACTACGAGCCAGACCTTCTTGTCCACATCAGTGCCTGACCTCACAAATGTGCTTCTGGAAGAATGGTCAAACATTCCCATAGACACACTCATAAACCTTGTGGACAGCTTTCCCAGAAGAGTTGAAGCTGTTATAACTGCAAAGGGTGCACCAACTCAATATTGAACCCTACGGACTAAGACTGGGATGCTGTTAAAGTTCATGTGCTTGTAAGGGCAAGCGTCCCAATACTTTTGGTAATATAGTGTACCTCAATCTTTGCTGTCTTGCAGAATGAAAGGTACTAGTACGTCCTTGGGGGAAGAGTTGGATTCCTGTGTTTTCTTTCTGCATCCTGTTTTTATACCTGCCAGTTGCTACATCAATAGTGTATCCCTTCAGAGCTACATATTTGTGTGTTCCTCCAAAGGGACACATCAGTAATATGGTAGCTAAAGGATGGAACCACAGTGAGCAGTGGGGAAACAGACATTTCAGAGTATCTAGTTCTACAAGACAGCAAAGATTCCATTCAATAAAAGACTTAAGCCGGCCATAGACAGTTAAGGAACCAGCTGGGATTTTAACCATGTATGGTTAGGGTGAAGGATAATCATCTTCGTGCCCTCCGTTCTTCTTGGGTGCAGATTCAAGAGTCTTTAGGGGGTCTCTGCACAGCTTCAGAAGCTCCAGGCAGACCAAAGACATTTATCTGCTCCTTCGTACCAGGTCGGGGAGAGGGTGTGGTTGTCGACCCGTAATCTTAACCTCTCCAAAACCACTCCAAAACTAGCACCCCATTTTGTTGGGCCTTTTTGCATCCTTCGTAAGGTGAACCCGGTGACCTATGCCCTTGGTCTTCTCCCTGGCATGCGTATCTCCAATGTCTTTATGTGTCACTTTTGAAGCGTTCCATTTCTGTGGGAAATCATGGGGAGTATGAAGTTAGCAGCATCTTGGATTCTCCTCTGCTCTGAGGTCAGGCTCAATACCTGGTGCACTGGAAGGGTTATGGTCCTGAGGAGCGCTCCTGGGCTCCCTTCGCTGATGTTCATGCTCCCATCATTCTCTGCACTTTCCATGCTTGCTTTCCTCAGAGGGGTCGTTGAGGTCTTACCTTGCCCTCCTGTTGGCAGCCATCTTGGACATGTGCAGACTGCTGCCTCCTAAAAACTCTGATTGCATCATCACTTGTCTGCTGCTTGGGTGTCACACAGTGATGATGCTGCACACCTGACTAAATTAATCACCTGATGGGTTGCAGTCCTTGCCCTTGCATTTGTGCTCCAAGGTGCATCAATGCTAGCAGTCATCTGTTCTCCGTGTTCCTCCGTGTCTGACCAGGCTTGGCTGACGACTCTCCTGGCTCTTGACCCGGCATCAGCAGACGACCCAGCATCGGCAGACTATCCACTGCTGGACTCGACCCCAGGTTGGATGACTATCCGCTTCTGGACTCGACCCCAGCTTGGATGACTACCCTCTTCTGGACTTGACCCCGGCTGTTCCTGATCTCGCTCCTTTCCCTTACTGTGCGTTTTTGGTTGTTTGCTCTAATAAACTGCCTTATTTTACCTGCATCTCTATGTGGTCTGCTTTCCTGGTACCCTGAGAGCAGTACCCAATCTTCTCCCGGTGGGAATGGCTTCTCTCTGCCCAGAGAATACAATAGCTTGGTGGGAGGGATTCCCCTGTAAACACTTTGTGTTGATGAGGGAATCCACCATTGGCTGCAAGAAAGAAATTTGCTCTGTGTATGGCCTGCCTTACTGGTAGGTATATTAACAAGATCTTATAGACCACTAAAAACATTCAATTTCTAATGCTTCACTGTATTATTTTTTCCTTTCCATAAATGATGTGTATTTACCAGCAATCTGCCATTGAACTTGCTAGAACATTTGAATAATTCAGGAACAGTCAATTCCTGAGTACAGTCCCCACCCTCCTTTCATGTCATAACCCTTCCTCCTCTGGTAGAGTCTAATTACTCTCTGTGCTAATCCAGCTCCTCTGCCCTTCCTTTCACCTCTCTACATAACTTTCTATGTAATTACTATGGAGGAGGGAAGAGGATGTCAATAGTATGTTATTTGAGTGACAGTTCTGAGTCTGCTGGGGCTGCTAACAGCACTACCACGATGGCGGTACCAGGCCTTTTTGGATGCCTACACAAGGGGAGATTTTACAGGTAAATAATAGTTGTAATAAAAAGTCTAGCAACAGGATCTCTTTAATGAGAGTGTCTTTAAAGAAATCACTGTCACCTGTGATCAGGTGATGGCTAGCACGATATTTACTTATGGATATATGCTTAATGGATATATGCTTTGAAATCCTGTTAGCTTGTCTGCTGCTTTGCAATAGCTGAATAATTAATTTCATTTATATCTCTTGATCTTACAAGTGTTATGTTTAATTTGTATTTCCCGTCTTAATTATTACTAAGTGACTTAATAGGAGAGACAAGCATTGACTTGGAAACAGAAAGAGAATTAAGCTTTTAAACAATTACCTTACAATAAATTGACGGATGCACCAAAAAGTAGGGTAGCAGTATTTTAGAAAGCTTATTGATCATGCGCAACCCATTATGAGTATTCTGCCTTGATATATTTTATATAAATAGACTCATTTCAAAGGCTAATACTTCCAAGAACTCTAAAAATGGATAATGGGATCATATACTAACCTAAGCGTGTTTATTTCCAGTAGGAAATAACATTGTTTGTAGAGATATTTAGTAGTCAGAGAGGATTGGTTCTGAATAGTAACATCTAAAAATCTGATTATAGGTATTTTAAGTAGAAAGGGAGAAGATGAAATTACCCAGGATTATAGCTTATATTTAACATACACATTCTGAATAACAGTGAATATTTTCTTGGACTATTTTTACAGTGTGTCTGTGTGTTTATTGTTGAGTAACACTTGGGACTATACTAGGATTCTGCAAGACCTGGGGTACCTCTGGAAAAACATTTTAAAAAATACACACACATTTTTAAAATACTGTACAGTGGGAAGAGAGTCCTTTTAATGTGTCTTCAAGGGCAACATGGGAAAAACACACAGGAAAAAAGTTCCTTAAAATATATGCAAGGGACATGCCTTTACATATACAGTACATTTGAAAAAAAGGCTTTTTTAGGTATTTTCTAGATCTAGAATCTAGAGTGTATTATTTGAGAGACCATAGCCACAAATATTGTACAGTGGCTGGACAGTGCAGCTCTAGATGGCAGCAAGCATCAGCTGCCATCTGAAGCTGCAAAATGCTATGCTATACCTACCCCAGGGGTCTGAGCCCGACTTTGTCTAATCTCTTTTCATTGCAATACCTTTCTTATATACTATAGTGGAAATTTTCTGACCTGGGTTCTTCCAGAGTGGTAGATTCAAACCCACAATTTGTTCTTTTAATTTTTTTTTAAATTTTTTTTATTTTAATGTTGTTATAGTTAAGTTTTAGTATTTTTTGTATTCATGCACTGGATGGGCTTCAAACAGTACAAGCTAGGCACAACTATAGTTCGGCTTTACCAGCATAACATTTCAACCATTTCAGCAGTCAGTTGTACTGTGTTTTTTTATAGTCAGGGCACTGAGGCCTTGCTGCAAAGGGAAAACCTATGGTCATAGGCTGTCTGTCCTTCCATTGGGCAGGGGTAAGGGCATGCAGCAACAAATGAAGAAAGCAAATTCTATGGCCAAGGAGAAGGACAAGCAGCAGAAAAAATAAGGCCATAGGGGAGGGTCTACTTGCTGAGGTTTGCTGCAGTTATACAAGGAATTTTCTTATGAGGATCTGGTCTGGAAGATTTACTAAGGAAAGTGTTCAGATATTGGAAGGTGGCATACAAATACCCAGGGACACTGAGTGCCAACCTGTATGCAGGGCCCTGGTGTCTACTGCTGCTGCTGCAACATTGTGTGTATTAAGGCTAAAGTTTGCTTGGCCTGGGACACTGCATATAGTGAATCCAGCCTATCCATAGCTGAGCTGATCATTTAAAAATGTTCCAAGGAGTAGCCACAGAGTAAAGAGTCCCCTTTATTGCTACTTCTCAGGCTTGCGGAGTATCCTACAGCTCCTTATGCCCTATACCAGTTATTTATCAATAAATTTAAAAGCAACCCCTAGACTGTTTATCGAGCCTTCAGAGTGACTGTTGCTGTTTGCCTGGCTGCTGCTGCTCCCTGAACTGAAGAAGGAACTCTGGGGCAAATCAGCGGCCCTTTTGAGGGTGAGCACCACATGTATATGGGATGCGTCAGAGGGTTGTGGTGCAACTGGGGAGAGGGTGTGTGGGATTTGGCTTTACAGTGTTTTTACATTTATTTTGTTGATACCCAGGATTGACAATATGTATTTCACTGATACCCAGTAATGGCAATATTTTACTGATACCCTGGATTTGCAATATGTATTTCAGTGATCTTCAAGACTGAAACCGTTTCTCACTGACATCCAGGACTGGCAATATGTATTTCATTAATGTCCCAGAATAGCATTTTTTGAATACAAAACATCTAAATGAAACCCTTTCTTATGTTTTCATTTACAGGTATTTGGGGATAGGGGTAGATCTGACTTTGTAACATTTCCAAGTCCAATTAAATGGCTTATTACAACTGAATTTTCCTATGTAGTAATGCTCCATTGTTTCATTGTTTTTTCTCTCACTCTCACTCTCTCTCTATTTTTTCTCCTTCTTTCATGATATACTATATGAATTGGCAAAAATAGTAAATGTTGTTTTCATACCACAGACTCCGGCTCAGGCACCCATATTTGATCCTCACGAATAAGTCCCATTTTGCACATAACCTGTAAATGCATATCAAAGCCAGACATTATATATCAAGCTAAAATAAGAGTCATTGTTAGCTATATCTGCTGTATTTTTTCTGGCTATATCTATTACACCAACCCATTTATTTGTCTAAAGGATGACTCCACCAAAAACACTTCACTTTAAGTGAAGTGGTGCAGAATTGGAACGCCTTCTGAATCTTTACTTTTGTTTGAGACCTTGGAATAAATCAATATCTTGTGGCACTGGGACTTCATCAGTGTAGGACTCAACAGGTGAATATGAAGCAGAATAGGAATAAAAGCCTAAGAGCTCTATGAATGAGAGGGTGTTGGATAAATTAAAAGTTCACCT
Organism: Pelophylax lessonae; assembly: GCF_965119305.1. Classification (NCBI taxonomy): domain Eukaryota; kingdom Metazoa; phylum Chordata; class Amphibia; order Anura; family Ranidae; genus Pelophylax; species Pelophylax lessonae. The sequence continues at coordinate 212,232,338 of NC_138769.1, read as the reverse complement.
CCTCCAGTCAGAGTGCTTTTCGCTGATGGAAGTTATAGTACAGCTTTTAGAAATAGAGAAAGTGGGAAGGGTGAGCATAGTCAAGTCCCTATGACAAGTCCAGCAGCCTGATCTCAGTATGTATGCTTTTCCAGAGGGGGAGGGTATATTAGGTGAGTGAAGGGGGAGATAAAAAAATAATAGCACTTTGTATAAAAGTGCATTGATTATTTAAGGGGCATGTTTACAATACAAAGCAGAGAATCTATCATTCAGCAAAAATTCACTGCAGGAGAATGTGCAGGGTCCATGTTTTTAAAATGGCAGTGCTTTATTCTCTGCTGTATGCAAGCAGTACGAGGGCATATGCAGTGCTTTCCTAAACATGCCCACATGCATGGGTCTAAATCTCTAAATGTAGCTTTTGTGTATCAAGGGATTTACAGCCATGTGCTAGCTTATGAAAGTATGGTAAACTGTTTACTTGCGTATGCTTCAGGTACAGCCTTTCAATACTTGTAGGGGTAGTCTACTTTCTCCGCTGCAGCTGGGGCTTGAGTATAGCAGCACTGCAGAGGGAGAAGAATTCAAGAGGAACATGGTTCCCCTATGGTTTCCTGGGTCACTGGGGAAGCTATCCGATTGGAGGCTGCTGCCCCGTGTGACTCTGGTGGCCATTCTGAGTCAGGCAGAGCCTATTTAAGGTCCTGGCTCATGGGTTTGGCAAGCATTTTGCATGTGGGTAGTGTGAGGACAGTCACCGATCTGACAAGGTCAGTGAATAGGAGGAGGTTCCAGATAAGTAGGGAAAGGAATAAGGACAAGCCACCCTACCTGGAGACCTCCCCATTGGGGTCTGGGCTGTCCAGACAGCATTCTGCCCATTAAGACAGATGCTGTCGGCACAACTAAGATCTGCTCTGCTACACATTGCTGTTGCTTGTCATGAGTGTTTCCGGTCAGGTGCCTTCCCGCCAGGTTTTTTTGTGAATTTCTGGATTTTGCATTAATACAGGATCTGTTCTCTGCAACCAGAGTTTAATTACTATGGCTGCACCATGCTTACATCCCCACAGGCTGCCACAGATTGTGTTTTAATCATACAACCTGTGAATAGGTGGAATTAAGATCAATGTCTTTCTGTAAGCAGTGGATTACAAATATATCTCTCTGCAATTTTTGAATAAAAATGCAGCATTGTTATTAAAATAAAACAGTACTGGCTCTTTTATTGTATTATTTAGCTTCATTCACACGGGCATACATATACATAAACCTATGCAGAGGGCCATCTTTGCCCACGCAGGGTGTAAAAGTGTTCCGTACATCCACGTGCAGGCACTCCCATTTATAGCACACACCTAGGTAGGTGCTAGAAGAGAGAATATTGTTTTTGAATCTTTACTGCTAACCAGAGAGATTGCCAGGTACATTTATATTCCTCTCTGCCTACTAGAGAGCAGGGTGTGCTAGTGGGGTCTGCTCATGGTGCTCAGGTGCAGCTCAGTTTGTCTAAAGTGTTTCACACTGGTCCAAAAGGGAGGCATATTGGACAGTGGGAGGAAACTTGACAAATGAGTGCACAGGCATTTAGTACAGCCCTGGTAAACGGCAAAGGAAAGTACCTCGTGCATGCTGGGATACTGTATAAATGCCAAGGGCACATGTGCTTGGGGTCTTTCAGCTGGAGAGCAAGGTCCTGGAGGGAGGGGGCGGCTGTCCCTCCTCTGTAGAAGCTGCCATGCGGCCTCAGGTGGTCGACCTAAAGACCTGAGAGTCATAGAGGAGCTAAACCCAGATGTCCTGCAGAGCTGACTGGAAGGGAGACACTGAAAAGGATCTGATTCTGCCTACAGTGAGTACAGACCTGTGTTGAGGGGCCTGTTCTGAGAGGGCCCCCACTTCTGCTAGAAGAGTCAGAGGATGCTAGAGAGTGTCCTGACGATGATACTTAGATTGTTGTTTTTTATCATATTTATATAATTTTACCATATTGGTTTATGGCTTTTTTAACATATATTTTTTTTTTTTTTAAAACACTTTATTGAAAGTTTTATAAGCATACAAGTAAGGTCACAAAAAGTGTACAAAAATCCAAGACCAAGTGGTAACAAACAACCTTAGTTAGGACAATAACAGGTACCGAATGACATGTAATATATGGCTAGTAAACAGGTGAAGGTCTGTCGGGGAAAACACAAAAGCGAACAGCGAGAAGAGACCCAGGAATAGGGCAATTTGTGCATGGAAAGCAGCGCTCCAGTACCAGTAAGTGTCTGAACTGAATGCTATAGTTCTCCCATTAGAAAAGTGAACCCCCTCGGCCGGGTCACGGTCGAGAAGCGGATCCTGCAAATGAAACCAGGGGGGCCCCCCAGGCACATGATCGGGGGGTCGGGCACCCCCAAGGGGAGCACACTGTGCCCAAGACCCCCGAGCATGCACCAGAGGGGGTTGGATGAGGACCAGATTAGGGGCACTATGAGCGGGGAGGGGGGGTTATGCCGATAATTAAGCTGGGGAGAGCGTGCACACAGGTAAGGGCAAATGGTAAACTGGTATCTCCTCTTACCAGGGTACTACGATGTTACAGGAGGTAGGGGAGAGGCAGAAGGGGAGGACGTCAGGATAAGGGTGACGAAACAAGGACAATACACTGGGAAAGGGGGAGAAAGAGAAGAGAAAAAAAAAAAAAAAGGGGGGGGGGAAGAGGAAAAGGGAAAGGAAGAAGAGGAAAGAGAAGAAAAAAATAAAAAAGGGGGGGGGGAGAACATTGACGGCCCGCCACGTCCATGTCGGAAAGAAGGGGACGCAGCCAATTAGCCTATTTAGCCTGAAGCTCCCATTAATTCGCCATATTTGGAGGAAAGGGAAAAATGAAGCCACGTGGCCCACGTGGTGTAAAATTTGTCAGGGGAGTCGTGGGCTTGGTGGGTCAGGTCTTCCATCTCCTCCACCCTCTTCACTCTATGGAGCCAGTCCGCAACAGTGGGGGGGGAGGGAGAGAGCCAGCGACAAGGGACGCACATTCTCGCAGCATTAATAAGGTGTAGGGTCAACGATTGTTTGTAAGCGAAAACTTGTGTAGGGTATCGGGGGTCCTGTACCAGTTGGAGAAGAGTTTAAAGCCACTTTCTTGCACAAATACATTTCTGGAGCCCTTATGCATGTGTGTGAAGATTCTATCCCAGTCTTCGCCACTAAGAGAGATATCAAGGTCCGTTTCCCAACGTTCGCAGATACGAGCGATCCTAGGGGGAAGCCTTGGCGATAGGAGGGTGTATAAGCAAGAAATCAAATGTCGCTGGGGCGACGTACGGGTGCAAAGGTCCTCTAGGGGGGTAGCGTCCCTATGCCAGGCATTGAGGTCCTCGGTGTGTAGTAGGAAGTCTCTAATCTGCAAGTAGTTGAAGAAGGGGATTTTGCATTTGGGAAATCTCCTGGAAAGAGCCGAGTGTGTAAGCAGGGAGCCACCCCGAAAAAAGTGAGTCGCCCTATGCGGGACGTCCGACAAGGGTACAAGCGGGTCAAGGCGAACCACACCCGGAATAAAGTCCGGGTTGTGGCAAAGGGGGACCATCGGGCCCGGTCTTGAAGATATGTCCAGAGTCTTACAGAGCTGGCGAAAAATGAGTAGAGTAGGGTGCGTGAGAGGGTATTTCGCGCACTTCGCCGGAGTGGAGTCGGGGCTAGACCACGGTAGGAAGTGAATGGGGTAAGGGGACATAGAGACTTCAAGGTTCACCCAGTCCTTCGTAAGGCGACCATTGTGCCAGTCTACAATCCTAGACAAGTGACAGGCCCAGTAGTATCTTTGTATGTGAGGTAGGCCCAGCCCCCCGGACGATTTTGGCGCGGTTAGGAGGTCCCAAGACAACCTAGGGCGCTTAGAGCGCCAAATAAAGGCGGAGCATATCCGTCGATAGGTTTTTTAAAAAACACAGGGGGGATCTTGATGGGAATCGTTTGAAGGACATATAGCAGCCTGGGGAGGATATTCATTTTCATGATGGCCACTCTACCGAACCACGAGTAGGACCCACGCTCCCATTTAGTCAAATCAGACTTAACGGATGCAAGTATGGGGGTGAAGTTCTTTGCGTATAGGTCTGAAAGCTTGGCAGGGATCTGGATACCCAAATAGGTGATGGCCTGAGACTCCCACCGGAAAGCAAGTTGCGTTGGCAGAGAGATAAAAGGTGCGCCGGTAAGGAGACATTCAGGGCCTCAGATTTCGTGTAGTTTATCTTGAGGTTTGAAAGAGCTTGGAACGTGTCCAGGTCCCTCAGGAGGTTCGGCAGAGTGGTAGTTGGTCGTGTGAGAAAAAGAAGGATATCGTCGGCGTAGGCCGCGAGTTTGTAAGATTTGGCTCCGACAGTCACACCACTAATGTCTGGGTTTGAGTTGAGTTTACGAAGTAGGGGTTCAAGGGTAAGGATAAAAATGAGGGGGGATAAGGGGCAACCCTGACGCGTGCCATTCGACACAGAGAAGGCATCCGACAGGTGGTCATTAACTCGCACTCTTGCCGTGGGACCAGAGTAAAGGGCCCGAATAAAGTCCAGCATCCTGCCAGAGATACCTATGGCCTCCAATGTTGCAATCATATAGTCCCACGCCACCCTGTCGAACGCCTTCTCTGCGTCGAGCGACAGGAGGAAGCCCGGTGTTTGAGAAGAGGTGAGCCAATGGTGGATATTGAGGGCCTTAATGGTGTTGTCCCTTGCCTCGCGCCCAGGGACAAACCCCACCTGGTCTAGGGAGATGATGTCGGGGATGAGATGTAGGAAGCGGTTTGCCAAAATTTTTGCGTAGATTTTAATATCCACGTTGAGTAACGAGATGGGCCTATAGTTGGTCACCAAGGAAGGGTCCTTATCGGGCTTGGGTATTACGACAATGTGGGCTTCCAGAAGGTCGGGGCATAGGGTCGGAGAGTCTGGGAAGGCATTAAAAAAGCGAGTCAGAGGCGACGAAAGGAGCTCTGGAAAGGATTTGTAGTATCCCACTGTGAGCCCATCGGGGCCCGGGCACTTGCCCGGCTTGAGTTGCTTAAGGGCCAGGGAGACATCATCAGCGGTTATAGGGGTGTCCATAGATTCCAGATCCTCAGCCGAAAGCGGAGAAGGGGAGTACTGTTGCAGAAAGGATTTTGGCTTTTTTAACATATTTATGACATTTTACCACATTGGTTTATGAATTATTTTATGGATTCATTTATGGACATTATTGCTGCCTGCATCCTAAAGTGACTTCATGCCTTACATCTTTTTTCTTGACGTTTTCTCTTGATGTGTACTGTACGATGTGCAGTATCTTTATATATCTTTCTATTGCTATTTGCTTTATCGTGGTTCTATTAATATGGCATCGTCATCATTTTTTAACTTTTAATTGTTTGAGTTCATTCCAGTGTCACATTTTTCATTTGCCACTCCCCTCCACCTTACACTGCCTCTCACACGGGTGTGTTTGCGTGTTTGTCCCAACACTCCCATACATACACACACTTTTTAGTCCACACCCCCCTGCCCTGCTCAAAAAGAAAGTCACCGCAGAGGCAGAAGAGAGGGAAAACACAGACATGGACAGATGGGAAAAGTCACGCAGACTATCAAAATCTTCAACCTATCCAATCACTCTCTCTCCACATCTGAAGAATCCATCTTAGCCCGAGCACTCACTTTTTTTTAGATCTGAATAGATTAATCAGGAACCTTACAGTGCAATGGTTCTTTCACATTCAAGCCAACAAAAACATCCCCAAAAAAGGACTGCCATCACCGAATAAACTCTTCTCCTACTGAGCAAAACTTCCCGTTCTACACGCAGGAAGCACTGGCACTGGAAAATCTTGAAGATCTATACATTTGTGACCATGATGACTATGCCTCCCTCCTCTCCCAACATCTACCTGGCTCCCCACCCATACAGCATATCACGTTTCGGCCAAAATCAGTATTTTATCCCACATTTGCGAAAGGTCCCTACATCCAGAGTTTTTACGAAGTGATCCACGCAGATATACACTGCATGTGCCAATCATCTCTGGATCAAATACACCCCGCCTCCAATCTAACACCTACGGAAAAACTCACTCTCAAGGAGCTCACCAAGAACCCCAACATCATTATCAAATCTGCTGACAAAGGTGGTAGTCTCATCATCCAGAATCGAGCTGACTACATAAAATAATCCCCTAGGCTGCTCTCGCACAGATCCACCTACCTGAAACTCAACAGTGACCCCCTGCCTAATTTCAAAGAGGGAGGCCATTCCATCATCGATAAAGCCACAAAGGATAATATCATCACTCCTACGGAGGTTTCATTCCTCAAACATGACTTCTACCATAGACCCTACTTCTATCACCTCTCCAAGATACACAAGGACCCCCTTCATCCCCCAGGAAGACCTATCATTGCGGCCATGGAGAATGTCACCAGCTACTTCTCCATTTACATTGATCACTTTCTGCAACTGGTAGTCCAACAGCTTTCATCCTACATAAAAGACAGCATATATCTACTGGATTTATTATCATCTTACCCATGGCTATCCTTGGACGTAGTCGTACTATACACATCAATACCACATCATATCGGACTCCAGGCCGTACGATTCTTCCTGAATAATGAAGCAACACTCAATTTGAGTTCAATGGTGACTTCTATACCCAAATCAAAGGCACCGCCATGAGAGACAATTTTTTCCCCCAGTTACGCTGGGCCATTGGGAACAGCAAAACATATGGCAAAACAACCCCTTCGCTTCCCATCTCATTTTTTTTGGCCGGTGTCGTGTCGAAATGTGCCCTCCGTCGGATAGTGCCCCCGACGGACTGACGTCACCGCAGCTGACTGCTCAGATCAGCTGTGCTGGAGGTGACGACACTGACATGCGCAGTCCGTCGAAGGCACTATCCGACGGTAGTGCGAGAGCGGAGGAGGGAGAGAATCTATTGTCAGATTCTGCCTCGCTCTCTGCACTATGGGGACGGATCGGATTACAGTGCAGCCTGTGCTTATGTGAGGAACACAAAAACACAGCTCTGATCGGGACACATTAAAGGGGAACTCTGACCAAACGAATTACAGTACAGTACTCATATTGGGGGGCACAATCCGACACTCATATTTGCGATTCATATTGGCAACCACACTAATGTAAGGGTGAACTCCGATGGCTGATGTAAGGAGGAACTCCGATAGGGGACACTGATGTTAGGAGGAACTCCGATAGGGGACACTGATGTTAGGAGGCACTCCGATGGGGGACACTGATGTAAGGGGGAACTCCGATGGGGGACGCTGATGTAAGGGGGAACTCTGATAGGGGACACTGATGTAAGGGGGAACTCCGATAGGGGACACTGATGTAAGGGAGCACTCCGATAGGGGACACTGATGTAAGGAGGAACTCTAATAGGGGACACTGATGTAAGGGGGAACTCCGATGGGGGACACTGATGTAAGGGAGAACTCTGATGGGGGACACTGATGTAAGGGGGAACTCCGATGGGGGACACTGATGTAAGGAGGCACTACGATGGGGGACACTGATGTAAGGAGGCACTCCGATGGGGGACACTGATGTAAGGGGGAACTCCGATGGGGGACACTGATGTAAGGGGAACTCTGATAGGGGACACTGATGTAAGGGGGAACTCTGATAGGGGACACTGATGTAAGGGGGAACTCCGATAGGGGACACTGATGTAAGGGAGCACTCCGATAGGGGACACTGATGTAAGGAGGAACTCTGATAGGGGACACTGATGTAAGGGGGAACTCCGATGGGGGACACTGATGTAAGGGAGAACTCTGATGGGGGACACTGATGTAAGGGGGAACTCCGATGGGGGACACTGATGTAAGGAGGCACTACGATGGGGGACACTGATGTAAGGAGGTACTCCGATGGGGGACACTGATGTGAGGGGGCACTCCGATGGGGACACTGATGTAAGGAGGCACTCCGATGGGGCACTCTGGAATACTAAAGGGGTACTCTGACTGCAATAAAGGGGCACTCTGACTGCAATAAAGGGGCACTCTGACTGCAATAATAAAGGGGCACTCTGGAATACTAAAGAGGCACGCCGACTGCCATAATAAAGGGGCACTCTGGAATACTAAAGAGGCACGCTGACTGCAATAATAAAGGGGCACTCTGGAATACTAAAGAGGCACGCCGACTGCAATAATAAAGGGGCACTCTGACTGCAATAATAAAGGGGCACTCTGACCGTGGGTCATAAAGGAGCTCTGTGACCGGGACACATAAAGGGGCACTATGATAGGGACACTGATGTAAAGGAAGACTCTAACGGGGACACTAGATGTAAAGGGGGACTCTGGGGGGGACACTGATATAAAGTGGGACTCTGATGGGGACACTGGATGTAAAGGGGCACTCTGATGGGGACACGGATGTAAAATAGGACTCTGATAGGGAAACACTGGATGTAAAGGAGGACTCTGATGGGGACACACTGGATGTAAAGGAGGACTCTGATGGGGACACACTGGATGTAAAGTGGCACTCTGATGGGGACACGGATGTAAAGGAGGACTCTGACGGGGACACGGACACAGGCTGAATGATGGGGGATACAGTCAGTGCTTTTTCTTGGGGATTTCACAGTGGCTGTGAAGTGGGGCATCTGTCAGTGGGGGTGGGGGGGGGTGGTAGAATAAGCGGTTAAAGGAGTGGGGGGCCCATCATGTTACTGTAGGTGAAGTCACAGTAGGCGAACTTTGAGGGGTCAGGGTCCCACATTTGCCACAGAGATAGGGGAGGTCTATCTCTGGGGGTCTCTAGTATCCCTGTGCCAAATTTGGTGCCCCTAGCCCCTGGGGTTAGGTCAGCTTGGTGTAGTATGGCAAGCTTGGAGTGGGCACATTTGCAAGGCCAAAGCTTGGGCCCTGAACAAGTCCAGGGGGTCCAAAGTTTGCAGGGAGGTAGGGGAGGTTTACCATTACCATCCCAAAAAGTCATTAGACCAAGATATCTTTGTCAAATATTTATGGGGTCACTTAGAAGCATATGGCTGCCAGTCAATACCACAAAGCGGGGAGTGCTGGGTACCATATTAACCACCATAGTCTTAGTTATCCGTGAAGTGGGGCTTTGCATTACCTATGTTCTGCAGTATTTGGCTAAAGTCAATCCCCATACAAGCCCATGTAAAAATGAAGCATTGGCCACAAAAAAATTTGCGTGGCTCCTAGATTTCCTTTAGTATAAGTTTGCCAAGTATGGTGCCCTTAACCCCCGTGGTTAAGCGCCCTATATTTATAGTAGCTTGCCCGCTAAGTTAAACTTTGGCACTGTCATAGTCTGGACATTTGAGGGACTGCAGCTCGGGCCCTGAATGAGTCTGGGGGGCCATATTTGGCACGGAGGTAGGGGAGGTCTCCCTTTACCAAGCATTTTGGAGTCGCTAGCCCAAAATGTCCTGGTCAACTATTTCCAGGGCCACTTGAGAGTTTGCGGTCCTCGGCCCTTACCATGCAGCAGGGAGTGCTGGGTATCGCAGGAATCCCTGGACTCTTAGCTATTTAGCAGTATCTGTATAGCGTTGCTCTGCAGTTCTTGTATTCCATAGTGGTTAGCCAAATCGACCCCTATGCAGGTCCCTGAAACAATTAAGCATTGGTCCTGAAAAAAGCATGTGGCCCCTGCCACGTTTGAGGACCCTAGCCATCAGGGTTCAGGTACCACTAGGCCCATAATTTAGGTCAGCTTGGTGCTGTATGGCAATCTTCGAGTGGGCAAAGTTGCAGGGCCCCAGCTCGGGCACCAAACAAGTCCAGGGGACCATATTTGGCACAGTGGTAGGGGAGATCTTCCTTTACCACTCTGAAAATGTTGGAGTAGCTAGCCTGAAATTTTCTGGTCAACTTTTTCAGGGGCCTCTTGGGAGTGTGTGGCCCTGGGGCAGTACCGTGAAGAAGGGACTGCTGGGTACCATATTAATCTCAATATTCTTAGCTATCCAATGTTACCTGCGGAGCAGGGCTCACTGGTACCTATGTTCTACAGTATTTGTGCAAATTTGACGCCCATGCTAGTCCTCGTGAAAATTAGGCATCGTCCACACAAAAAATGTGTGTGACCCTAGGGGTCAGCTAGTATCCCTGTACCAAGTTTGGTGACCATATCCCCCAGTGATTTGGGTACCACAGGGCACTAAATTTATGGTATATTGGCCCGCTATGTTAATCCATGACTCGGTTGCGGGTGGGAATTTGATGGGCCACAGCCCAGGCCCTGAAAGAGTCCAGGTTCCCACAGCTTAAGCCCCTGAACATGTTTGGGGCCCAAGCTGTGGCCCCTCCAAAATTCCCTAATGTGCCATATGTTATCATAGACTAGGCCAAACTAGCCTAAATCTAGGGCCCCACGGTAGCGGAACGATGTTGCCCAGGGGCACCAAACTTGGTATAGGGTTACTAGAGGACCCCCGGGGGCCACAACATTTTTTTGGGGCCAATGCTTAATTTTCATGAGGACCTTCATGGGGGTGGAATTTGCCCAACCACCGCAGGACATAGGAACTGCAGAGCCAGGCTCTGCAAATATTGTTAAATAGCTAAGAGTCCAGAGATTCCTGCAGTACTCACCAATCCCCACTCCGCATTAGAGCCCGAGGGCCACACACTCCCAAGGGGCCCCCTAAAAAGCTGACCATAAAACTTCAGGCTAGCGACCTCAAAAATGTAGAGGTGGTAAAGGAAGACCAGACCTCTGTGCCAAATTTGGGCCTCTGGACTAATTCGGGGCCCGATCTGTGGCCCCTCAAATTCCCGATCGTGGCTGCACCATAGATTAACATAACGGGCCAGGCTAGCCTAAATGTAGGGCCCTGTGGTAGCCAAACCACGGTGCTCAGGGGCACCAAATTTGGCAGAGGGATACTATATGATCCCCAGGGGCCACATACATTTGTTTGGGGCCAATGCTTTATTTTCACAGGGACCTGCATTGGGGTAGACTTTAGCTGACCACCGCAGAATAGTCCTACGGTATCCAGCACTCCCTGCTGTGCCGTATGGCCCAGGGGCCACATACTCTCAAGGGGCCCTAGAAAAAGTTGATCAGGAAATTTTGAGCTAACAAACCCCAAAATGTTTGGGGTGGTAAAGGAAGGACCCCCCTACCTCTGTGCCAAATATGCCCCCCAGACTCATTTGGGGTCCTAGCTGTAGCCCCTCAAATTTCCAGACTAAGACTCTGCCATAGATTAACATAGCAGGCCAAGCTACTATAAATGTAGAGCCCAAACCACGGGGGTTCAGGGCACCATACTTGGCAAACTTATACTAGAGGACCTCCAGTAGCCACACACATTTTTTGGGGGCAACGCCTAATTTTCACAGAGATTGGCATGGTGATTGAATTTGGACAAATATTGCAGAACATAAGTAATGCAAAGCCCCACTTTATATCGGATATATCGGTAATATCGGATAGCTAAGACTATGGGGATTAACTACTTTTCGACCAGGGCATAGCCCAATGATGGCTACAGCGTGGTCGGCCTATTCTGGGAGAGCGTACAGATACAACCTCCCCAAATCGCGCTCCCCACGGATTGTGTTAAAGGGCCAATGACAGGGGCCATTTACCATGTGATCGCTCCATCCAATGACAGAGTGATCATTTGTCAACAGATCGCTGCATGTCGGGTTTAGCTCTCTCCTCGCACGCTGTACACACCGATGGGCACCACCCCTACCTCATCCATGCCCATCTCTGCCTCCTCCATGCCCATCTCTGCCTCATTCATGCCCATCTCTGCCCTATTCATGCCCACCTGTACCTCATTCATGCCTATCTGTGCATTAATCATGCCCATGAGTGCCTCCTCATTTGTGCCTCATCATCAGTGTGTCCCTCATCATGCAGCCTGTTTACCCCTGTCATTCAACCTCTGTCCCCGCTGTCATTCAGCCCCTGTCCCTGCTGTCATCCACCCTGTGTCCCCGCCGTCATGCAGTTCGTGTCCCCCCGCCGTAATTCGGCCTGTGTCTGTGCCTCCGTCAGAGTCCTCCTTTACATCCAGTGTCCCCGTTAGAGTCCTCCTTTACATCAGTGTCCCTATCAGAGTGCCCCTTTATGTGTCCCGGTCACATAGCTCCTTTATGACCCACGGTTAGAGTGCCCCTTTATTATTGCATTCAGAGTGCCCCTTTATTATTGCAGTCAGCGTGCCTCTTTAGTATTCCAGAGTGCCCCTTTATTATTGCAGTCGGCGTGCCCCTTTAATGTAGTCGGCGTGCCCCTTTATTGCAGTCGGCGTGCCCCTTTATTGCAGTCAGAGTGCCCCTTTATAGTATTCCAGAGTGCCCCTTTATAGTATTCCAGAGTGCCCCTTTATAGTATAGTGCCCCTTTATAGTATTCCAGAGTGCCCCTTTATAGTATTCCGGAGTGCCCCTTTATAGTATAGTGCCCCTTTATAGTATTCCAGAGTGCCCCTTTATAGTATTCCAGAGTGCCCCTTTATAGTATTCCGTAGTGCCCCTTTATAGTATTCCAGAGTGCCCCTTTATAGTATAGTGCCCCTTTATAGTATTCCAGAGTGCCCCTTTATAGTATTCCAGAGTGCCCCTTTATAGTATTCCAGAGTGCCCCTTTATAGTATTCTGGAGTGCCCCTTTATAGTATTCCAGAGTGCCCCTTTATAGTATAGTGCCCCTTTATAGTATGCCGGAGTGCCCCTTTATAGTATTCCAGAGTGCCCCTTTATAGTATAGTGCCCCTTCATAGTATTCCAGGGTGCCCCTTTATAATAGAGTGCCCCTTTATAGTATTCCAGAGTGCCCCTTTAGTATTCAAGAGTGCCCCTTTAGTATTCAAGAGTGCCCCTTTAATGTGTCCCGCTACGAGCTGTGTGACTGTGTTCTATATGTACTGATCGTACAGAGCGAGTCAGAATCTGACAGATTCTTCCCGCTCTGTCTCTCGTCGAGAAATGCCTCCGACGGACTGTGCACTTGCTACAGAGCGAGTCAGAATCTGTCATTAGATTCTTTCTGCTCTGTCTCTCGTTGGATAGTGCCCCCGAAATGCCTCCGACGGACTGCGCACGCGCTACAGAGCGAGTCAGAATCTGTCATTAGATTCTTCCTGCTCTGTCTCTCGTCGGATAGTGCCCCCGACGGACTGCGCACGCGCTAATCACGTCTGCTGCTAGAGGAAGCAAGAGGACTTAAAGCGGAGTTCCGGCCTCAGGGGGCAAATTTAGATAAAAATACCCCTGGGACAGTCAGGGCTAGTGCATTCCACAATGGATAGCCTCTGAACTGTCCCGGGTCGCACTTACCTTTTAGAAGAAATGCTTACCTTGAAAATTTCTTCTCCAGCGCTGCCATATCAGGTGTGGGCAGCTGAAGCCAACGCATCCTCTTCTACGTCCTCTTTGGTGACGTCGGAGTCCCAGAATGTCCTGCTCTGGCCCCGCTCGTCACTTCCGGTGCAGGCATGGCATCCCTGCACAGCTTCTGGGCAAAATTAATTTTTTCGATTTTGAGGCCGGAACTCCGCTTTAATTCTTCCATACAAGTGGCAGTATGGTTAAAACAGTGTGTCTGCTTCCACAAAAAACCTGGTGAGGCTAAATTAGAGTTGCCCTTATCAACTGTGAATAGTTAAAGTTGGAGTATCCCATTATTCCCTTCTCCCATCCAAGTTCCACAATAAATATAAAACCAAAACCCCTGGACAGTTTATTGAGTAACGAGAAACTGGGAGTAATGATGGATGAGTGAACTGTCCCTTAGTGACTGTCTGCAGGTAATCAGAGGAGGCCCAAGAAGTCATGACACAACAAGCCCTATGGGGACATTGCTACATAAGTCTATTGGGACGCAGAGACTGTACAGATACAGCTTCTGGTCCCAATTTGACCGCTGTGTGGGTGCAGGTGTGTTTTTCCGAATGCAGATGCTATGCACTCCGAGACAAGTACCCACACCCCCACCTGCACCTGCACAGCTGTCAAACTGAGATCAGTGGCTGTGACTGTTAGCCCTTGTTCACACTGCAGCTGCTTTAAAGTCATGCGACTTTAAATGTGACATGCCTGCGCGACTTCACCGCGGCTTGCATATGACTTTTTTAGCAGAAGTCAATGCAAGTCACATTGAAGTCACCCCAAAGTAGTACAGGAACCTTTTTCTAAGTCAGAGCGACTTGAGTCACACAGATTAGAATGGTTCCATTGTCGCTAATGGGGTGGCTTGACCTGCGACTTTGGACTCTCAAGTTGCATGACAAGTCGCGGCAATGTTAACCGGCGGATGCACAGAATACTTGTGAAAGCCCTTCGCACAGGTGTGTGCATAGATATGCCTATGTGAATGAGGCCTAGATGTGCAATGACTATTTTTGAGTGATACTCCATGTGAACACACCTTTGTGCAATCAGTGGATTTCAGTCCAGTGGACAATTACACAGTCACAAAGATTATTGATTGCATCTAAACTTTATAATTTGCTTAATTTAAAGGATGCATATGTTGCACGTGAGTTAATAAAAAACTCTGTGATACTTATCTATAGATGTACGTATATGCCAGTAAGGGATGGGTACACCTCTTTAACATAATATCACTATCATGGATGTTTGCATGGCATATCTTTTGCTCTTAAATGATTTTAGGTGTTTTTATACATGTATACAAATAAAGTGATTTGTTTTGCAGCTTTCCTTGTGGATGATATACATAGTAGTTTATTTTGGAATATATATAGCAATTTTTTTATTTTTCTGTAGTAGTTGCGTAAAGCGTATACAAGCTTTTTTTTTCCAACCTGTATTATATCATCAATTTAATTTGTTTTTCTTAGTACCTCTCTGGCTGCCCGTTCTCCAGCTTCTATAGCACCTTCCATGCATCCACTCCATTGAGTTGCAGTCTCAGAGCCAGCAAAGTAAATTTTTCCAACAGGTTTTCGAATCACACTGAAGATAAAAAGGCATAATATGTCATCTGGGAATGTTCTCTTGGGTGATAATGTAAATAAATATTATTAAACAACATAATCAGAAAGAGCTTGTTCATAAATAGTGTGTTCAATAATGTTTTTCCACACCAATCATCGCTAGGGCACATAGAAAACAATAATTTTCTATTAACCCTCTTCACAGTGCAATGCAACCCAGAGGTGCGGTGCAGTAAGCTGCAGTAAAATGCAGGCATGAAGCACAGTGCAGTCACTGCACAGCAACCCAACACACCGTGCTCATATGCCATTTTGGGGTTTATTTACTAAAGCTAGAGAGGGCAAAATTAGTCTAATTTCTACATAGAAACCAATCAGCTTCCAGGTTTTATTGCTAAAGTCTAATTAAATTAGCTGAGGTTAGAAGCTGATTGGTTTCCCTGCAGAATTTTGATTCATATTGCCTCCTTTAGCTTTAGTAAAAAAAAAAACCTTTGTCTCAGTTTGCGCACTTTAAATTAAGATAAAAAGAAACATGAAAAGTATGATGAATTTATACATGCATGTCTACAAGACATGGATCGGCCACATCTGGAGTATTCCTTCCAGTTCTGGGCACCGGTCCTCAGGAAGGATGTGCTGGAACTGGAAAGACTACAAGCACTGAACTTATTCTCTCTGGAGAAGAGACGCTTGAGAGGGGATTTGATATCAAATGAATGTACAAATACTGTACTGGTGATGACCCTAGCATAAGGAACAAACTTTTTAGGGAAAGGCAATACAATAAGACACATGGCCACTCACTAAAACTAGAGGAACAATGGTTTAACCTTAAAATACGTAGGGGGTTCTTTACTGTCAGAGCAGTAAGGATGTGGAATTCTCTTCCACAAGCAGTGGTATCAGCAGGGAGCATCGATAGTTTCAAAAAACTATTAGATGGGCACCTTAAAGACCACAACATGAAGGGGTATACAATGTACGGTTAACAGCAAACACACACATCATAGGTTGAACTGGATGGACTGATATCTTTTTTCAACCTCACAAACTATGTAACTATATAATATACTTGACCTGTCCTTGACAGAACAAGTAGAAAAAGATATTTAGGAGGAGTAATCGCTATGCTTGAAACTCCAACAGGTCCATTTATCAGTGTTTTCAACCCACCATTCAAATATCTTTCTCCAAAGATGCATTTTTAATATTTGTTTCAATTAGAGACATTTGCGAATCCTGCATGAGAACATGGATAAAGAAATCCCTGTATAAGATAAAATAAGTCAATGGGATATTTAGTCTGTGTCTATGTAACACCCTCCTAGGTAGATGCTAGAGAGAGAGTATTGTTTTGGATCTTTTCTGCTTATCAGAAAGATTACCAGGTACATTTATATTGTTCTCTGCCTACCGGAGAGCAGGATCTGCTAGTGAGGTCTGCTCATGGTGCTCAGGTGCAGCTCAGCTTGTCTGAACTGTTTCACATTGGTTCAATAGGGAGGCATATTGGACAGTGGGAGGAAATCTGACAAATGAGGGCACAGGCATTTAGTGCAGCCCTGGTGATTGGCAGAGGAAAATTCCTCAGTGCATGCTGGGATACTGTATAACTGCCAAGGGCACATGTGCTCAGGGTCTTTCAGCTGGAGGGAGGGGTCCTGGAGGGAGGAGGCGGCTTCCCCTCCTCTGTAGAAGTTTCCATGTGGCCTCAGATGGTTGACCTGAGGATCTGAGAGTCAGAGAGGAGCTGAACCCGGGGGTCCTGCAGAGCTGACTGGAAGGGAGGCACTGGAAAGGATCCTGCATATGATTCTGCACATATTAAGTACAGATTTGTGTCATGGAGCCTGTCCTGACTGAGAGGGCAATTTCTTTAGCTAGAACAGTCAGTGGACGGGTGTCAGTCAAGGAGATGCTAGAGAGTATCCTGAAGATAATGTAGTTGAATCAAGTCTGCTGCTAGAGAGAGCAAGAAGACTTAACCCTTCCATACAAGAAGCAGTATGGTTAAAGCAGTGTGACTGCTTCCACAAAGTAACCTGGTGAGGCCAAGTGAGAGTTGTCCTTATCAACTCTAAATAGTTCAAGTTGGAGTATCCCACTATTCCCTTCTCCCATCCAAGTTCCACAATAAATATCAAAAAAACAAAACCCCTGGACTGTTTATTGAGTAACGAGCAACTGGGAGTAAGGATGGATGAGTGAACTGTCCCTAAGTGACTGTCTGCAGGTAATCAGAGGAGGCCCAATATGTCATCACACAGCAAGCACTACAGGGACAGTGCTACATCTAAATCAAATTGTCAAATTACAACTCCCAACATGCACCACACTGACCAGATAATTGATTGATGTCTAAACTTTAGAGTGAAATAGATGTTCCTCAGGAATATGTGAAAACAGTTTCTAATGATAGTACATACAGACTAATTATTGACTGGGAATATTAAATCTGTTGAGTATGTAAGAGGGGTCCACATTGGTTGACTGCTGGCACCATGTTTACCCTGAACCCGTCCCTCTTCTTTTTGCACGAGCCAGTCACCAACCTGTTGTTTCAAAGAAACTATTTTTGTATCACACTTCTGCCAGCCTGAGACCACACACGTATTCCAGACCTGAAGCCTGTTACCCGTAATAAATAAAAGTCCAATCCAGTTTAATTTTAACTGCTTTCCTGCAAAAACGTCACTCCGACCCAATTCTTAGCTTACAAGCACTTTGCAGTAAAGTGCACAGTACTTGTCTCACTGACAGAAGTTCACAGTGCAGAAAGCTCTCCTTCTTCTAATACCTTTTCATTCATTGAGCATACAAATGCAGAACACTTCCACTTGATACAGTCATCTACAGACTATTGAGCAAGGGAGTTATTCACTCAGAGTGTTCTTCCTCGCACACAAGGGATATCCACCATAGGCCAAGGGTCTGCTCTAAACCAAGCCATGGGACATGCTAGGCAAGGATCAAGGGATCAAGGTTTCTCTGTCTGCTCTTAAGTGTCCTCACTGTTCACACTAGCAGTTCAGCTCTGCAGAGGGCTCTTTAGATCAGCTCCAGCTCAGCACTACATCTCTGCAGGTCAGTAGTGTCCTGATCCTATATCTAAGGTGCACTGGACCCCATCCAACAGATCCTTCTAAAAACCACTTGAGCAATATTTCTCAACTAGTAAACTTTGTGTAAAGGGTTCCTATTGTACTTTATGGAGATAGGAAGATCTTTTTGGAGAATGGATGTTCAAAGGACTTAGGGTCCATGTACACGGGACGTTGTTAAAAGTCCCTTTGAATGCTGCAATTTTTAGGACGTTTGAAATGTCCGTTCGGTCGCGTTTGTACCCGCGTTTAGCGGGCGTCTGCGGGCGTTTACGTTTAGAACCGTTCCTTGAGGTCAAAAAAATGATTCCCCTTTAAAATGGAAAAACCTGAACGCCAAACGCGGGTCATCGCGTTCAGTCGCGGTCGGACGCGTTCGGTCGCGTTTTTTGCGTTTGAAACGCCGGGAAACACACGTTCGAACGCAAATAATTGCGTTCTAAAAAAAGTCCCTGAACGCAACTGCCCGCAAACGACCGCAAACGACCTGGTGTACATGGACAGATAAGATAAAATGTAGATGGGTTCAGGGGCTTCTAAAAAAAACGCCCAACTGCTCCTAAACGGCCATTTCCAGCGTCCCGTGTACATGGACCCTTAAAGTGATACTAAAGTCTTGTTTTTTTTTTGTTGTTAAAAATAACAAACATGTTATAGTTACCGGTTTTGTGCGGTTGGTTTTGCACAGAGCAGCCCCGATCCTCCTCTTCTCATGTCTCTCTTCAGTGATCCTGGCCCCTCCCTCCTGCTGAGTGGTCCCACAGCAAGTAGCTTGCTATGGGGCACTCAAGCCAAGCCGCTGCTTTGTGTGCCCATTTAGACACGGAGCTGCAGCCCGGCCCTGCCCACTTTCTTTTCTCATTAGCTCACTGACTTTCATTGACAACAGCGAGAGCCAATGGCGCCGCGCTGCGATCTCAGCCAATAAGGAGGGGAGTCCTGGACAGCCGAGCCTCCCATGCAACATCGCTGGATTGAGATGGGGCTCAGGTACGTATTAGGGGGCTGAGGAGGGCTGGTGCACACAGAAGGCTTTTTATCTATTAAGATTTAAAAAAAAAACTTCTGTCTTTACAACCACTTTAATCTACCCGGATAATTAGTATTGAATACAATACAATATTAAAAATATTGCATATTTTGTGGAAGATGCTGTTTTTTGACCATACAGTATACATCTAGAACATAATATTGTTAGAAATATTGTGTGCTGAGATTTGTTTTTAATTGGCTGTAATGCTACTAGCAGTAGTAAGTGTGAATATTTGCTAGAGGTAACAATACTGTAATGTGCATTTAAATTTGTTAAATATAAAATTTCTCTGGTCAGATCCCTCATTTCATTGGTTAGCCACAATGACTCAGTATATAAAACAAACATGGTTGATATATGCCAATTAATCAAATTAGGTGAAAATAAAAGCAATTTGCCTTAACCACTTTACCACCGGAGGATTTTGCTGTCTTCCGTCCAGGCCACTTTTTGCGATTCGGCGCTGTGCGACTTCAACTGACAATTGCGCGGTCGTGCGACGCCGTACCCAAACGAAATTTACGTCCTTTTTTTCCCACAAACAGAGCTTTCTTTTGGTGGTATTTGATCACCTGTGTGATTTTTACTTTTTGCGCTATAAACAAAAAAAGAGCGTTTATTTTGAAAAAATAACAATATTTTTAACATTTTTTTATATGAAATTCCCCCCAAAAAAGATGTAAAAACCAATTTTTTTAAAATTTTTTGGCCAATTTGTTTTATGCTACATATGTTTGGTAATAAAAATCGCAATAAGCGTATTTTGATTGGTTTGCGCAAAAGTTATTGCGTTTACTAACAAAGGGAAAGATTTCTGTCATTTTTGGTGTTTTTTTTTTTAACGCGTAATGGCGGCGATCTGCGATCTGCGACATTGCGGCGGACAGATCGGACCCTTGACTGACATTTTTGACACTTTTGGGGGTACCAGTGACATTACTGCAGTAATCAGTGCTATATATATGCACTGTTACTGTAAAAATGACACTGGCAGGGAAGGGGTTAATTTTATTGGAGAGGGAGGGGTTAATGTATGCCTGGTGCTTACTGACGTGTAGGGGGGGAGGTGACTGTGTGAGTCATGGACAGATCGGATGTCCAGCTATGCTGAACAGTCCGATCTGTCACTCCCTGTCACTATGGAGATCCGCCCGCTGTGTTTACACACAGCGGGCGGATCTCCAGACTCGATCCCCGACGATCGGGTAAGAGCAGCGGCGATCGCCGCTGCTCCTCCCCTGGCCCGACTCCCGCTGTGAATGAAAACAGCGGGAGCGAGCCTCCGGCGGCGCGCAAGCGCCGCCCAGAAGGGGGAGTGTCTGACGACGTTAATACTACGTCGTCAGACGATAACGAGCCACTCTGCCGCAGTAGTATTACTGTGAGCGGTTCTAAAGTGGTTAAAAATATCTATATATCATATGTGTTGTGTATCATTTTAAAGCCTAGTTTTAGTCTTAAAAAAAAATATTATGCCCCCATGAAGCCTTATACAAGAACCTACATTGCTAAAAGCATTTGTGGTAATAATATAGTTGAAAAAATGGCTTGTTTCGTATAGTAGGAGGAAATATTTTCCAATGTACAATTGACTCTCTAACAAACTACCGTATATTGTTCCACTCAAAGCACTTTACCCCCTGCTCCACCGGTCGATAAATGCTGGCTTCAAGCAGCTTGCTACCCGCCTCATAGTCATAATATTTCAACAAAGAAAAAGAAGCCGCTCTCCATCATAAAAATCTGCTATGAAGATTTATTTATAGTCTACTCTGCCCTTTAACGCATTTCACACTACAAGTGTGAAACTCTACGAATCTACTATTAACCAGTTGCCGACTGCGCACAGTATATTTACTGCGGCAGTCAGCCCCGGCCAGGCAGAGTGACGTAGGTCTACGTCGCTCGCCTGTCACTGGGTTTTGAGGCAATAGCGGGCGAGCGCGCGCCCACTGAGGCGCACGCCCGCTGAGGCTCGTTCACGGAGGAGTGCGGGCGTGTGACCGGCGGACCCGATGTCGGTATAGCGGGAGAAAGGCGGAGCGGCTTATGTAAACAAGCCGCCTGTCATTCTCCCCTGTGTAAAAATGGAGATCAGACGGTTCTACTATGTACACTAGTAGCCATGTCCCACTACAGTTAGAATCACGCCCCTAGGACACACTTAACCCCTCCCTGTCCAATACAGTTAACCCCTTCCCTGCCAGTGTAATTTTTACAGTAACAGTGCATATGTATAGCACCGATTACTGCACTAATGTCACTGGCACCCCCAAAAGTGTCAAAAATTTCAGTCAAGGGTCCAATCTGTCCACCGCAATGTCGCAGTACCGCAAAAAAAAATCGCAGATCGCCGCCATTACTCGTTAAAAAAAACCCACCAAAAATGACAAAAATCTTTCCCTTTGTTAGTAAACGAGATAACTTTTGCGCAAACCAATCAAAATATGCTTTTTGCGATTTTTTTTTACCAAACATATGTAGCATAAAACAAATTGGCCGAAAATGTTAAAAAATTTAGATTTTTACATTTTTTTGGGGGGGGAATTTCATATAAAAAAGTGAAAAATATTGTTATTTTTGCAAAATTTACGCTCTTTTTTTTATAGCGCATGATCAAAAAATCGCACAGGTGATCAAATACCACCAAAAGAAAGCTCTGTTTGTGGGAAAAAAAGGACGTGAAATTCGTTTAGGTACAGCGTCGCACGACTGCGCAATTGTCCGTTAAAGTCACGCAGTAAAAAATCGCAAAAAACCCCCTGGTCAGGAAGGGGGTAAAATCTTCCGGGGCTTAAGTGGTTAAGGGCTTAACAGAGTGGCATGCGTTAGTGGGCAGAGGAGCAGGTGGAACAACCTCTGTACTGGAAAAGGAGAATACTAATAGATCTTTATAAGAGGCCTTTATGATTGAGATCAGCTTATTTTTCTTTATTGAAAAGGTATGACTTTCTAATAATCCCACAGAAGATCAGGGGGAATCCAGCCAACCAGGCCCCTTTTAGATAAAATATCAGCAATTTTTTTTTTTTTTTTTGAAACTTCAACTTTATTAAAGTAGCAAACATACAAAAGTAAAACACATCACTCTTGCTGGAAAGGGTTTCAAACCCAGTCACTGCACCCAAAACAAGTATAAACAAGAAGGAGAAGCAAGTGAGTGTTACAGAGATCATTGCAATACACATTGACAGGGAATGCAAAAAGGAGGGGGGGGGGAACCAAAGGAAGTCAAGTAATCAAGGCAAATTATGCAAAGTTATCGTCAGCATTCAGTATAATTCAAAAGAAAAGTATAAGCAGCGAAAAACAGATACTATACCTATCAGGTCTCGCAGGCGGTACACAGCTCCAGGGACAGGCTCTCCATGCTCACACGCCCCTCCGTCTTATACACTGTGGGAGGTTAAACCTCTTCTGCGACACAGGTCTCATTCATATCAACCCAAGCTCCCCATATTTTGATAAACTTATCAGGGCAACCCCTGGCCTCATACGTCAATTTGTACAAGGGAAGAACCTGATTCACCATATTCTTCCACAGATTCAGTGAAATGCAGGAAGTACCGGTCCACTGCATCACAACCGTTTTCTTGGCATAAAACAGTAATAGTCTTCGGAATTGCTTTTGACTAGAGCACAAACCCACTTCTTCCAAGATTCCTAAAATGCACCATTTGGGGTTACATACATTAGGGAGATCAAAGTGAGCAGACAAAAAGCCAGTAACCTGATACCAGAAAGGCCTAATTTTATCGCATCCCCAAAGCATGTGAAGCAGATCACCCGTCATCTTACTGCACTTATGGCACTCTGCCATGGGCCTGTGTTTCATAAGGAACAGTCTATGAGGGGTATAGTATGTCCGATGAAAGATCCTCAATTGTATCAGCCTATCTCTGGTGGAAATAGCAGTTGTAAAGTAGGTATGGAGCAGCTCTTCCCAGTCATCATCCGACTAGTCCGGAATATCTCTCACCCACCCGGCTCTAATGGCATCCAGTCTAGACAGCACACTACGAATCAGAGCACTATAATAAGAGCTAGTCAATTTGGTGTGAATATCACCCAGCAATTCTTTTTCCAACGGGGAATGAGCAAGAGACACTGGGGCTGTACCGAACTGGGCCGCAGCGGCGTGTCCTAGTTGTAAGTAATGGTAGTGCCAAGAGCCAGGTGCCTGAAAGTCCAGCTGAAACTGCCGGAAAGTCTTAAAGACTCCATTGGAAAACAACTGGTGAGCATATTTGAGCCCCTTCCCCGCCCAAGCAGTAGCATCTTGTAAGTCCTGTAAGTGAGGAAGACTGGGATTGCACCATAGAGGCTGATTAGGCGAGAACCGCTCTTCAGAATCCTGCAGCAAGGAAGCACATCTAACATTTATTTTAAGAGAAGACTCCAGGAGGGCCGTACCCTCAAAGGGAGCAATGAAGCAGCGGTAGATAAGATTTGTCAAGGTCTCAAAAGAGGAGACACTGCCGCCTCGGTAGCCGTGGCTGCGTTGCCCCCTCTGAGGGAAGAGCCACCCATGGAAGTGCATATATTGTGCCGCATAATAATAAAGGCGCAGGTTCGGGAGAGCCAGGCCACCCAGGGAGACCGGTTGTTGAAGCGTGCTAATCGAAAGCCTTGGCGTCTTAGGGTACCAAAGAAATGCAGAGATGAGGGAATCCACCTCCTTGAAGAAGTGATTCGGGATAAAGAGAGGACAATTCGCCAGGATATATAAGAACTTAGGAAGCATGACCATTTTAAACAAGTTCCCTCTACCTGTTAGAGTCAGCGGCAGATGCTTCCAATGCTCCATTTTAGATTTAAACAGGGTCAGGCAAGGGAGAAGATTATTAGGAACATACATGGAAAGAGGCTGCTGCACCATGACGCCCAGATATCGGAAGGACATGGTAAGTCTTAAGGAACACCCTGAGGGTAGGGAAAGGAGAAGGCCTGGGTCCACCGGGAACAGACTGGACTTAGACCAGTTGACCTTAAAGCCTGAGAAGGCCCCGAAGTCTTGAATAAGACTCAGAACCTTCATCAGCGTGGTATATGGATCCGATAAGTAAAGCAACATGTCGTCAGCACAAAGTGACACACGTTCCTCCAGGGTTCCTATACGCATGCCTTGAATCTCTGTGGAGTCGCAGAGGAGCTGTGCCAGGGGTTCTATAGCAATCGCAAAAAGGAGTGGGGATAGCCCTGGGGATAGCCCTGCCGGGTACCCCTACGTATGTGCAGGGACCGTGACACTGAACCATTTACCCGAATACGCGCCAAGGGCTGGTCGTAAAGAATCCTCACCCAAGTGAGGAATACCTTTCCAAAACCAAATTTCTCCAGTACGTAAAACAAGTACGGCCATTCCACCGAGTCAAACGCTTTTTGCGTATCGAGCGAGAGCACTACCCTAGGCAGTGGAGAAGAGGACGGGACCTGCAGATTGGTAAATAAGCTAATATACTAATAAATAAGATTAGTATACACAGAGTGGCCTGGGACAAAGCCCGTTTGATCCACCCCCACTATGGTTGTAACCACCTTGTTAAGTCTCAGAGCAAGAATTTTGGATAGAATTTTGAGTTCCACATTAATTAAAGAAAGCGGGCAGTAGGAATTCATTGGGCTTCGCGCAACGAATCAGGCAGGTGACCCGCATCATAGATAGCTTTATACAGGGCCAATAGGCGAGGCAACAGCAGTTCCCCGTGGTGCAGGTACAACTCCACCGGAACACCGTCAGGACCCGGAGTTTTGTGCTTGGGAAAGGATTTAATCGCTAGCTCTATCTCCTCCACCGTGATTGGCTCATCTAAAGTGGCGCTTTAGGCCCGCGTAGGATATCGAATCCACATATTCATACAGTTTAGGAAGGGTATAGTGGGCTCTGGATGTATAAAGGTTGGTGTAATATGATAGAAATGCTCGGAGTATCTCCTCCGTAGAGGAGCACGTCCGACCAAGTCCATCATATACCATGGGTATAGTAACGGGGTCCAGAATGGGTCTTGCCAAAAAGGCAAGAAGATGTCCATTCCTGTCGCCCAATTCAAAAATGCGCTGGGAGTGGTACAGAAGCCTCTTCTGGGTCTTTTCCGTAAGGGCAAGTTCATAGTTTCTACGTGCAGAATTCCATAGGCGGTAATTCGCAGGGGTAGGGTCCAACACATAGGCCCGTTCGGAACTACTAAGAGCATCTGCCGCTTCCCCAACATTCGCCGCAACGGCTTTCTGAAAGGTCGTGACACCTTTCATATAGGCCCCTCGCAGTACAGCCTTAAAGGCATCCCAGTGGACTAATTCCGAAGTTTCCCCGACATTCTCCCCCCAGAAGTGGGATACAGCAGACGTGCACTCAGCCGACACTGCCGGTTTCACCAACCAATAGGCACTCATGCACCAGACAGCCTGCTGCTGCTGCCTGGCCACCAAAAGCTCCAGGGGGGAGTGATCAGAGATCGCCCTAGGCAAGTAACACACAGTGGCCACCTTGGGTAAGAAATCCGGAGCGACAAAGAACATGTCGAGCCTAGAAAAGGTACCATGCGAACTAGAATAACAAGAGTATTCCCTCCGTGTGGGATATTTCCAACGCCAAGCGTCAAGGAGGCCGTATGCAGATGTCCAGTCCACAAGGGACAGCAAGGGCGCACAGAACCATGCAGCCGGTCAAGGGAGGGGTCCAACACAGCATTAAATCCCCCCCCCCCCACAACCACGTGTCCCTGGGCCATTGAAAGGACATCCATCATACAAGCGTCCAGGCACTGAGCTTCAACAGGCGGAGGGAGAAATACATTCACAATTGGTTCAAATAGGAGAGGACCACTATAACGTAACAGTCAGAGCGATCAGTCTTGACCTGCACAATTTGTACGCGGCAGTCTCTAGTAATCAGGGTAGAGACCCCCCTAGAGTAGGAAGAATACGTGGCATGAAAAGCATGAGCAATACGGGGCCTTTTCAACGCCCTCGTTCTGGGGTCCATCAAATGCAGAAGGAGGATGTTGGCCTTCGTGCGTTTAACATAATCAAAAACCAGAGAACGTTTGATTTTGGAGTTCAGGCCCCTAACGTTCCAGGTTAGCAATTTTAAAGACATGACCTTAGAGGATACATAAGGAAAAAACAGGATAACATTGTTTGCTAGTATCCCCCAGCAGATCCCCACCACCCCCACCAAATGTATACATACCAATGTAGGAGAAGCGTGTGAGCAAGGAATATCCCAGGAGAACACACCTGGACCGCATGACCGCTGCGACCTGGATGTAAATAAAGGAGGACATCATTGCTTAGATGAATACTGTAGAAGACAAGCAAGGGAAGACAGGGAAACATTAAACAAGATCTTTTGCATGTCATGTTTTACAATAGAGAGATCAAGCCTGACAGTCTCTATTTGAGATGTTAAAGCAGCCTGGCAGGTGTGAATAGCCTCCATGATGTGCTAGAGCGTAAGGTCACCCCCCATAGATACCTCATCACCCGGCACCCCCTCAAAAGTATCAGGAATAGGGGGCACTCCCTTCGTCCCACGTCCCCTCAGCCTCCGAAGGATCCGGGTCCACCCCGAGGCCTAGCAGAGCCGCGGGGGGTATGCGAGAGGATGCAGGGGGGGGGGGTCCGCAAAATGTTCCTTAATAGTGGTGGGGGGTCGGGGTTGGGAGAGGCGACACCTGACCTGTTGGATGGCGTAGAGATCCAGGAGTTAACTGCGGCGAGTGCCCGTTGCTCTCCCTGGGCGGGAGTGCTTGCTAGGAAGAAGCACCGGCGCCATCTTGGCAGGCCTCGCGGCCCGGACTGGACTTGGAAGACCTCGAGAATTTTGGCCCCTGGGAGCCAATTTTCACCATACTGGCGGAAATACTGGAGGCTGGGATGGAAGCCGGGACCCAGGAGAGGTGAGTAGGCTAAGGATCTGTGCTGCAATCAGTGAAGGATCTGTGAATGCCGCCGGAGCTCCCTCTCTGTGCTGCTCACATAACGGCCGCTGGCCACGCCCCCCAATATCAGCGAATTTAGAACAAGGATATTACCTACTTTTTATTTTCTCTACAATTATGGACATTTTTCTAAACTGATTTATTTTTCTTGGCATCATAAATAATGACAAACAAGCACTGTTACATCTGTGGAAATGATCAGATGGTAGGCTTCTTAATCAAGGTTTGTAGCCAATGTTATTTTTATATATAAATTATAATGTCTATAGAAGACAACTAAATTCAAAACATGGTCATATTTTTTCATGTGCATGTCATGTCAAATACATTGCACCTTTCCTGCTAATGGTTAAATAACAGGTGGTATTCTATATGTAAGTATATTAACAAAGGATAATGTCTCGCTAGAACATTTAAACTGATGAGTATGTCAATCTATGGAGACAGATGGCACATAGCCAAGCATATTAACAAAGATTAGCTATAGTATGTAGCAAATAACTATTACTGAATAACTTAAGCAATCAAAACACACAAAAAAATGTATTATTATTATTTTTATTAATAATAATAATAATGATAATAATATATTTATAATATAGACCTATACATATCCCTGTGCATGGCAAGGGGTCCAATGCTAAGCTCCTGGATACCTCACCATGGAAAGTAGGTTGGATAACCTAGGCCCCATATAAACATAGGCTTATGGTGACACTGTGCCACTGGTGGCTATGATCAGAGCTTGGATCTTCCCAATGTTTGGCCAGAGTCTTTTAATATATAACATGACTGATATACCTCCAGTTTGCCAGCTGCAATCTCCAGCCCTGAGAGCTGACACATCAGTCTAAGTGTGTGCACGCTGTTCGAAGAAGAGACAGCAACATGTAGAATGGGTTAAGATCTTGTCTCTTCGCTTTGCTGGAACAGATGTTGCTTGCTTATTTTGCCCTCTTTCTCTGCCTGGGAACATATGCAGTTTTCTGATCATGCTCCATGGCTCCACACATGTTGAAATAGTATTCCCACCTAGAGAGCCATTTCTGGCTAAGCTGCATAAATGTTTTGTAGGAGCCTGAGATATATACTCTAGTAGTATTTTCAAGCAGGCTGTCATAGTAGTTGAAGCTTTTGTAGGCAAGTGTCTCAGCCGGGATATTTTGCAATTCTGGCTGCTGTGCAGGGTGTTCATCTACTGTCTAATTGTGGCTGGATTACAGATAATTATTATATTTGTCTGGTATTTGTCAGAGCGATTTTAAGGGTTGCTATGAGCTGTAGCTGTAGAATTCCTATTAAAGTTTGCCATGGGCTACACCAGGGGTGGACTACTGCAGCCTTCCAGCTGTTGTAAAACTACAAGTCTCATCATGCCTCTGCCTCTAGGAGTCATTCTTTTAACTGTCAATCCTGCTATGCCTCATAGGACATGCAGTCCCACAACAGAAATAGGGTCTCAGTTGACCACCCCTGGGACTACGCACAGCTGTTGGGGAACTACACGTCTCATCATGCCTCTGCCTTAGGAAGTCATGCTTGTAACTGTAGGTCTTCTCATCGTGCCTCTTCCTCTGGGAGTCATGCTTGTAACTATCAGTCTTGCAATGCCGCATGGGACATGTAGTTCCACAACAGCTGTAGAGTCGTAGTTGCCCATTCCTGGGCTACGCAGAACATTAATTTCAGTTGTCATAGTACATTCCCATAGCCCATGCTTAGCCACATCACAGCTCACTGTTTACTTTTGTTCAATTTCCTTGTTTCCTAAAGTGTACTGTATGTACATCCCAACAATGAACGTTTCTTATTTTCTTCCTTTTGGTCTTCCCCTAGAAGATGCTATTTGTAGCAAAACGCATAGGGTGGAGTCTAAGTTTGTGACGTCATCATGCCCTGTGAACCTGGAAGTGGCCCGCCCCTAAATTGGGACCAGTCGCAATTCAGGTATGTGCTGTTTTTTTCGACTTTTTTTTTAACTATGTTACATGATTTAAATAAATGAGAAACATTTTTTTTTTTATCGGTTTTACATTATGCGGTTCCTCTGGTTTCTCTTTTAATCATACACTGTTGAACTGGAGGGTGATTTATGAGTCGTTACCTGAAGTGGAGATTGTGAGCGGCTCTGTGGTGGAAGCCTGTCCATATAACAAGCTTGTTTTGACTGCTCTGTAATAGGGAGTCAAAGAGTTCTGGTAATTAAAAGCTATTTAATGTTTGGTAGAGGTACACAT
Source organism: Pelophylax lessonae (assembly GCF_965119305.1). Taxonomy (NCBI): domain Eukaryota; kingdom Metazoa; phylum Chordata; class Amphibia; order Anura; family Ranidae; genus Pelophylax; species Pelophylax lessonae. The sequence goes on along the minus strand of NC_138769.1, from coordinate 212,203,088 downwards.
TGCTGTATGAATAAATGGACACTTGCTGAAGATTTCACAATGTTCACATTTGGCACTTTATTTGACTTTTTCACTTTTACTGGATTTTATTTATTGATATAATTAAATTCACTAGCTTTCTTTGTTATTTATAATTTTCACTATATTTTAGACAGGAAGTCTGCAATGTCATGTTCTGAGGATTGGGGGGTAGTCAGTGTAACGCTGATCGCTCCGGTCCCTGCTTCTGGACCGGAGCGCTCGCGGCGTTCGTTCCAGATCCACTCACCTGTGCCCGCTCCGTCTCCCTCCTCCGCTCCCCGCTCACATGGTTCCCGGCGCGCGCGCCCCTGCACCATAGGGCGCGCACGCGCCAGTTGTTTGAAATTTAAGGGGCCTGTGCACCAGTAATTGGTGCCTGGTCCAAACCTCCCTTCCTGTTTCCTGTTTTCTGTTTCCTGTGACCTGTTTCCTGTTTCCTGTGACCTGTTTCCTGTTTCTTATATAAGTGACCTGCCCCTTCCAGCCCTTGCCGGATCTTTGTTGCCTTGTTGCCTTAGTGAAAGCGTTATTTGTGTAATCCTTTGCCTGTTGCCGAACCCTTTGCTAACGACTATCGCCTCTGAACCTGTGCTGCCTGCCCTGAACTTTGCTACGTCTGACTACGCCTCTGCCTGTCCCTTTTGTACTACGCCTATATCAGCAGTCGGTGAGGTTGAGCCGCTACCAGAGGACACGACCTGGTAGTTACCGCTGCATCAAGCCCATCCCGCCGGCGGGCTCTGGTGAAAACCAGTAACTACTTAGAACCGATCCTCCGGAACGGTCCACGCCAATCCCTCACTGACACAGCGGATCCACTCCCTGCACCGCTCCTGCTACCAGTCCGGACCCTGACAGTCGGCAAAGGAGTCGGCAATGGATTGGGAGTCATAATGAGTGGCCTGGGTTTTAGGGTGGATGATGAAGGGGATTTTGGTTTTGGATCTATGGGTTTTGAGCCTGTTAGCTAGAAATTTGCTAGCTCTATTGTTATTAGCATAATAGTTTAATTTAAGTTTGGTCATGTAACGGTCATGTTGGGCACAGAGTAGTACTCTTAGGTCATACCGTAGGGTGGAAATTTTACTCGCCAGGTGATGTGAGGGGGTATTTTGATTTTGTTTGTCAAGAGTTCGGATCTCAGAGAGCAGGGAGTCTAGTTTAGCTGTGTAGGATTTCCGCAGTTGGGCACTGTATTTGAGAATGATACACCTGATAAAGGCTTTGTGAGGATTTCAGTTGTTAAACGGATTTGTGTCTTCAGGGCGATTAAGGGAAAAAAATTCCTTAAAAAGATTGAATATCTCCGTTTGGCGTTGGGGGTTTTGTATCACCGCATTATTGCATCTCGACAACCTAGCTGGTGCCCAGGACAACCCCTCCTCCAATTGTAGAGTCACTGGCGCATGGTCTGACCAAGTAATATCGTGAATGGAGTAGTCGGATGTTCTCCGCAGCAGCTCTTTACTGACTAAGAACAGGTCAAGGCGAGAGTAAGAGTTGTGGCATGGGGAATGGTAAGTATACGAACGTTCAGAAGCATGAAGGCAGCGCCAGGCGTCGTATAAGTCCTCCTCCCTAAGAAGGTCACCCAAAAAAGGGGAGCAAGCTCCCATGGGGAAAGACGTGTCGAGGCCCTGGTTCACCACTGTATTAAAATCACCACACATCAACAAAGTACCTGGACGTATCAGAGAAACTTTCTGTAGGAGTTTGCGCAGGAATTTCCTCTGGTACGTGTTAGGTGCATATACAGAAACCAATGTCATAGGCATATTATTACCAGTACAGACAAGAATTAAGTACCAGCCATCCGTATCGATGATGGATTCCTGGAGTGCAAACAAGACAGAGTCACGAATAGCGTTAAGGACGCCTCTCTTTTTTGCTTCAGCCGAGGCAGTGAAGATGGTGGGGAAATTCGGGTGGGAACAGTTAGGGGAAGCTCGGCTGTGGAAGTGCATCTCCTGGACCGCAACAACGTCGGCCTTTTACTGTAGAACCGTCTGCCAGAGAGAGCGTCTTTTGGCCAGGTGATTGAGGCCCCTGGTGTTGATAGTCAAAAACGTAATAGTCATGGGGGCGTTTCCAAACGATATGGGGTTGTAGAAAGAACATCTTATGGAGCTGTAATGTGAATCGGCAAAAATATAGCAATGGGGACAATGTAAGTGGCGTGAGCAAGGGTTGGAAGAAACCGGTAGAGGTAGGTAGGGCGTTCGAGGACCATGGAACAAGGAGGAGGCTTATTAGGCCCTGCCAAATACTGCTGCAGGTTCTGTCGCCTACTCGCGACATCCAGGTGTTCGCTCAACTCTAAACCTGAGCTGATATCAGTGGTTTGCTGGAGGGTGGAGGGTTAACGTCCATAGAGAGGTCAGAGGCCTCCTGTGGGGGGTGATCCATCCGCCGCCTGGATTTTACAGGGCTCCGCGATGCTGGAGAAGGTGGGCTGGATTTGTGAGGAGGCTGGTGGATATCTCGGTCCGGGGGGGATTTGAGCGGCAGATGGAGAGCCTAGTGACACTGGGGTAGGGGGTGTACTCACTTGTGCCACGGAGCAGGAGGTCTGGCTGCCATCTTTGCTGGATGTGTGCTGCATAGTGGGAAAGAAGTCCATCAGCTTCAGGACGGCAGCGGGTCAGTGCGTCTTCTCCGCATACCTGAAGGGTCAGCGGGAAGAGTAGATGTCGGGCGGATTGGCTGCAAGTCTCCGGCGGGGTAAGGAGAGGAGATTCCTCTCTGGTTCCCTGGTGTGGAGCGGAGCTCAGGTACTATGCGGCCATGCTGTTAGGCGGTCGCCACTCCCCCCCCCTCTGCACTATATTTTATATGCACAGCACTTTTATATATTAGTTGTTGGGACCAATTTATATCTGTTGGTGGGCTTGCTGCTATATTCTTGTTACATGTTCACTTTTAGCACAGTTGCAAGGTTTTCTCTATTCGCTGTTAAATATAGTTAAAATCATTTTATGACATCTGCTCCATAACTGCAAAAAAAAAAAACGTATTGATCATGTCAGGACATCTGCATTGTTCAGTGTCTTGAGCACACTTCCTGTGTTCTCATAATAGACCTCCCAACTCTTATCCTGCACTACAGAGCAGCTAGTCCCTTGCTGTACAGATAAAGAGAATAAACAGGATTCAGCAGTTTACCAACAGACAACTGAGCCGGGCTGACATAGTCTTAACATTTCCTCTGCTTGAGATCCCAGGCCTGTGCATCTGTCTGGTCTTAAGAAGGGTCTTTGTTTCCCTGAAGTTTTCATTTTTGAAGTATGAATAATACAAGATTCATCTCTCTGCAGAGGCGTAACTAGAACCTTCAGGGTCCCAGTGCAAGAAACCATTATAATTGTATTATTTTTTATCATTATCATCTTATTTTATTTTTTTTACAATGTCACTGACTATAACTATGTCCATTCAGAAAAGGTAGTAGCTGGTAAATTACATATTTACCCACCCCTTCCTGGTTCTCTATTGTGACACATTACCTGCAGCAGCTGGCAGGAGAGGGAAGGGAGCACAGTGGGGGGGGGTCCAGGGGAGCACACGTGAACTGGATAGGAGGAGTGGCGGGGGCAGCATACAGAGGAACCAATCTCCTCCATTTTCCTCCTGCTACTACAGGATGAAGAAGGAGGACAGGGATTTCTCTACATGCTGCCCCCGCTGCCCCTCCTATCCAGGTGTACAGGGGAGCAGCACAGGCCCCTGGAGCATGGGGCCCAGTTGCAATTGAAACCCCTGCAACCCCTGTATTTACACCCCTGTCTCTATGGTATCCCCCTCATGTAAGAACATTCACACAAATAGCAAACAAGCTCTAGTGGGCCCTAATAGGTTCACCCTGCCCTAATATAAATTTAGATTAAAGTGCTTACGTTAGTTTTATGTAAAAACATGCATTAAACCAAACATGTCAGGAGAGATATGGAAACAAAAAAGTGCAATGCTTGTTCTATTTAGACCATGTGTAAACCAAGCCAAACAATATGTATACCAGGGCTAAATGTGTACTCAATATATGCATAACAATGATTTAGTTATGATGTGACCAACCAAAACAAGGTAAACATTCACTCAAAAACAAATGATTGTGAAATTCATTAAAGTGCCTGTGCATAAAAATAAACCAAATGCATGACATAAATCGACATTAATGGACATATTTGCATAAATAAATAAAAAACATTCTTCAAAATCATTAAATGGCAATAGTATCCAATAACGTGCTAGTGCATGAAGAGTGAGCTGGATGATATATATAACAAGAAGTTCTTATCACAAACTTTGAAGGGTGATTCCAAGTAAAAATGGATTCCAAACATGAAAAAATAGATCAATAAATGCATGAAGGGGTGTTACCAGAGAAAGGAAAAACAGAAGATGCCCAGACACCCAAAGAGGGGTCACAGCACTCTAGTGTGACAGAAGGGAGGCTTACCAGAAATGTTTGACCCCGTTCAAGTGGTCAATATACACCTTAGGGGATAAAATCATCCATTAATTAGCTCCAATCGTGGTTGCTCATTTCACAAAGAAAATATCTCAATTTTTCAGATAGACATGGTTCCAAACCAACCAGTTAAACCACCCCCTGTCATGGGAGATACAGGGGCTGCATTTGCTATTTACAGGACACTATGTACTTTTTCAGCCTGATTGTACAGTCTTACCTTCCAAACTGGGTCATGATTCCTGGAGGGAAATATGCCGTGTAACATCCACCTGAGTACTGTTCTTTACACCAGTCCTTTTCTTCATAATGCACAGGCTTCAAGAGAGAATAAAACCATATAATGCATTCAATTACAGTAAGCTGTCAAACATCTTCAACAAACTAAGAATGCTGGTGTGACTAATGTCTTTGTCTCAATAGAGGAGATCTTCCTTCACTTCCTGTCTTGTCTGACCACCATTACTTGAACAGGAATTGAGGGAACATTTTCCTCATGGGGCACAGACAGCTAAAACACTGCAAGATGTTCTAAACCTTACTCGCTCTGCTAGAAAATGCTGTTTTTTTTTTAAGTATATTTTTCCTCACTTCTTTTTCTACCTAATACCGGTCAAAAAGATGGGATGTGGAGGAATTTTCCTTTGCCTACTGTTTAGTCAAAGTAGACTGAAAGTAATAGGAATACTTCCACATGGGGAAGGAGGCAGAAATACAGAATACAGAAGGGTGTGTCACTGTAGTGGTGGAGAGCAAGTAATGCACATTGGTAAACTGATAACAAATTCTGCGGCATGCACCAGTGGTGTGGCATCAAGGCATCAAGCCCAGATACACCTGCTGCAGTGACTACTCTGTTGGGTATGGCTGCTGTGGTTGGCGAGGTTCTACATTTACTGTAAATGCTGACGCTACTGCATATAGTAGCAGCAACACAATTACTCACCTTCTGTTTTTGTGCATTTGCCAGACATTGGCACCACTTTGGGCTATCCCAAAGACTCTACACCAGCCTTTCTCAACCTTTTCAACACAGAGGAACCCTTGAAATAAATTTCTGGTCTCGGGGAACCTCTGCTTAAAATGAAAAATCTACAACTCATGACACATTAGCGTGACAGTCAGTGGGAAGAATGCTCCTTACTCTTGTCATCATTGGAAAGGATTACCCCCTTACAGATAGCTAAAAGGAACAATGGTGTCATTGGAAAACTATCTGAGAGGCAGAGGAATCCTAGGGTTCTACAGAACCCTGGTTGAGAAACCCTGCTCTACACTAACCTCAGAACAGACCTGACAGTTAGTGATAGCGCTGAATATATTCTCTAATTTGCAGTGCTCATCGGAGATCCCAGCACAGGAAATCGCCCCTACCAATAACATATTTGTGACTTCTGCATATAACATGACTTGCTGAGAGATGCATATAAGTTATTAGCAATGGGAGACTTCCTGTGCTGGGAGCAGATTGCTGGTATGTGTGTGAAATACTTGAGTTTAGAGAAGATCAGCAGCACTGTCACTAAATGCTGGGTCTAGGTCCTGCTTCCTAATCATGTGCAGTAAAACTCCACAATTTTTTTTACATCTTTCTAGCCACCCACTGTGTTAAGTTGGCCCTATTCTGTGATTTCCATCCAATACCCCTATTTGTATGGCCTCCTGCCCCATCAACAGCTCTCAGTGAAGAAGTCTGGAAGTGACGAAACGCGTCGGGGCGTGGCTAGACGGCGTCCACTGCAGACTATAGACAGCGAGGAGTGACCCGGAAGTGTCCATCTGGTCGGCATGGAGCTACCTGTGGAGTGCTGGGCTACCTCGAGCTGCTGTTACGATATGCTGATTTGATTTTATTACATCTGAGTGCACTTTTTACTTTAATAAACATTGTGTTTGAGGCGGTATCACGCTATGGGCAACTTTTCTTTCTCTATCCCTATGAGCATTTGAGGAGCTGAGGATATAGGAGAGTGCTGCGATGCATAGCGATTGATTATCATCATTTGTGAAGAGCTGGGTGAGTCTGATCCATGTAAGTGGACAGGCATGGAAAGCTGGTGAGTGGCCACTTTCTCTATTTTTGCACACGGTGGAGGGTCATGTGTGACGGTGTCCCCCTTTAAAGACCATTGACCATCTTTGGCTCCAAGCATTATTTTCACAATTTGGGACTCAACACTGCATTGATTTTATGGACTTTCTCATGTTTAATATGTATCTGCTAATTGATCATCATTTGGCTTGATGCAAAGTTTGTTGCTTTGGATCACATTTTTGCGCTTCTATTATCCAGCATTGCTGCTATCAGAGCAGGAACAGAGATATACTTTTTACATACAGCTCTCAGACAAAACTGACCTGACGCCTGATGGTGCCTTTCCATTGCATTCCAATTTTAGTCAGAGATGGTTCTGCGGTTATTTGATGTTGATTGGTTGGTGTGTAAGTATAGTCATCAATTGTTTGATTTTTTTTTTATTAAATGGAAAGTGGTTAATTGCATAGGTTTTGAAGGGTATGCTATTGATAATACACTAATGACATGGTTTCTCTGCAGATATTTTTATTAATATGAATATCATCATCTCCTGAAGAAGTGAACATTGCTTCACGAAACGTGAAGATTTTTGACATTGCCTGCTAATCTTTATGTGCTTGGAATGCGGAAATCAGAAATTTTTGTATATGAAGTGTACAGCAACTAAAAAAAAATGCTATTGTATTTTCATTAAGCAGCTTTTAAGATTGATATGGAATGTGAATACAAATTTAAATTTTTTAACACTAATTTTTTTTATTTGGCGTAACTCTTTAAAAGTCCCATGGGCATGTTTCATATATGAGAGTTCTCATTTATTAAGGGACCGAGTTTGGCCTTTTAATTTTCAGTACAACCCCATAGACTTCTATGAGTCCGGGAGACAAATCAGTCCAAGGCTAACTACTTTCAAATATTTTAATCCTAATAACCTCCCTCCCCCTGCTAACAAAACCCCTTTGCACTTACCTTAGATCGGTGGGTGATATGGTCTAAGAGCCTTCAATATATTAGGTGGTGCTCAGTCATAGAAACATCTCTACAGGCTTAAAAATAGGCAGCTTTTGCATTTGGACCCAGGAACCTAGTACCCCCCGCCCACGGCACCCTGAGAATGCATTTTCATGCCACCCAGAAGCCCTACCACTCCACCCTCAACTATGAACCTCCCTGCCTCAGAACTCTGAACCCCAAGCTGATTGCAGTGAGGGCATACATGTGGGTGCGCTCCATCCATAGACACACACAGTGCAGCTTGCCACTGCCCTATTTCCTGCTCACAGTATTTGATTGACAGAAGCAGAAGCCAATGACTCCCACTGTTGCCTGTGAGTGCAGGAAGGTAGACAAGAACTGCTGCAAATGGACAAAGCGCTGGATCGACACAGGACTCGTGAGTATTAAGTAAGGGGATGGGAGAACAGCTAATGGAAGGTAATGCATTAAGGTAAAAACCTTTTGTTTTTAGAACCACTTTTAATCACAATTTACTATTTGTTTTGTCTCTTTGAAGTTTTGGCCACAAAGCTTCACCTTTTCATCATCCCTCTATTCTCTATCAAATCGATCTTCACATACCCCTCCACCTCTTCTACCCACCCTATCCCTCTGATTCTTCTGATGCAGGGAGTACCACTGGACAGTCGCAAGGAAGTCATGTGAGCTGTCAAAAAGGGTTTATGACAAAGTCAAACTCCCCCTAGTATGTCAGAAGTTCTAGTTCTTCCATTTTATTAATCAGACTACTAGCAAAAGAATACATGCCTTTTAAGTTTGTACATGTGCACATTTATCCCTGCAAACCTTTTGATTCCCTTTAGGTTCAGCATGCCTGCTAGCCTTGAAGACTTTAGTTTCTCTATCATCTGGTTTGATTTTTACCCCATCTGTACACTCTGATCTTTGCTCACTGCACTGTATACCTTCCTCTCTCCACATCTTAGTTTAAAACTTCCTTCACACTTCTGACCATCTTCTCCCTCAACAGAGATGCACCCTTTACATTTAGGTGCAGTCCACCTCTGTTATAGAGTCTGCAACCAACCATAAAGCCCAGTTCTCCATAACCCCAAAACACGCCTTCTTACACCAGTTTCCCAGCCACTTCATAGCTCTCTAAGCTCCTGCTGCCTTTCCGGTGTGGCTCAAGGTACAGGCAGTATTTCTGAGAAAACTACCTTTGGGGAAATTTAAGCTGGGGGGTAGTCTGCTCCAGCATTGCCTCTTCCGAACTGGTATCTAGATCAGGCTAGAACTGGGGGAGGGGCTATTTTTTGTATTCTACTTTTAAAAAAAGTATAATATCTATTCTTCATAGTGAATCATATATACATTTTCTACTGAGACTCCAGAAGTTCCTGAGCATTCAAAAGTAGCAACATTTTGTCTCTTCCAAACATTTGCCATTGCCTAGAAGCACAGACTGTACTTTATATAGTTTAAGGGAGTAGGGATCCTTCACCTTTTGTGGCAGCCATATGCTAACATGTTTTAGGCAGTTTAGAAATCAGACCTACCCCAATGGCTTTTTTTGTATCTTCAGATATGTTCAAAATTGTTCTCTTATTGCCTGTTATCTGTATTCTTGGACCATAAGTATCCATGTAAAAAAATGTCTTAGCATAATTGAAGGGATGAGAAATAATGGCTGTGGCTGATAACAGTATGGTATATACCCCAGGCATGATGCAAAACAGCAAGGAAATTAAAAATTAAACATCTTATGTTACACAGGGCATTACTTACATGGAGTGCTTCTTCTGTTCCCATGGCCTTGGCGTAGTATTCACATATTTTTATTTTCCTGTTCATAAAAGATTTGCCAGAACATAGTAAATTTGAAGGCATTGTATACTTTCAAACATTTTTGTTCTTTTAACTTGGTATTAGTTTAGTTATATTCCATGTGTTATTTGTTTGCGTTACCTTGTAATGAAGGGATCACAGTTTGTGGCTGCAGTGTCATGATCAATTTCCCTATGTCCAGGTATACTGAACAAAATTATAAACGCAACATTTGTTTTTGTCCCCATTTTTCATGAACTGAACTGAAAGATCTAAGAAAACCGGGATTCATCCGTGAAGAGAACACCTCTCTACAGTGCCAGAAGCCATAGAATGTGAGCATTTGCCCACTTAAGTCGGTTACAACAACGAACCAGGTCAGGTCGAGATCCCAATGAGAAAGACGAGCATGTCGATGAGCTTCCCTGAGATGGTTTCTGACAGTTTGTACAGAAATTCTTTGGTTATGCAAACCGATTGTTGCAGTGGCTGTCCGAGTGGCTGGTCTCAGACGATCTTGGAGGTGAAAATGCTGGATGTGGAAGTCCTGGGCTGGTGTGGTTACATGTGGTCTGCGGTTGTAAGGCCAGTTGGATGTACTGCCAACTTCTTTGAAATGCCTTTGGAGACAGCTTATGGTAGAGAAATGAACATTCAATTCACTGCATTCCTGCAGTCAGCATGCCAATTGCACGTTCCCTCAATATTTGCGACATCTGTAGCAATGTTCTGTGTGATAAAACTGCACATTTTAGAGTGGCCTTTTATTATGGCCAGCCTAAGGTACACCTGTGCAATAATCATTCTGTCTAATCAGCATCTTGATATGCCAAACCTGTGAGGTGGATGTATTATTTCGGCAAAGGAGAAGTGCTCACTAACACAGATATAGACAGATTTGTGAACAATATTTGAGAGAAATAGGCCTTTTTTTTGTACATAGAAAAAGTCTTAGATCTTTGAGTTCAGCTCATGAAAAATGGGGGCAAAAACAAAAGTGTTGCATTTATTATTTCGTTCAGTGTATTTATTCACATAGATTGTTCCTATTTGCTACAGGGACAGGTCATTTCTTGTTCCAGATTACAATGTCCATGCCTTGCCATTTCTCTGTGTTGCATCACATCGCCAATTTTGGAGTGCTAATGTAATGAAACACGTCTTTTCCTTTCATTGCTCTGCCTGCTTGTGGCTGTGTAAGATCGAATTACTATTCTGTTTTCACCTGCAGAACACTAGCCTGAGAGACTCGGGGGAGGGGGGGGGGTCTGACCCACTCCCACTCAGGTTGAAGAGTTCTAGGGTTTCACTAAATCCTCTGAATACATACGCAGGAAAGGTAGATTCTTTCTTTGTCAAATGAAGCAGGACAAGCTTAATTTGCATTTACTTAAGGTTATATCAAGAACTCATACATACTGGCAGTGTATTCAATCCTGCTGTAGTCCTGTCCATACTACAAACTATTATCTCCACAGAAAAGGATATGAGTAAGAATTGACGTAATATGGAAACAGAAAAGTGATCTTGTATACAAACTCTTTATTTCCATATAAATAGCCAATATTATTCATAATTCCAAGTATTTGTCTAAGCATATTCATAATTTCAAGTCTTTGTCCAAACTGTTGTAATTAAATTGTAAACACAAAAATGGGTCTTTATAGGATATATGTTAGTGTAAAAATTGATTTGCTTTCAACCATTCCCTGTAGATTTTTGAAGGGTTTCACTCCACCACATCACAACTTTCTAGTAATGTCAACGTTTTTTAACCAGCTTTCAATCAAACAGATACAACAACCTATCTACTTCCTTGCAATAAAGCTATACCTAAGTATATACTGTTTATATGGTTCCTAAGGAATGACATTTCAGGCAGAAGCACTGGGTGTTTTTAGCAAATCCCACACCAGTGCCAGCCTATCTAATATAAGTACATAAACATTATGGCTAAGTAACAATACAATCTCACTCTGCTAATCCTGCTTAAATCCCTGCCTACAATTATGGCAAGGGATGGAAAATGAGGGACCTCCCTCTGTTTTTTTTTTTTTTTTTTTTTATTCACATGTTAACAGTGAAGGTTTTTTTGTAGTTTGCTTCTAGAACATATCCAGGTAATACAAATGATGTCCTCCTTTGTTAAATCCATAGCAAACATGAACATAAATAAATAAAAATACAAGTGCCATGACTTTAAACAAAAATACAATCAACAGATGGATTTTTCCACTTTTGTTGAGAAAAAAATCAATCCCCTCTGGGGACGTTGTCAGGTCATCAGGAGTGGGTGATGTAATTTAGTGATGAGGAGCCGTCACTAGGGAGGAGCCGTCACTAGGGAGGAGCCAACAGCGTGTGACGTACATGCAGATGGGGGACATGGCGGCCATAATGTTGGTTGGAAACCTATATCTGCGGTTTCAACATGATTGCCTAGGATGACAATGATGTACTGATGATACTTTGCGTAAATGTAAGTTGGTATTATTTTATCAATAAATCTATTTGACTCCTACTGCACTATGAGAGGTGTCCTACTTGTTCCCACATGATCGGAGGACATTTTGGGGAGTAAGACAGAGGAACCATAGGGTGAACGCCAGGAGGATCTTACAGCCACATCTGATTCATCTGAGATTTTTTGCTGGCATTGACCTTTGTGATGAGGGTCAATGCGATTCGGTAAGAGGCTGTGTGATTGGGTGCTGGTGACGGTTCTCTTAACACTTACAGAAGATTTCCTTAACTAGAGTGGACACCCTTTTGGTACTTTTCCTCTTGGATATGGACATTGATTATAGTTTGTTTTTGATTAGCACTGCACCTGTGTTTACTATCTGGATGATCTTTTACTATACTCAAGATTTTGTGTTGGCTGCTGTTCAATTTATAAGGTGATAGATACAATCTGAATCCAGTGCAGCATAATACATATATTGCTTGAAAAGGATGGCCTGGATTCTTAGAACCACCTGGTGCACTTTCAGCATTCTAACAAGGAGCTTTGCGGTGTCTGCATCCCATTAGGCCTGGTTCCCACCTATGCAGGTTTCAGTTTGCATATTCCAGGTGTATTTCGCATTTTTCAATACACGTTTTTGATCCATTGAAGTCTATAGAACCCATAAGAAACCATGTTAAATGGACTGTAGTGTGTTTCTGCAAAATGGAACATTCTAAAAAAAAAAAAATGCATACTATAGGTGTGAACCAGGCCTTATAAGTAAATAATCCTTAAGAAGTATCTCCCCAAAAATTAAATCCCTTTTGTAGAAGACACCTAAAATTGTTCTTGCATCTTAGTGCAGGAATCAGAGTCATAGAGCCCATCACTCAAGCAGGAAATTACATTTTTGTGGGTGTTCTGTGTACAGAACGCCTCCAGGCTGCCATATTTCATTACATCTTTTGACAATTCTAGAGCATTTCAGCAGCTTTAGTTTGAAATGGAAAAGTCATTTTTAATAACAATGAATTACAAAAAGGCTTGTGTGGCAATTTTATATGATATAAATAAATAAATAAATAAATAAATATATATATATATATATATATATATATATATATATATATACTGTGTATATATATATATATATATATATATATATATATATATATATTTTTTTTTTTAACAAAAGTGAAATCCGTCTTTAAAATGCTTTTACTTAAAAAACACCATTTCAGATTTAAATGTCCTTTAAAAGTCCATATTGACTAGAGATAAGTCTTATTTTTTCTTTCAATGGGATGTAATAAAGGTTGTCAATTTTGCTACTGTCCTAGCAGGATGCTTATAGTATTAAAGTACTGTACCTAGGAGGAAAGACATATTAAATGCAAACTCTATTACCTTTCTTCCTTGCTCAGATTTGCCAGCAGAGATGCTTTTCTGGAGAGGATGAATCTGAAGGAAATAAAATAAGTAATTAAACTGTGGAGCACATATAGGGAACAAAGCTTACTTCCTAGGGGTTTTAGTATTTCAGACAGACAAAGCTTGTAGAATATATGCAGCTCTACAGGCATTGCACCATAAAAGGGATTCTTAAACAAACTAACTAACACATTTGTGAAAATAAATTATTCAGAAAACAGTGTACTCAACAAAATGATTAATAGAACTCCTACCAAAGCTTTTTAAGACTGTAGTTCTCAAAGACCCTTGCAGGGAGATTTTACCTTGATACAGTACAGCTATGACAAATGCTGCTTAAATGAAAGCTTTGCTTCCTCTGTCACTATCTTTATGGTGGGAATGATTTTAGCTCCTGTAGCGCGGCGTTCAATTTAAAATTGGGTAATCAATGTATAAACCTTTTTTAAAGTGTATGCAAACCAAAAATGTGTTTCTTTTCGTTTTGGATAGAGTAGGGAACGGTTAGAGCCTGTTAGGTTTTTATTGACGGTTGTGTCCCTGGTTGGGGAGATTCATCCTCTCAGTTTATCCTGGTAACCAATGACACTGTGACTGAAAGTGATGGGAAATCAAAAAGTTTGAATTGTTACCAGAACAAGAATAGAGAGGAAATTAGCCACTAGGTATGCTTGTTATGGTAATAACTCTCTAAGAAGGGCAGGGCAGGGAGTAAAGGTAAATCTCCCCATTAGGGCACGATAGCAAAATAAAAACTGGACTGGTGTTTTAACCACTTAAGGACCGGAGGATTTGGCTGCTCAGTGACCAGGCCCTATTTTGCGATTCGGCGCTGCATTATTTTAACGGACAATTGCGTGGTCATGTGACACTGTACCTAAACGAAATTCACGTCCCTTTTTTTCCCACAAATAGAGCTTTCTTTTGGTGGTATTTGATCCCCTGTGCGATTTTCATTTTTTGCGCTATAAACAAAAAAAGAGCGACAATTTTGAAAAAATTACAATTTTTTTCACATTCTTTTATATGAAATTCTCAAAAAAAAAATTCAAAATCAAAATTTTTTAACATTTTAGGCCAATTTGTTTTCTACTACATATTTTTGGTAAAAAAAAATAGCAATAAGCGTATTTTGATTGGTTTGCGCAAAAGTTATTGCGTTTACTAACTACGGGAAAGATGAATGTCCTTTTTATTGTTTATTTTTTTTACTAGTAATGGGGGCGATCTGAGATTTTTTTTGCGGGACTGCGACATTGCGGCGGAAAGATCGAACCCCTAGCTGATATTTTTTACACTTTTGGGGGTACCAGTGACATTACTACAGTAATCAGTGCTAAAAATATGCACTGTTAATGTAAAAATGACACTGGCAGGGAAGGGGTTAACATTACTGGTGATCAGTGGGTTAAATGTGTCCCTAGGGGTGTGTTTCTAACTGTCAGGGGGCGTGGCTTGTGAAGTAATCACAGAGACATGCGATCCTATATAGCAGGATCACATTGCCTCTGTGATTACTTCATGGAGAATGACAGACGGCTGAGTTTACATCAGCCATCTGTCCTCTCTCTGCTGCGGGAGATTGCGAGTGGCCAGCGGCCATCAAGGCCGCCGGTCACACGCGCTGGCTCCCCAGCTAACGAGCGGGGGCACGGCACTGATGGCGTGTGCTCGCCCCCTAGAGTCTCCTGGGCGAATGACGAAAAAATAACGTTGCTTTGCCCAGGAGCGGCTGCCTGCCGCAGTAAAACTGCGATGGGCAGTCGTTATGTGGTTAAACCTTACTTAAAGTATAAATAAAGGCAAAACTTTTGTTTTAGTTTTGGATAGAGGGGAGAGGGATTAGAACACCTATCAATTTGTATTACAGTCTATGCCCACATTAGGGAGATTCCCTCTCTCTATTTGTCCTGTTTACCATTATCATTGAAAGAAAATCCCAAATTTTGAGTTGTCCCCAGAAAAGGGGAAATCTTCCAATGAAGACACTAGTTCTTGTTTTCTGGGGGTCCCCAAGGAATTTCCTAATTTGCAGACATTTCCTTCCACTTTCTTTTTGGCTATGGGGCAGGAAGTGAAGGGAAATCTCTGCAATGGGACAAAGATGGCGAAAACAAATCTGAAAGGGTTTTTAACCCTCCCTTACTCTATCCAAAGTGAAAGAAAACATTTTGCCTATAGTTCTACTTTATTTTATGTGCTAATAATAAAAAGTGTTTTGGCTTCCCATAAACTTTACTTTGTTCCGCTATAAGACTTTTTTTTTACTAGTATTATTAAAATGACAGTGATATGGAGTGGACAATACTGATTCAAAAAAGGGGTGCTAACTAACATTTACTATCCTCTACCTGCCTTTTTTTTGCTAATATAAAAAGATGTCAGGTGAATTTTGTTGAGGGTTGTCTTGTTCTCACTAATTTACTTGACAGTTTCTTCTTCTATATTTTTTTCATCAAGGCACTTTCCAGAGCTACCCCACACAAAAATGTAGAGTAGTTTGCTACATTACACAATGCTTGAACAGAAAGTTAAAGTGGTTGTAAAGTCTCTTACAGGAAGGTATAGTATGCATCATCTGTGTTTTTTAAAAATTATTCTGCAAAATACCTTATATTACAGTGCAACTGGGTGCTCACATGACTTGCCAGCGCTCTCCTTCCCTCATCCAATCACTACAGCTGGAGGGGCTGAGATTCCCCGCAGACATCAGCCAGGAGGAGAGCGACGGGAGGTCACGTGAGCACCCAACGGCACTGTAAACAAGGTATTTTGCTAAATACATTTTTAAAAACACAGATACTGCACATTATATCTTCCTGTAAGTGAGGGGATTATATGACCTCTCAGTAGTAATTTTACAGCTATAGCGGCGGGAGGGGAGGGGTGGGCGGGGAGGAGATGGATCACACACAGACTCCCAAGCTGTTAGGCAGGAAGGGTGAGAGGTGGAGAGAGGAGAGAGACTTCATGATGAGGAAGGCACGTAAACTGACCATTGTATTTAGGGATCAACAGCCATGATTACCGTGGTCAGTACACTAAGGGGGACACAGGAACAGGCAGGATCAACCTGTTGTTTTTTAGAACATTGAGAAGGACAAATGATACAACACAAGCACTATGCTGTGTATCCTGTTTTAAAGGCTCAAATTTTATTTTTTTTTTTGGGTTACAACAACTTTATCTACAATGTATGTATGTGTAGGAAGCACAATGAATGCACACTTTGCAAGTCCTTTTTTGTTAAAAAGGTCATAAAGTAGGTTGGCAGAAGGAAGGCTGTCCTCGCTTTAGATCAGTGGTCTCCGAAACTGCGGCCCGGGTGCCAGTGGGGCCCTTTGCTTGCCTTTATCCAGCCCTTGAGGCATTATTCCTGCCACTGACACCAACAATGAGGCATAATTCTTGACGATGACACCAATAACAGTGCCCTATTTCTCCCACTGACACCAACGATGGGGCACTATTCCTCCAACTGACACCATTGATGAGGCAGTATTCCTTCCTCTAATACCAAAAATGGGGCATTGTTTATTCCCACTGGGTACAGTCTGCCCCCGTCTGAACGACAGTAAACTGTCCTTTTGTTGAGAAATTTTGGAGACCCCCTGCTTTAAACAAACTGCAATTTATTTTTTACAAGCTTTCCTTTAGCGTAGTAATAGTTTATATATCTTTAGAAGGTGGATTTGAATCTAGAGATCCTAACTACTTGCCGACCAGTCGCCGTACGTATACAGCGGCAGGTCGGCTCTGTCCCACGAAACAACGTACCTGTACATCGCTTTGCTGGACCACCGATTGGATACAAGGGGGAGCCAATCAGTGGGTCCAGTGGCCATGATGTCCGAACCCGCGATCTCCCCCCCCCCCCGGGGAGACAGGACGGCGGTCTGCCATTGTAATTACTGCAGACCGCTGTTCTGTCAGTAATGAACACAGAAATCCTGTGTTCCTCTTATTTAGGAACACAGGTCTCTGTGTTCATTCAGCAAGCCCACCCCCTACACAGTTAGAAAGCACTCCCTAGGGACACATTTAACCCTTTGATCGCCCCTGGTGTTAACCCCTTCCCTGCCAGTGTCATTAGTATAGTAACAGTGCATATTTTTAGCACTGATTACTGGAGTAATGTCACTGGTCCCCCCAAAAGTGTCAAAAATGTCAGTTAGGTGTCCGATCTGTCTGCCGCAATGTTGCAGTCCTGCTAAAAATCGCTGATCATTGCCATTACTAGTAAAAAAAACTAAAAATAAATAAAAATTACATTAATCTTTCCCCTAGTTTGTCGATAACTTTTGCGCAAACCAATCAATATACACTTATTGGGATTTTTTACCAGAAATATGTAGCAGAATACATATTGGCCTAAAATGATGAAAAACATTTGATTTTTTTATTTTTTATTGGGAATATTGTATAACAGAAAGTAAAATATATATATATATATATATATATATATATATATATATTTCAGAATATTTGCCCTTTTTTTTGTTTATAGCGCAAAAAATAAAATCGCAGAGGTGATCAAATACCACCAAAAGAAGCTTTATTTATGGGGAAAAAAAGGACATCACTTTTATTTGGGTACAGCGTTGCACAACCGTGCAATTGTCAGTTAAAGCAGCGCAGTGCCATAAAAAATGGCCTGGTCATTAGGGGGTAAAACCTTCCGGGGCCCAGAAGTGGTTAATCAAAAGCTCCCTTTAGAGGGGCGGAGCCGGCAGCTGGAGCGGATGGACGACTGATCACGCCGCTCTGCCACAACGGGTCACAGTAAGCCTTCCCAAGCGATCACCCAGCTATACCACCCGATCGGGTCAACTCCTAAAGCTGCCAGGACACGAAATGGCTGCGGTGGGAAAAAGAAAACAGCGGGACAAGCCCAAAAAACTATCAGAGTTCTTCTGCCCTGTGCCGAGCCGAGTCAGCCAAGATGGCGCCCGTGCGAGGTCCCGCTCTCCTGCCTCGCGCTGTGGAGGATCGAGCCACGCCAGAACTCCTCTCCTGGACCCCGGTGAGTCTCCTGCAGATCAGACCGCACAGAGAACCTCCCCATTCTCTAGCCCCATTAAACAAAAGAGAAGGCTGACAGGGGAATGTGAGGACACGGAGCTGGGTGGCCAGGACATGGAGGAGGGGGAATCCATGGAGCAGACAGTTTCATACGGCCAGAAGCTAGATGATTACCCCACAACTGGTCAAGCTATTACAGATACTGCAATGAAGGACATGATGAGGACACTGAGGGGGGCTTTACAGCAGGATACGGCTGCTTTCATGAGAAACACTAAGAAAGAACTAGCCTCGCTGGGAGACAGAGTGGACTACACTGAGAACAAACTGAGTGAATTCACAGGGGCGCATAACGAGCTGGTAGATGCTCACTTTGAATTAGAGGAAGAGCTTAAGCACCTTAAGCTAAAAGTGGCAGATTTGGAGGACAGAGCGCGGAGGAATAACATTAAGTTCCGGGGGATCCCGGAATCTGTGAAGCCAGTGGAGCTCTCCTCTTTTCTTCAACAGCTTATGCATGCTGCCCTGCCCACGCTCACCCCTGCAGATCTCCTTATCGACAGGGCTCACAGGCTGCCGAAGCCGTCTCATATCCCTGAGTCAGTCCCCAGGGACGTTATAGCACGTATACATTTCTTCCATGTGAAAGATCAGTTGATGCGCTTCTCAAGACAAAACCCTGCGCTCCCAGATCCATATGCTGGAATCTCCCTGTTTACAGATCTGTCTCAAGCCACTCTCTCAGCTAGACACAACTTGGTCCCAATTACCAAAATCCTCAGGAACCACAAAATCCTGTATAAATGGGGTTTTCCTGCAAAAATTACTGTCACAGTAAATAACTCGTCCCACACCATCTCCTCACTGGCCAAGGGACTAGAGCTACTACGGCAATGGGGTTATCTCCCGCATGATGACGTCAGAGGCACTGCCTCACATCAGGATCAAACACGGCGTACCACCAAGCCCCATGATGCAGCCACATGAGTTATATGTATGCACTACTGGAATGCTTATAAGGTCACCCATATGACCCGATCGGAACCCAGCCCACCCGTTGTGCGGTTCACCTGACTTTGTTTCCCCCTATGTTTTTGTGCGGGATTGCCTGCACCCTTTTTGCACATTTTTGTTTTACCTACCCGCCTATCTTGTTTTTTCTGACTTTCTGTGCATTTTACCATGTACTCAGGATCATACGGATCTTCTTCAAGCATACCAGAGATTTCTGGTTCTGGATGATTTGTGCTGTCCCTCTTTGTTTGGTTTTCTTCCCCTTCCTCTTTTCCTTCTCTGCCACCAGGAGCTACACCTGCGCTTTCTCGCACCGCGATGGTCATTAGAGTGATGTCCCTTAATGCCAGGGGTCTGAACAGTCCTTACAAGTGGAGGAGCCTATGGAAAACAGCGCTGCAGCACCGAAGTGACATTCTCTGCATCCAGGAAACTCATTTTGCAGGTAACAAAGCACCTAAATGCTCACACCCTAGATTCCCGCACGTTTTCACGGCCAATGACTCTTCCAAGAAGAACGGGGTACTGGTAGCTTTCAGAGATACTCTGACCTTCAAACTGCTGCACAGAGCGGAAGACTCTCATGGCAGGACCCTCCTGCTAATAGTGGAACTTAATGACGTTGTGTATACCATTGTAAACATATATGCCCCCAACAGGCATCCTATGAGATTCCTGCGGAAAACATTCCTTTGGGTAAAAAAACAGGCCAAGGGACGCTTGTTGTTGGGCGGTGATTTTAATGTTGTTATGACTGCGGACTTGGATTGCTCATCAGTGGGGCGGAGACGCAGGCCAAGTTTAGGCTCCCTTTGTATAGAGGAGGCATTGTTTGATCCGTGGCGGTGTCTTCGAACCACTGAAAGAGATTACTCTTTTTTTTCATCTGTCCATAGCAGCTATTCTAGAATTGATTTTTTTTTGACTGATAAGTATCTCCTACAAAGCGTTGTCCGGGCAGGCATCCATTCTATCACATGGTCGGACCATGCTCCAGTCACTATAGATATAATGGGTGGCTCTAGCAGACACCACGCTCCTATCTGGCGGAATGACACTTTTGTGTTAGCCCATCCGGAGTACAGTGTGGAGCTCAAGGCTAAGGTTGATGAATATTTTTGCATTAATGCTAATGGTACAACCTCCCCTGAAGTGGTATGGTGCGCCCATAAAGCGGTTGCCAGGGGTCTCCTTATTCAGCAGACGGCTAGGGATCGGAAGAAAAGAGCGGCACACATAACTGATTTACAGTCTAAAATTGCAGGTTTGGAACAAATCCACAAAACGAGTAAAGTTAGCTCTCCTAATGTTGTGAAGGAACTTAATGACCTAAGAAACGACCTTCGGACTACCCTGCTTCGTGACCATGATGTATTTTTTAAAAGATTAAAAATGACCTGGTACTCTCAGAGTAATAAAGCGAGTAAACTTCTAGCTTCCCAACTTAAGAAAAAAAGGGTTAAATCTCATATTCCCATGATTAAGCACCATAGCTCAGGTACAGTGTTTACGAACCCTAAGGATGTAGCCAACGTCTTTAGGGACTACTACAGTTCGTTGTACAATCTCAAAGACGACCCCAACACTCATGACCCCAAGGCCCTTGACATTGACAAGTTTTTATCCTCACTCTCTCTACCAAAATTAGATGAAGCCTCCCTGGAAACACTGAACAAACCCTTCTCCCAAGACGAAATTCAAACCGTAATTGATTCCCTTCCACTTCACAAATCCCCAGGAACAGACGGTTTTTCTGTAGAATACTACAAATTGATGGCCCCCACAATTATCCCCCATCTTGTCCCGCTTTTTAACTCAGCCTCTACAACTGGTAGATTCCCTCCGGAAATGCTCCAAGCCACGGTAGTTACCATCCCCAAGCCGGGGAAGACGACGGACTCCCCCCTCAACTTCAGGCCCATATCACTGTTAAATGTGGACCTGAAGATCTATGCGAAGGTGATAGCTAACAGACTATTACTATGCACGCCGTATCTGCTGGGTCTGGATCAAGTAGGTTTTGTGAAGGGCAGGCAAGCTACAGATGGTACCCGTCGTATGATTAATCTTTTAAAGTTTGTTGAAGAACACCCTACTCCAACGGTCTTTTTGGCGCTGGACGCCGAAAAGGCCTTTGATAGGGTCCACTGGGGCTATTTGTCCAAAACTCTCATTAAGTTTGGGTTTTGTGGATTTATTCATTCGGCTATTATGGCCCTTTATACTACACCTTCGGCAAGAGTCCTCACAGATGGTATCCTGTCAGATGCATTCACCCTGACAAATGGCACGAGGCAGGGTTGCCCCCTTTCTCCAATTGTATTTTCTTTAGCCATAGAACCGTTGGCAGAAGCTATTAGGTCCAATTCCACCATCAAAGGTATAAAAGTGGGACGTACTGAACACAAATTGGGACTGTTTGCCGACGATATTATTTTGACCCTGACTGACCCCAGTGTATCTTTACCTGCCCTACAATCTATTGTTCGACTATTTGGTCAAATTTCATATTATAAGATTAATACTACCAAATGCTATGCTCTTCCGATCTCCATCCCGTCTGCTGACATTTCCGATCTTAAATCTGTGTTCCCATGTAACTGGGAGGCTCCTTCAATAACATATTTGGGTGTCCGACTTACCTCTCCGGTAGCTAAATTGTATGATTATAACTTCCTGCCATTATTGAATAGCATTGCGGACGAATTCTCCCAAATCAGGAAGGTCCATCTCTCCTGGCTGGGCAGAATCGCTGCTTATAGAATGCAGGTACTTCCGAAATTACTTTATTTTTTCAGGACACTTCCCATCCCCATCCCCCACTTATTTTTCGATAAACTAGCGTCACTGCTACGGAAATTCATTTGGGATGGGAGACCACCTAGGATAGCCTTGACCACTCTTTACAAACCCCACAAACTAGGGGGAGTTGGTCTCCCCAATGCACAAGCGTATTATAGAGCAGCAGTATTGGCACAAGCCCGCTATTGGTTTGTACACCAAGAGGATAACCTATGGAATCAGATTGAAAGGCAAGTTTCACCAGGTAAAAACCTACATGCTCTAACTGTTGCAGCTAGCCTCCTGCATAAAATTAGTCTTTCATCTTACCCTACCATCCAAGCTACTTTACAGGCGTGGACCCATCTGCTTGGTCTAAACTTCTGTGACGAGGAATGTGTTCAACTCAGTACCCCCCTAGCGGCGTATGACTTACTCGTCCCGGGAGTTTCGACTCTGCAGTGGAGAAGGAGGGGTTTTCACTTCTCCGAGCATTTAATCCAACCCCAATCGGCCCTCGACATGTTAACGAAGTTCCAGATCTCAGCATACAATAAGGTCCACACCTCAAAAATTAACCTTATACCTAAAAGACTTTGGGAATTCCTTATTGCTAAATCCCGTTCCAATATTAAGGGTATCTCACTTTGCTATAGATATTTTAATTTCCAACCCCCTTTAAGCAAAACCTCTACCATTCTAAAATGGGAAACAGAGTTGGGCCAATCCTTCCATATTTCTCAGTGGGTGAGGGCATTCCAGTACAGCCGCTCGTCTTCGGCATGTGTGGACCACTGGGACAACTCCCAGAAACTGTTTCATCGTTACTACATGACCCCAGCTAGACTCCACGCTATGGATAAGAAGCTCTCCTCCCTCTGCTGGCGGGATTGTCAAATGCAAGGTAATATATTACATATATTCTGGAGCTGTCCGGTGGTTCAACCCATGTGGAAGGTAGTTTTCAAGTGGGCTTCCCAATTGTTGGGAATGACTTGTAACCCTACACCTGAGCTGGCCTTGCTGGGGCTTGGTTTGGATTCCTTTCCCCCGGGTCCCAGGAAGGTATTGGCGCATATATTGTTTGCTGCCAGAATAGCTATAGCAGCCAAATGGAGGACTACTAGCCCTCCATGCCTGGCAGAGATTAAGAATAGAGTAACCCTCCAGTATGAAATGGAAAAAATGCTCGCCTTCAAACTTAGGAAGGCAGATGTTTTCAAGAAACAGTGGAAATCTTGGACTGATCAACCTCCTGACTAATTGTGTAATCTCCTCTCATGATATGACACGCTAGCATACTTTTATCAGTTGTATGTTCATAGCACTGGTGGCACATTCCCCTCCCCCCTCTGCCCCTTCCCTCCTTTTACCCCATACCATGTTCATAGTTTGTTTGGTCATTCTTGGTAACTACAAGATATTGGCACTTCCACAGCAAATGTGGTAGGGAGTCATACACAGGTAGTGGCGACCCTGTGTCTGAGAAAATAAGAGAATGGAGATGGCGCTCCCACAGTGTGTACCCAATGGGGGTGGGAGCTCGTCTTCCACAACATTCTGCGCCAATCCCTATTTCAAGTTTGGTTTTGGTTTTGATTGAGTGCACGTAGTGTGCTCTTTGCACTGTATTTCTCTGATTGTGTATGAAACCGGCATTTCTACAATCCGATATTTTTTTATTTTTTTTTATTTTTCTTCTTCTGCTAATCATTACTTGTTGGTATCGTTCATACTCGTATAAGAATGTACCATTGTTTACCGTGTTTGCATGTAATGTTACTACTTTCCTATCTTTTCAATAAAAATTGATTTACAAAAAAAAAAAAAAGCTCCCTTTAGAAGAAGCTTTCGTCACAGAGCTAGCTTGCTTAAAAAACAAAGTTAATGTACTGTACTGTATGTCATGAGTTACCACTGTACATTTAACATCCCTTTTTCAGAGAAGCACTGTCCACTGCATCTACTGTACAAGCACTAGTTCAACCACAGACTAAGCCTAGGTCCACATCAATGCATTTGCAGCTACATATAAATGCACTACAATCCATTTAACCTTATTTCATATGGATCCCATTCACATATATGCAGTTTCCTGTAATGTTTTTTTTGGAAACGTGCAGGGCCTTTTTTTTTTTTACATGCACCACAGTGTTTTTGGCTCCAAAGACTTCAATGGGATTGTGTGAAAAACTCTTTAATACCACATGTACATGCAATTTTGGTGTGTTTTCCTGCATGACAATAGACACTTCCTCCTAGCAACATCAACATTTCCCAAAAATGTTGTGCCAACCACAGAAACGTATCAACCACACATACATAGATGTGAACCTAACCTAATAAAGTACTATAAGTACATACTGTATTAAGGGGGGATATGATCAACATGTATAAATACATTAAAACAATAATATGTATGATAAAATAAATCACACTCTAGCAGCGCTTGAACTGTTTTAATAAAATACAAAGAAAAATTTCACTGTAATAAAAAGTTTCACTGTAATAAAAAGTCCACTGAAATTGAAAATAAAGTCTTTCACATCAATCCCAGTAGCCGTGGTGTAAGGAAAGGAGAGATCAGTGTGGTCAGAAACAACCTGTAAAGAACTCACCACAGGCATAAATAATTGGGGCCAAAGTGCAATTATCATCACAGAGTGGTCACGCCCTGACGCGTATTGTCATTTGACTTCATCATAGGGCCTTCTGATGAAGTCAAATGACGATACGCGTCATGGCGTGACCACGCGGCCTCGTACACTACGGTCACTCTGACATTGCCGTGTCAGAGTCTATGTATGTGTTCAAGCGCTGCTAGTGTGTGATTTATTTTATCATACATATTATTGTTTTATTGTTTTTATTTATAGTGGCTGATTTTGGTGTTTATTTTAGAACACGTTCATTTTCTACACATAATTTTGGCGCTGGGTGGATACATTAATTGGAATTTCTATTGTTTTATCCCTTGTTTGCTATGTATAAATACATAAGTGGTTCATCTAGTGAACTTTGTGTTGAGTTATTCAAGGGGGCTCTCTTTATGTCTCGAGTAAAAGAGATTTCATCACTGAATACAGAAAGGCTTCTTCACAGTAAGAGTTGTGAGAATGTGGAATAGACTCCCTCAAGAGCTGGTTCTGGCCAGCTCAGTAGATTGTTTTTAGAAAGGTCTGGATTCTTTCCTAGATACACATAATATAACTGGATACTAATATTTATAGGTAAAGCGGATCCAGGGAATATTTGATTGCCTCTTGGGGGATCAGGAAGGAATTTTTTTCCCCCTGCTGGAGCAAATTGGATCAAAACAAATGACACTATACTGTAGGAGTTCAAAAAAAGGTTTATCTCCGCATAGGCCTTTAATGCTTTAAAGTATATTTAAAGGAAACCCTTTTCTTTTTTTTGGATTGAGTACAGAGGAATTAGAACACCTGTCAGTTTGTATTGCTGTCAGTGACCCAGTTAAATAGATTCACCCTCTCTAATTATCCTGTTTACCATTATCATTGAAAGTGAATGCAAATGAAAATTCCAAATTTTAGGTTGTCCGCAGAAAAGTAGTCGAGGGAAATCTTCCAAGGAGGACACTAGTTCTGGTGACCTGGGGGTCCCCAAGGAATTCCATTCATTTGCAGGGATTTCCTTTCTCTATCTGTTTGGCTATTGGACAGGGAGTGAAGGGAAAACTCCAAAATGGGACACAGATGGTGAAAAAAAATCTCCCAGGGGTTATATCCTTCCTTTATTCTATCCAAAGGAAAAAAAAAAAAAAAGTTTTGCCTATAGTTCTACTTTAAATATATACCCATTGAAAGAATTGTTCATACAATTATTATTAAAATGCCCAGCATAGTTTTCAAACAGATTAACATAAATGCACTATGTAATAAAATATTTATTGAAAATTAAAGATTTTATACAAATTATTAGGAAGTAGAAAATGTTAAATTACAATAAACATTTACCAAAAACCATTACAGCTTTCTTAAATGCATACAAAGGCTGATCTACTCAAAAAGTATTTTAGAGGCATTTTTTCACATGTGTTGGTGCCCAAAGTAATAGTGCGAATAACAGTGTGTTGACCTGACATTTCCAAACGGTAGAATATCTACTTGATCTACAGTGGAACAAACTAGCTCTGGATAGCTTTGATTTTTAAGGATATAATTGTTCCCAATTATAGACTAGTATTTGGAATTTTCAGAAGTTCATTGAACAACAGATAAAACATTTCATACAATCACTATCAAGGCAAGATATTTCAAGGGTGATAATTTCAAGCATGATATACAGTAAATTTGACCAATGGTTAATTCAGATAGTTCTCCGTAGCAATGAATCGCTCTAGTCAAATGAACAAACTTTTCTAAAAGACATTCAGAACAGGTGTTGAACCAAATCTCAAGTAAAAATACAAAGCAAGCACCAAAGGTACAACTGCTCTGCTCCTCTTGAAAGGACACAGGTTCTTTGAATTAAACACCTGAAAGAACAATGTTAAAGCTACAGGAAAAGAGCAAAGTTTATAGGGTCAAATATCTATTGATTTTCTGTCCAGGAGAGTAAGAATGTCAACAGAAAATAGATGGCAACCGGTAATTATACATTTCAAATCATAGCCTCTGTATCTGGCCATGGTCATATTGGGTCATGGACATCATTGGGTATACCCCGTCTTTTTGTTTACATTTAGCAGCAGATTGAAGAGGGTCAATGAACAGTCAAGGGTGTCAATCAAAAATGTTACACATGATGACACTGGATACTGGTAAGATGGGATTCCAAGAAATTTGGGAAAAACAGGACTCAGAGTTCTTGCACATCCATCTGAGCTAAGAGCCCTAAAAAAGGTCAAGTTGCAGAGTCTAATGAGTCACCTGATATTCAACAGAGCACCCCACAATGGAGGATGAGCTTTGCTTCAGGATGGTTTCCAGGTTGCAGCTCACTGACTAACCTGAGCAGTCAGCAACTGAGCAAGAAGAACTGATACACAAGCAAAAAAGTCTATGAAAACACTGGGGTTTTGCAATCAACTGAATATACTGGAGCTCCAGGATCACAGGAACACACTAGTAAGGGTCTATGGGGTGCTAGAATACAGGAACACCAAAATGAGAATTCCTGGGAGTACTGGGATTATGGGAACAGAGAAATGAGAGTATCTAGGAGCACTGGGGCATAGGGATCACAGCAGACTAGGTCTGACTTTTTAAGCTGCTCAGCAGAGTGTTATTGTTTCACTGCTGCTCATCTGCCATCATTCTTTGAGGTATTTTAGACCATGGAAGAAAAAAGTAGGGGATAAAGCAGCATTTGCACTACATTTTTTCTTCCATAGTCTAAAATACCTCAAAGAATGATGGCGGATGGGGATGAATACATGAAATAGTGTTTTTCCTGCATATGTCCTTCTAGGTCTGTTTGAATGCAGTAATTTACACCCATGCACATGTATAGGCATAAACCCACCCGCTGGAGTCTCTGGGATCACAGGAACACAAGAGAAAGTGTCTCTGGGAGCCCTGGGGGGCTGGGATCACAAGAAAACTGGAGCAAGAGTTTCTGGGAGAGCTAAGGTTCCAGGATCATAGAAACCCATGACTAAGAATCTCTGGGGTGCTGAGATCACAGGAATATAGGATAGAGAGTCCCTAGAATCACTGGGGGCTGGTATCAAGGAAACACAGAACTGGGTGTCCCTGAAAGCACTGTGGTGCTAGGATCACAAGAACACAGAAGTGAGAGTCTCTGGGAGCACTGGGGTGCTGGCATCCCAGGAATAAAAGAGAAAGACATTCTGGGATCACTGAGTTGTTGGGATCACAGGAACACAAGAAATATGCTCTCCAGGAGCAAAGGTGCTGGGATCACAGAAAGGCCCCACGATGCTCTCTTGTAGTGCACTTGGCACACAGGTATTGAAATGCTGAAAGCTCTTTTGGAGTACATAGGGCTCACAGGTACAAGAACACTGGAAGCTCTTCTGGAGTACACAGGACTCCTAAGGGGGCACTAAGTGCAGGAATGCTGGAGCTCTCAGGGTAAACACAGAGGCATTCTGTGTGTAAATGCAGAAAGTCACATACAGTAGATACACAAGGATTATCAAAAGATGGTCTTTGAAGACATAAGGGGGAGTGGCATCTAGCGTACTGACTTTTAACTTGAATGCCAAGCAACACATGATAATCCTTTAAGACAGTACCTTGCTGTGGATTTACTGTGATACCAGTTGCCAAAAAAATTGGCAACAGGCTGGTGACCTCATACAGAGGAAAAGTACTGAAGCAAGCACAGGCAAGTGTGACACTCCTTGTTCACAGTGCAAGTTCCAAATCAGAATATAAAAATATATTTACCTTATTGGCATAGCAAAACATTACAGTTTTAGAATAAAAATAAATTCTTACCTTTAAAATTGATTGCAGAGCGTGGCCACCTCCGGTGTGGGCATCTGAAGCCGTGGTGTCCTCCGCTACGTCCCTCTTCCTGGTTCCTGGCTACCCAGAAAGCCGATTGCAATCTCACGCATGTGCTGTAGATTGCGATCGGCAATCAGAGTAGCGGCCGGCCATTCCCATTGCATCCTGGGATTGATGACGCTCATCTCCCAGGACGCAATGCAAAGGAGGAAGTGACATCGGGGGCCGCGACCGCACAAGGTGGAAGACGAAGGAAGGTACGTTTATTTTTTATTAAAAACAAGGTAAGTGAAAAAAAAAATACCTTTAAAAAGTATCTGGGTTTACAAAGGCATTTAGTCCCACAAAGTGTATTTTATAGCCTTTACAGCTATTGAGGTATAGATTTCAATGACAATTAAAAATGTGTGTACTTGCGCACTGCTATGTTGTGCTGTTGAGAGCTATAAGACTGCAAATCTTACTAAGCAGGTCACTCACACCTATAGACACTCTCTAAACATATATATCCATATCCCCCTGGGAAAACCATGTGACTCTGTGGCGTAACGTGTAGAGCAAGGGCCAATTTGTCGTCACGCTGAGGCGCGCAGTGTGAGCATACTGCGGTAATACTGTCTGATTGGCTTATACTTGCATTGTGAGGACTGAATGCTTACAGTTTGGTGCCCCTAAGCACCAGGAAATGTGAGTGTTTTTATACTTAGTGTTTATTAAATGGTTGTTTTAAAAGATAAAGCTTTCTCTTTTTATGATTTGGGCATATGGAGATAAGTGTAAGAGAAGGAGGATTCTAATCTCAGATTGCCAGCAAAGGAGTGAAACAGCATAAAACAGATCCACAGAGAGGGACAAAAGTGCATATAGACCACTGGTTGGTCTTGTCCCCCAGGTGAGGGCACATCGGATGAGGGGATCATCACCAATGTATGTGGATGATTGGAGCACATAGTGGTGAACACTAATTAAGGAAGCAGACATATGGATATGTGAATGTCACAAGTTTGCCCGTAGTTTTTGTTTGTATACTCTTACCTCCTTGCTGCAGTGCTTCAACCTTGCTTCTTTTCACATGTGGTGTTTGGCTTCTCTGTTCACCTATGGGCATCGCCTGCTCCACTGTGGGTTTATATCCTTTTCCTTTCTATTACTTCTTGGGTCACCTCCCTGCCTGCTTCCCTATATATACACTTGCTCAGTGCAGTGCTCCTTGCCTGAGCAACTTCGCTATTTTCGGAGCTCCCATCTGTATACCCATAGGCTATTGTATCTGATTTACTGTGTACCGACCTCGGCTTCGTCTTCCTGTCTGTGTTTGTTTGCGGCCTGCCCTTGGCTTGTCTCTTGGATATCCTTTGGCCTGCTGCTACTCTGCACACGCCAGTGGTCTCCGCATCTTCAGCTTGGCCTACCTGGGGGCCGCGACCTGGTTCCAGCTTGCTGCAAGTCCATCCCCACCATCAGGGCTCTGGTGAAGAATCAGCCTGGGGCATAGACTCCGCGCCCTGGGGAATCCTGAGCTGGGGATCTACAAGAGCTCACTTCCATAGATCCACTGACAGTGAACGCAAGACGTTTTTTTGTGAAAGATAGAGCATATGCAAGAAAATTCATACCAAAGGACACTTTATGGACTAATGCATTGTTTGTTTTGTTTTGTTAATGTTATATATGGTTTGATAGGATATGCTGATTCTGAAAATTGCTATGAAAGCAGATTTAAAGGGATACTAGCATATTAACATTTAGGAGTGCGGCACCCCTTTTAAATATATTTTATATATTTAAATGAAATTTTTTTGTGACTAGTGTTCAACAGTAATAAAATTAAGTGAAATTAGGCATTTATCACCTCTTTTTATATTACCCTATGATGGCTGGTGCAGAACCATCAGGTTTGGTGTCATCCAAGGTGAATCCAATTGGCGTTTCTTCTTCTTCATTCATAATACATCCACAGAATCCTAATAAATTGAGTAGTACATATTATTACTAATAATTCTAAACACATATGAAACTTTGATATAAAGTCACCTAAAATTGGTGCAGTAACAGAACTTAGACAGTTGGGTACATACAGCAGCAGAACTGTATAAGATTGAGTGTAGGAGTAGCAGGGAAGACTATACTTCAGGTGGTATGTACTGCATCAATATTCTCTTTAAAGGCAATTATTACACTGTCTAATTGCTGTTTGCCCTGCAATTTAAGTACATGTAAGGCTTATTCCAATGATTTATGATAAATAGGGTATTATTCAGCATTCAGACCTAGCAGCGGTCCATGACCAAGTCCGCTGGTGCTAATCCGGGGACACTCAACCAGCAAGCCCATAGCCTATCATACTTTATGTAGCATCCCCTGTGTTGGTTGACAAGCTTTTCCATTCATATGGTAATCCAGTGACTTAAGTAATAAGTAACAAGTAATAGTTTACATTTATTGAATGAATAAACTTTCAAAAGTGTAATGTACATCTTTTGTCAGAATTCATCAGTTGTGAGATCATATATATATATATGTAGCTACACACAAAAACTGGGACCAGACACCATGTATGTATATCTTTAAAGTGATATTTATTTATAGTGAAAACTACCCACACACCAACAGTAGTAATGAGCCGAACACCCCCCTGTTCGGTTCGCACCAGAACATCTCGAACAGGGGAAATGTTCTAGCGAACATGCAAACTCCTTTAAAGTCTATAGGACATGAACATGAAAAATCAAAAGTTTTAATTTTAAAGGCTTAAATGCAAGTTATTGGCCCAAACAAGTGTATGGCGACCTGGGTACTGCCCTGGGGGACATGAATCAATGCAAACATTTTTTTTTAAAATGATCATTTTTACAGGAGCAGTGATTTTAAAAATGCTTAAAGTGAAACAATAAAAATAAAAAAATTCCTTTAAATATCGTGCCCTGGGGGCCCCCTTAATGTGTCTGTAAAGTAGCGAATTTGTGCGATGTTTGTAGCCTGCTGCAGCAATACTGACATTTCTAAAGGAAAAAATGTAATTTAAACTTGCTCGCGGCTGTAATGTATTGTTGACTCCAATACAGATAAAAAAAAGGAAAAAAAATGGCGTGGGGTTCCCCCTAAAATCCATACCAGACCCTTATCCGAGCACACAGCCTGGCTGGCCAGGACGGGGGTGGGGGCGAGCGAGCACCCCTCTCCTGAACCATACCAGTCCACATGCCCTCAAAATGGGGGGTGGGTGCTTTGGGACAGGGGTCTCTTCCCGACAACCGCGAGCTGTGGTTGTGGGGATCTGTGGGGGGGAGGCTTATCAGGATCTGAAAGATCCTGGCCTGCCCCATGTGAATGGATATCGGGTACATCGTACCCCTACCCATTAACCAAAAAAGTGTACAAAAAAATAAAGACAAAAGCTGGTTTTGGAAAAGTCCTTTAAAAAAATAGTGTCCCCTGATGATCAGTCGCCCGAAAAATAGAAAGAAAAAAAAAAAAGACACTCCTGCTTCTTCGGACGCTTTCCGCGTTATGAGCTATTTTGAGTTTGACAGCTCTTAGATAGGGATCTGATGTCACAATGCACTGCTCAGGTGCAGTTTATAGATTACATGACATCAGTAATTTGTTCACTGCACCTGAGCAGTGCATTGTGGGGCAGCTTGTGATGTCAGATCCCTATAAAAGAGCTGTCAAACTCAAAACAGTTCATAGCGCGGGAAGGGTCCGTAGAAGGAAGAGCTTCTTTTTTTCTTTTTTCAGGCGGGCAGGTGGGGGATACTATTTTTTTATTTTTTAATAAAGGACTTTTCCAAAACTGGCTTTTGTCTTTATTTTATTTGTACACTTTTTTGGTGAATGGGTAGGAGTATGATGTACCCGATATCCATTCACATAGTAGGGAGGGGCCGGGATCTGGGGGCCCCTTGTTAAAGGGGGCTTCCAGATTCTGATAAGCCTCCCCCGCAGACCCCCACAGCCCACGGTTGTTGGGAAGAGACCCCTGTCCCCATCAACATGGGGGCAAGGTGTTTTGGGGTGGGGGGGCGAGAGATGTTGAGGGCATGTGGCCTGGTATGGTTCATGAGGGGGGGTGCTCGCTCAACCCCATCCTGGCCAGCCAGGCTGTGTGCTCAGATAAGGGTCTGGTATGGATTTTAGGCGGTACCCCACGCTGTTTTTTTTATTAATTTTGGCACAGGGTTCCCCTTAAAATTCATACCAGATCCTAGGGGCCCCCAGCAATACTGACATAAACTGATATAAAGTGAAGTGCCTTTATATGTATATATATATATATATATATATATAACCTTGTGGTATGCACTGCACTATCCGATCTCAACAAACCGTAAAAAGAGTAGAGATGGCCTTGTGGTTCACCCGGCGGTTGGTTTGCGGCGAATTTTGCTTGTTCGCAAATTCGCGAAATGTCAGACTTTTGCCGATGTTCGCGAAGATGTCCATGCCGCCATTTTCTTTTTCATTCAGAAGAACTTTGACCCATGACACAGCCGTCAGGTGGTACGGGACAGCCAATTGAAACATTTCAGCACATGGACATGCCCCCTATCCTATAAATAGACCTGAGCTGTGGGCCATTTTACATTCTGCTTTTTGTCAGCGTAGGGAGAGGTTGGCTGTGCTCATGAGGGAGAGATTGCCAGACACAAATAGCTCTGTTAAGATCCACAAAAGTCCTTTTCAGGGCTGGTATTTTGGTATAGGTCTACTAGTATCTTTTCAGGTTAGGGGCAGGTATCCAGTCGGTGCTTTAGGGGCACTTAGAGATCGGCAGCAGTCACACAAATCGCTCTGTTAATGTCCACAAAAGTCCTTTTCAGGGCTGGTATTTCGGTATAGGTCCAGTCTCTTTTCAGGTTAGGGACAGTTATCCAGTCTGTGCTTTAGGGGCAGGTAGAGATCAGCAGCAGTCACACAAATCGCTCTGTTAATGTCCACAAAAGTCATTTGAAGGGCTGCAATTTTGGTATTGCTGTGCAGTGCACTATATAGGGGGAGGGGGTAATCCACAGTATAATATACTTTGTAGAAAGCATATTATAGTGGATTAGTAGTATTATTGTGCACTGTGCAGCATTGTGACAGGAGTGGTGACTGAGCGTTGCTGCAGCAATACTACAAACAGT
Organism: Pelophylax lessonae; assembly: GCF_965119305.1. Lineage (NCBI taxonomy): Eukaryota > Metazoa > Chordata > Amphibia > Anura > Ranidae > Pelophylax > Pelophylax lessonae. The sequence goes on along the minus strand of NC_138769.1, from coordinate 212,169,511 downwards.
GCCAAACTCCCTGGCCAATTTTTTGAACAACTGGTGTAACAGACCAGTGCCCCCCCCATACCACATATTGAAGTGGGGTGTTATCTGAGTAAACTTTTACAAGTGTATTTGTGTCCTGCAACAATATTGCCTCTTTTGCTGAGTTAAGTCTGATACACACAGTGCCAAACTCCCTGGCCAATTTTTTGAACAACTGGTGTGATAGACCAGTGGCCCCCCAATACCACATATTGAAGTGGGGTGTTATTTAACAGTATACTTTTCTAAGAGTGTATTTTAGTCCTGCAAAAATGTGGCTCTCTTGCTGTGTTAACTGTGCTACACACACAGTGACAATAGTTACTGGCCAATTATTTGTAGAACTGGTGTAATAAACCTGTGGCCCCCCCAATACCACATATTGAAGTGGGGTGTTATCTGAGTATACTTTTACAAGTGTATTTGTGTCCTGCAACAATATTGCCTCTTTTGCTGAGTTAAGTCTGATACACACAGTGCCAAACTCCCTGTCCAATTTTTTTAACAACTGGTGTGATAGACCAGTGGCCCCCCAATACCACATATTAAAGTGGGGTGTTATCTGAGTATACTTTTAAAGTGAATTTGTGTCCTGCAACAATATTGCCTCTTTTGCGGAGTTAAGTCTGATACACACAGTGCCAAACTCCCTGGCCAATTTTTTGAACAACTGGTGTGATAGACCAGTGGCCCCCCCAATACCACATATTGAAGTGGGGTGTTATCTGAGTATACTTTTACAAGTGAATTTGTGTCCTGCAACAATATTGCCTCTTTTGCTGAGTTAAGTCTGATACACACAGTGCCAAACTCCCTGGCCAATTTTTTGAACAACTAGTGTGATAGACCAGTGGCCCCCCAATACCACATATTAAAGTGGGGTGTTATCTGAGTATACTTTTACAAGTGTATTTGTGTCCTGCAACAATATTGCCTCTTTTGCGGAGTTAAGTCTGATACACACAGTGCCAAACTCCCTGGCCAATTTTTTGAACAACTGGCATGATAAGCCAGTGGCCCCCCAATACCACATATTGAAGTGGGGTGTTATTTAACAGTATACTTTTCTAAGAGTGTATTTTAGTCCTGCAAAAATGTGGCCTCTCTTGTTGTGTTAACTGTGATACACACAGTGACAACAGTTAGTGGCCAATTATTTGTAGAACTGGTGTAATAAACCTGTGGCCCCCCAATACAACATATTGAAGAGGGGTGTTATTTGAGTATCTCCCCCTCCAATAGGCCATCCACAGGCGCGAAGGATATACACCAATTGAAGTATATACCTCTATCACTAACTTCTTTATCACCTACGCAGCCATGGAAATTTATGATATTTTGAATTATGTAGGCAATAAGAAAGTGGATGCCGATAGCATTTTTACAGCAGAAATACAACAAAATCCCAATAGGGACTTGGATCAATTATTCAGATCCCTAAAAAATACCATGGACAAACAAATCCGTACATGGTGGGACCTTCTTACGCTAGAAAAATATATTAAAGATAACATGCCCAGAAGATTGAGATGGGATCTAGCACCCAATGACGGGATGGAGGGCACAGGCCTAGAGGAGGAATGGTACACCTTCTTTAGAACCTGCGAGAAGAACCTACTAGAATTAATAGTGAAAAGGAGGAAAAGTGACTAGATTGAATGAAATGATTAATGGTCTAAAAGAACAACTAGAGCCTTTTTCCAGTACAAATGAATACAAAGATAAATACAAACATCTGAAAGAATTCCTAGATAAATTGGATAGAGACACACAATATAAAAAAATCAAAAAGTACCAAAGAGACATAGAGGACTACAATAGAAATCTAGTCTACAAATGGCAAGAAATAAAAGTAGATAGCAACCTACAATCTAGATCCTCTTAAATTGAAAGGGAAAACCCCATTCAACAACTGCTACCACCATCTACACCCTTAGAAGAAACAGAAATGAGACCGCCAATAACCAGACCCAGAGGTGAACCTAAACCATAAAGAACCCGGTCGAAGTAGACACTCTACATATAAGTATAATGTGACAACACATAATTCCTACCAACCTTTGGAGCATACCCAAGATCAATACTACACACCGGATCGACCCTACATATGGGATTTTGCCAGATGGGAGAACAGGGAACCCCCAGCTTGGAACCCACCAAGGAACTGGGAACCCTACTACTACCGCCCACACAGAGGGAACAAAGGGTGGAATCGCCCTCACAATGGAAGGGGATGCAGAGAAAGGGAAAACTATTGGCAGCCCCCACCTCCACCTCCCCAACACCATCGCCCTCAATACCAGCCCACACAAACGGAAGAGAGGGGGCAAGAAACAAAGAGGTTGCAGAGGAAGTAGGGGCAAAAAGGAAAAGAAACCAACAGGACAAGGAATCTTTAACCTAAGTGGACTCACCTTTACAGAACAAGAAATTGCAGTACTTGATATGGGTCTAAAGTATGCCCCAGATCAAAAACTAGACCCTTTTAATGTTTATGTGGATATCCAAAAACTTGTTAGGAAGATAAATATAAAAAAACACTATATTGGGAAAAAGGATACCCCTGTGGAAAAAAGAAAAAGAGAAAGAACAGGAGATATTTGTACATAGTGGACTCAGGAATAAGTCCACTTTTAACCCTAAGTGTACCAATAATAATTTTACTGAAACTTTTAAATCATTAGTAGAACAGGATTTGAAGAAAATGAAGAAGAAATGGCATAAACCAAAACAAAATATAATTACAGGAATGAAAGAGCTTGAAGAAAGAAAAAACGTAGTCATCCGCCCAGCAGATAAGGGGGGCGGTATTGTGATTTTTAAAAAGGACAACTATTATGAAGAATTAAATAAACTGGTACAAGACGAAGAAACTTATGTAAAATTAAAGGATAACCCTCTGACCAGATACAGAAATAGACTAAAAAAGCACCTTAAGAAAGCACACAAAAAGAGCATACTAAATAATAAAGAATTTAAATACCTTCTTCCAGAGGCACCAAGGTTGCCAATCATATACCAACTTCCCAAGATACATAAAAATGCTGAAAAGCCAACCGGACGACCAATAATCAGTGGAATAAACTCCCTTTTCTCCCGGTTGGGCGAGTATCTTGACACCTATCTACAACCAATGGTGGAAACCTACCCATCACATCTGAAGGACAGTAGGCACTTAATCAGCATTTTGGATTCCACACAATGGGAATGGGGAGGTAATCCTCGCCACCATTGATGTGGAATCCCTCTACACTAATATTGTACAGGAGGACACATTATCAGCTATTGAATGGGCCATGAATAAATAAATCCCAGGTGGAACAAGAACAGAAAACCTTTATCCTCAAAATGCTAAAAATGGCAATGAAGAAAAACTACTTCTGGCACCAAGGATCCTACTATCGACAGCACAAAGGAGTAGCCATGGGCGCACGATAGTCACCGAATGTAGCCAATCTATTCCTCAGAAAATGGGAAAGTGAGGAAATATTTGGGAAACAGATAGAAGAGCTAAAAATATACAGAAGATTCATAGACAACATTTTCATTGTCTGGAAAGGAACTGAGGAATGTCTGAAAATATTTCTACAATAAATTCACAGGCACCTGGAGCAAACAGGAAATACATTTCCTGGACCTCACTATATCCCAAAAAGAAGATGGTCTTTACACAAAAACATACTTCAAGCCCACCGACAGGAATGGCTACATCCCTACCCACAGCTGTCATCATCCTAATTGGATAAAAGGTATTCCTAAAGGACAGATTATGCGCATGAGGAGGAACTGCAAAACACAGGAAGACTTTGAATTCCAAAGTGACATTCTAAACAAGAGATTAAGAGAAAAGGGTTATAAACAAAGCACACTAAACAAAATTAAGGAAGAGGTAAAGAACATGGACAGAGCGAAACTATTAGAAAAGAAGATGAAAGAAACAGAACACTACACCCTCACATTCATATCCCAATACAATACCAGATACAAAGAGGTCGAACACATCATACACAAACATTGGCACATCTTACTGAGGGATGACAAACTCAAGGATGTGCTACCGACTCGCCCCAAATTTATCTACAAAAAAGGACAGAATTTGAGGGACCTTGTAGTCAAAAATGTACCTGACCCCCCAAAAAAACTTATCACCTTCTTTGACCAAAAAGGATTTTTTTCTTGTGGCAGATGCAAAACGTGCAAAACGATAAGAAATCGGAAATGCAAAACTGTTAATTTTAAATCCTACATTACAAATAAAACTTATAACATCAAGAAACGTATTACCTGTGAGAGTACTCATGTGACCTACCTGCTCACGTGCCCATGTGGGCTCCAGTATGTGGGACGCACAACCAGAAAACTTAGAGTACGGTTAGGTGAACACTTGATAATATCAGAAAGGGTTTTAAAAATCATAGTGTTTCCAACCATTTTAGAATAGTACACAACCAAGACCCCACTCTCCTATCAGTATGTGGGATTGACAAAATAGAATACAACTGGCGAGGAAAAAACATGAGGCTGGCCGTATCCCAAAACGAGTCCAGGTGGATATATGAGCTATCCACATTACAGCCGCTAGGAATAAATATAGATATGGACCTAAACTGCATTATTTCAGACCCATAACTATCCTCATGTTGCCATTCTTCTTTTATTCTTCTATTTAAAATATTTTAAAATTTTAAAACATTAAAAATAATATTAAAAATAATAAATAAATATTTATTATAAATTTTAATGAGACTATATTGCATCATTATTATTGGGCGAGTCTCCTATATTTTATCATGATATCTAATGTAATTTTATTAAACTTTAGTCTACTTTAGTCACTCAACTTAATAAATAGTCAGTCCATTTACTAATACCAGCACGTTTTATTAAGTCCACCACCACTATCATATAAATTTTTGTCACTAAAAATTATTTTAACTATTGGCATTATAATTTATTGAATATATTGTATTTATAATTGTCTACACTCATTTCGTTTATGAATATGAACACACACCGATAAATTGCCCTTAATACACATAGATGTTAATACAACCACGTTTAAAGCCGTTTTTTAGTAAAGGACATTTTGTCAGATTATATCCCATATCGGCACTAATTATAGCATTTATGTATTCACACTGATTTGTATTTAAGTATATATGTGTATCGTGATCATTTACTGGTAATATTGTCCGTAATGTAACATGTAGCCATGTAGACAGCCGCTTTCAATTAGAAATATCCCACCACGGAAGTTCTGCATTGTCATCCCTCAATAATACATTGCTCCGCAACAGAGGACGCTTCACAGGCAAACTTCCTGGTTGGGAGGAGTGAAGGGCAGCGACTACCACATTTAAGGTCCCGAGCTAGCGTACGACTCCACCTCTGAAGACGTCATACGCTCTGACGAAACGCGCGTCAGGTGGAACGCACGCTGCATGTCCTGGGAGCCTGGAGGAGCGCAAACCGGTAGCTACTGCTCTCCACTCACAGGCACCATTTTAGCAGGCGTGATCCCTAGAATTTTAACTTTTTTTGTACTGTGCAATCAGCTTTACACATTAAAGTATATTTTTTTAACGGTACTGCACTATCTGGAGCATTTATTTTTTACCCTAACTGGACCCTGAGGATCCAGCTTATCCAGGAGGGGGACCCCGGACCGTAGGGGACTACAAAGCCCAGCAGTCATCTCTCTGGCACAGGAGGCCACAAGGCTCCAAAGGTTTTTCTACCGTACGGTAATTAAGACCCACAACTTCTGGTGAGTGCATACCCCCATTATTCCTTAAAGCCAACACCACAAGTACCAGCAGTTGGACTACTGGAGGACTTAGCACAAGCACTTGCACTTTCTCCCCTCTTGGCACCAAAGTTATTTTTTATGCACTAAAGTCACCTATGAACTTTTATTTGGACTCATTTGGCACTTATTAGCACTTTAAGGCACATACGTGATTTGATTGACTTTTTTGTGACCTAATTTATTATGACCATTTATTGATTTTACACTGTAATTTATTGTGATACATCACCATCTAGTCTATGATATACATATTTATTGAGTTCAACAATTCATCATTTTATTTATTTATCTAATTTATTCCTATCACTTTATATTTGCCTCACACATCTCTACCCAGGCAACTGACAAGCAATTGTCCATCCCTGGCTAGTAATAGCAAACGCTATATTAAATCCCAACTACTTTGGGGTTTCTTTTTACTCATTCAATACCTATTCTATAGCAGCTGCTATCACCACCCCCATTCCCTTATTTATATATATTCACACCCCCCCCCCCCTCCAATAGGCCATCCACAGGTATATACCTCTATCAAGTGTTGACTGACCTTGACGAACCTGTTTTTCACAGGATGAGTTTGGATGGAGGAATGCGTCTGTCCAGCAGCTGAATAAAGCTACAGGAGATGGAGCAGCCTGCTCATCACGAAGCTGCAGTTCAAGGGCTAAGGAAAAAGGAAGCCATCGTCATTCCCCAGCCACTGATCACAGAAAGTATGGATTTAATTTATTTTTTATCAGAAGATGTTATGGATGATGAATCACCCGCCAAAGTTTGGGCACTTGGCCCAATTGCTACCAGCCCATGCCCTGGACTTTCAGCAATTCTAGAGACTGAGGATTAAATAGACTTTTCTGCTGAGGAAGAACAACCTGGTGAGCCTCCAGCAGAAGACCTGGCATCAGGGCCAAACATCACTAGGCTCTGCCCAACAGCAGCTACAGCCTCCCTGACAGAAGAGGCAGCCAGCTTTTCTCCTACACCACTGACAGGGAAATGAGATTTTCTGCCAGCAGCATCTGTGTAGTTACAAGAAACTTCTCCAGCTGAAGCTCTGACAACTGGACAAAGGGTCCAAGACCTCTGCTCCACATCTGCAGCGGTTCTGGAGGCCCAGGGTAAGAAGGTGGCAGACACACCCAGCAGCAAATCAGGATCCAGGGGGGAGAAGGCTGAGGAGGTTGTCATCCTACCTCCCCAATAATCAGCCAGAGCAGAGGAAATGGTCACCCCCCAGCGGCAGATCCAGTCTGGAAGATGGCAGATTACTAGCTATGACTGCTCAACACTGAGAAACTCAAGGCAGAAGGTAATCTCTAGTGATGGACGAACATCGGCCGGGGTGGTTCGCGAACGCCAGCCGCAAATTTTCTCAAAAGTCCACGAACCGGGAGTTTGCGGCCGGCCCCATTGACTTTAATGGGAGGCAAACTTTAAAAAGCTTTAGGTCATATTTGCAGCCACAAAAGACATACTAGCTGTGCACAAATAGTCCCAGCACATGGACAATGTCATAACAGAAGTATTGCAATTGAAAAAGTTGCCCTAAATTTTTTTTTTACAGCAAAAAATATATTTTTTTTTTCCATAAATCAGCCAGAACTGACAGCAGCCGGTAAATACATTGTCTAATACATATAGGGTCCATTCACACATCTGTAAAATGGGTCCACATCCATTCAACAATTTTGCGGAACCTTTACAGACCCATTGTTTTTCATTTCCAGTCTGAAAAATTAGGCATTCACAGGATAAAGAAGTAAGTGTAGGCCATTCCAGGCCCCAAAAATGAGCCCACATGCGTTTACCTGACAGCTAAGAACGTAGTTTTCTGTGGCTGAAGGTACATTAGATATTCACATGATACAGAAGTAAGTGTCGGCCATAAAAGGCCCAGAAAATTAGCCCACATGGGTTTAACTGACAGCAAAGAACTTCATTTTTGATGGCTAGAGGTACGGTAGGCGTTCACAGTACACAGAACGGTAAGTGTCGGCCTGTATAGGCTGCAAAAATTAGCTCACATGGGTTGAACTGACAGCAAAGAACGTAGTATATGATGGCTAGAGGTACAGTAGACGTTCACAGTATACAGAAGTAGGTGGCGGCCTGTATAGGCCGCAAAAATTAGCTCACATGTGTTGAACTGACAGCAAAGAACGTAGTATATGATGGCTAGAGGTACAGTAGGCATTCACAGTACACAGAACAGTAAGTGTCGGCCTGTACAGGCTGCAAAAATTAGCTCACATGAGTTGAACTGACAGCAAAGAACGTAGTATATGATGGCTAGAGGTACAGTAGGCGTTCACAGTATACAGAAGTAGGTGGCGGCCTGTATAGGCCGCAAAAATTAGCTCACATGGGTTGAACTGACAGCAAAGAACATAGTATATGATGGCTAGAGGTACAGTAGACGTTCACAGTATACAGAAGTAGGTGGCGGCCTGTATAGGCCGCAAAAATTAGCTCACATGTGTTGAACTGACAGCAAAGAACTTAGTATATGATGGCTAGAGGTACAGTAGGCATTCACAGTACACAGAACAGTAAGTGTCGGCCTATATAGCCATTCAATGGACATGAAATGCCTTTTATGCCGCTGTATTTAGCGAAGCCAAGGACCAGGAATTGTTGTGAGTGGATGGCGGTCTTTCGGATATTTTTGGCCTGGCATGAGGAATTTTCGATGAAAGCTTGTCTACTGGTTACATGTGTTGAATTCCTCAGAGATCCATGCCTCATTCATTTTTATAAATGTGAGGTAGTCTACACTGTCATGAGTTAGGCGAGTGCGCTCATCGGTCACGATCCCCCCTGCTGTGCTGAACGTCCTTTCGGACAGGACTGGACGGGGCAAGCCAATAGTTCCATTGCAAATTGTGCAAGCTCTGGTCAGAGGTCAAGCCTGCCCACCCAGTAGTCCAGGGGTTCATCACTCGTCAGAGCGTCCACATCGGCCATTAACCCTATGTAGTCGGACACCTGTCGGACACCTTTTTTTACGCTCCAACATTTGAGCCACAGAAGCCTGCCTTTTTCCAGAACAACGTGACGATGGCATCATGGAAGGTGGAGTGTTGGACAACTGTGAGGAGACAGGAGAAGGAGAAGAGGATGGACGGTGAGAGCATGGAGTGTGGCTTTGTGGGTTCTGACAGTGTTGCTCCCACTGGGCTTGGTGATGGGATTTCAGGTGCCTTCTTAAGGCGGTTGTCCCTAGGTGAGTGTTGGGCTTACCGCCACTTATGCGTTGACTGCAAAGGCTGCAGATGGCAACACTGATGTCAGCAACGGACACATTAAAAAAAGCCCACACTGTGGAGCCATGTGCCGGCGTCCTGGGAGCGACAGATGTGACTGTACATGGTTGATGGCTCGCTCCTGATACATTTGCAGTCTGCTTTCTACCTCTTGTGCAATGCAAGTTCTGCCTGCCTCTCCTCCCTATCTGCCGATCCGTCAGTCCGCCAGTTCTACAAATAATTGGCCAGTAACTGTTGACACTGTGTGTAGCACTGTTTACACAGTGAGAGGCCAAATTTTTGCAGGACTAAAATACAATCTTAGAAAAGTATACTGTTAAATAACACCTCAATTCAATATGTGGCATTGGGGGGGGGGGGGGGGGGCACAGGTTTATTACACCAGTTCTACAAATAATTGGCCAGTAACTGTTGTCACTGTGTGTAGCACTGTTTAAACAGCAAGAGGCCACATTTTTGCAGGACTAAAATACACTCTTAGAAAATTATACTGTTAAATAACACCCCACTTCAATATGTGGCATGGGGGGGGGGGGCATTGGTGTAGCACACCAGTTCAAAAAATTGGCCAGTGAGTTTGGCGCTGTGTGTACCAGACTTCACTCAGCAAACTAGGCAATATTGTTGCATCACAAATACACTTGAAAAAGTTTACTCCGAGAACACCCCACTTCAATATGTGGCATTGGGGGGGGGGGGGTGCACAGGTTTATTACACCAGTTCTACAAATAATTGGCCAGTATCTGTTGCTGCAGAAACGCTCAGTCTCACCGCCACACTTGTCAATAATGCACAGTGCACACAATAATAGTACTAATCCACTATAATATGCTTTCTACAAAGTATATTATACTGTGGATTACCCCCCCCCCCTTTTTTTTAGTGCACTGCACAGCAATACCAAAAATTTTGCAGCCCTTTAAATGACTTTTGTGGACATTAACAGAGCAATTTGTGTGTGACTGCAGCCGATCTCTAACTGCCCCTAAAGCAACCACTGGATACCTCTCCCTATAGTAAAGAGACTGTAATAGACCCTATAACAACATTGGAGCATTTTAAATGACTTTTGTGGACATTGACAGAGCGATTTGTGTGTGACTGCAGCCGATCTCTAACTGCCCCTAAAGCAACCACTGGATACCTCTCCCTATAGTAAAGAGACTGTAATTGACCCTAAAACGACATTGGAGCACTTTAAATGACTTTTGTGGACATTGACAGATCGATTTGTGTATGACTGCAGCCGATCTCTAACTGCCCCTACAGCAACCACTGGATACCTGCCCCTATAGTAAAGAGACTGTAATAGACCCTATAACATTGGAGCATTTTAAATGACTTTTGTGGACATTGACAGAGCGATTTGTGTGTGACTGCAGCCGATCTCTAACTGCCCCTAAAGCAACCACTGGATACCTCTCTCTATAGTAAAGAGACTGTAATAGACCCTATAACGACATTGGAGCATTTTAAATGACTTTTGTGGACATTGACAGAGCGATTTGTGTGTGACTGCAGCTGATCTCTAACTGTCCCTAAAGCAACCACTGGATACCTCTCCCTAAGCTCAAAAGATACTAGTAGACCTATACCGAAGAATACCAGCCCTGAAAAGGACTTTTGTGGATCTTCACAGCGCTATATGTGTCTAGCAAACTCTCCCTGATGAGCACAGCAGACCTCTCCCTACACTGGCAGAAAGCGGAATGTGAAATGGCCGCCAGGTCAGGTCTATTTATAGGGTAGGGGGACTGTCCATGTGCTGGAATGTTTCAATTGGCTGTCCCGTTCCACCTGACGGCTGTGTCATGGGTCAAGGTTCTCCCCAATGTAAACAAATATGGCCACCGTGAATGACGCCATGTTTTCGCAAATTTGGCGGGTAGCGAACAAGCAAAATTTGCCGCGAACCGACCGCCGGGCGAACCGCAAGGCCATCTCTAGTAATCTCATCAGCTTAAGTCACCTGTCTTCCACCCATTGTTAATTGTGATAATTAACACACTTATTGTCTACTGTGGGGGTGTGTTTATACTTAGGATAATGTGTAATGTGTTTTGTTTTAGCCTTGTTGCCGGCCAGTCTGGTCACCCTGGCTGGTTTAAGTGCTGAGTTAATTAGCATGTTAGTTAAATCATGAAAAGATATAACAATATATTTACAAAAATGTGAGGGGTGTACTCACTTTTGTGAGATATTATATATATATATATATATATATATATTTATATATATATATTTATATATATAATGTTTGGGGGATTCTAGCAAAAAATACTGAATTTAACTTGTAAACAATACAGTATGTGTCAGAAATAGGCAGTTTAGATAGACATTACACTTTTGGACGTTTATTTATTAAATATATGTACACTATTACTTAAGTCACTGGATTGCATTATATTCTGGTTGATTTGCACTTTTGGTTTGATTGTATATAATTGGTGGTCACTAATATTTTGCTTTATACTAAAGCAAGCGCTGTTATTAATATTCTGTTTTGGAGGGTTTAGGTAAAGCCTTATCAGATCTTCTGTGATAGTTGCATCAGTTGACTTGACATTCAGTAAAAAGCGTTAATTGCCGAAAAAAAACATGTCATATATACAGTATATTGGGATAGCTACAAATGTGATTGAGGGGATGTAGTGTCAACTACTGTTACTTTCTGATTACACTGCAAAGTGAGCCAAGAGTCAGAAAGTGAGATAAGACCCATCACACTGTAGAGAGCAGTTTCTTTCTTCTAAATGAATTATGGATGCCTGAACAAGCCAGATATTTTCTACCAACGAAAACTCATTGCTTGGCTCTTATCACCAAATGGAACACAGCACCTATGAGTGCCATGCATTTCTGCTATATTCCATTTTTTACAGGTAACGTTTAGAAAATTATAGGAAGGCAATATGCAGAGGTCAGGTTCTGATTTTTGTTTTCACAAAGCACACAAGTTGCATAGATGTTGTAGGTTCACCCTGAACACGTGTGGGTTTCCTCTTTGTGCTCATGCATATCCATCTACATGGTTAATACGCAAAAACCAGCCATTATGTGTACTTATGTTTGCACTATGGACAATACACTGAATTTTTTGGGAGTGAAGCAGAATATTTTTGTTTCTTGGAAAACAAAATAATACTGTGGACAAGGCCACTGATAAAGCAGTACAGCCAGCCCTTCGGTACATGTCAGGTAGGCAGTGTGGGGCCCCATGATTTCTAACAGCAGACCTGACTGTGAGGTATGTTGGTGCTATGCTTATTTCTAGTAGTTCTAGTAACTACTTTACTTAATCTGTTATCTCTTTTACAGTCCAGAAACGAGGGTAAGGGGAGCATTTGAAAAAAAAAAGGTAAAATAAGCTGTTGCATAAAGTATCCAGGTTTCTATGCACAGTTCCCTTAAAATTTAGTAAGTTTAAAGGAAACCTGTCATGACAAACATATGGAGTCCATTGTTGACCAACCATTGTTGATCTTTCCTTCGAAAAATCCTAGTGGCCCATCCGTTATGCTGATGCTTTTGCTTTAGTTCTTAGAGCAGTGGTTCTTAACCTTGTTGGAGGTACTGAACCCCACCAGTTTCATATGCGCATTCACCAAACCCTTCTTAATTGGAAAAATAATATATGAGTTTTTCAAATTCAAAACATAGGTATATATTATTTTAGGTATATATTTATACATAGGTGCACAAAATGAACAAAACCATTAAGAACAAAGAACAAAACCATTAAAACATGATTTTCACACAAAAACAAAAACATAATAATGAATATTTACTGCAAATTAGTGTGACTTCTGCTGTTGTCTTTCAGAGACCAGTTCAGAAATGCGCGGCTTTATCTTGGCAAGTGCCACTCTCATGTCATTATCATGTCTCATGTCACCTCACCCTGTCCTGCTGTAAGGGGGGATCTATATGGGGGACCTGGGATCTATATGGGGGACCTGGTCCCCCCTTACAGCAGGCCAGGGTGAGGTCCCCCATATAGATCCCAGGTCCCCCATATAGATCCCCCCTTACAGCAGGTCAGGGTGAGTTGAGGTCCCGTCCCCCATATAGATCTCCCCCCTTACAGCAGGACAGGGTGAGGTGAGGTCCGGACCCTGGCCTGCTGTAGGGGGGGGGGGTCTATATGGGGGACCCCAAAGTGACCTAACCTCACCCTGGCCTGCTGTAAGGGAGGATCTATATGGGGGACCCCAGAGTGACCTAACCTCACCCTGGCCTGCTTTGGGGGGGGGGGGAATCTATATGGGGGACCTCACCTCACCCTGGCCTACTGTAAGGGGGGATCTATATGGGGGATCATGTCCCCCATATAGATCCCCCCTTACAGCAGGCCAGGGTGAGGTGAGGTCCCGTCCCCCATTTAGATCTCCCCCATACAGCAGGCCAGGTTCCCCATAAAATAGATACCCTTTACATAGTCTTCTCAGTGTTCTCACACAGTCAGTCACTAGACTAGTACAGCCAATACTACTCCAGTCCTACCTTTTTTTCACCGGTGTCCCGACTCCCGATCACAGGCTAGGTTTTCCTCCTGCAGGCTGCAGCACCACTGTCACCACTGGCTCTCTGGCCTCTCTCCTGCCGGCTTCTTCTGCTGCTGCCTGGTCTGGTGGTTCTCTCCCTCTCTGCGCTGGGCGGCCGCTGCACGGGTTAGTCCCTCCCCCAGACAGTCCCTCTCCGCACCGCACGCCTGGCCTTTCTCCCCCCCCCACCACTCCACAGTGGGCGACGCCGGCTCCGGCTGGATCGGATTCGAGAGCCGAGCTGCACAGCCAGCAGTGAAAGTGAGCCAGGGGCAGAGAGAGCTGCGAGTGCGAGCAGACTCAGCGGGCAGGGGCGGCCAGCCTATCATGGCAGAGTGAGTGACATGACACTGCTGAGCAAATGCACCCCCCCAGATGTTGCGCCCGGTGCGGCCGGCCCCCCCTGAACCCCGCACGCTATGCCACTGGATGTTATGTATTTTCATGATGACGGTGCGGAGCGGGAGCGGAAGGACATGCCCGAAACTTGAGAAATAGTCCCTGAGAGCTAAGTGGTACTAGCGGAGGGTGTGCCGAACCCTCGAGACTGACCCACCGAACCCCTGGGGTTCGATCGAACCCAGGTTAAGAACCACTGTCTTAGAGCCACTGACCCACAACACAAATGCAGATAAGAGGTTTTTTTTTGCAGACATTTCTAATCATACTTCATATTATTTCAGGTCAATAACCTTTCAGTTTCTGTCACTGGATACATTTATTTGGCAGTAAAAGGATCTGTAAGTAGTTTATCTAATTTGCTACTGACATGTAATACAAAGGTGTTAGATTTACCACCATGAAATGACTATGACTATAACCAGTATGAAACTGTTGACATGATGGAGAAGGAAAGCCAGCAACTGTAATAATGTTTGTTGATTGTTGACAGAAGCCAGACATTGATAAAAAAAAAAAATACATCTGATATTATAACAAAAAAGGTAATTTATAGTGTTAGAACACAGAAAATGTTACTATTGAAAAATACTTTTAAATACTTATAATTAATACTTATAATTTCCTTCCTCAGAAAAAAAAATATTGAATATTGTACATTTTTTGAATAATAATAGTGGTGTAGCACCCTACAGGTAGGTGCTAGGTAAATGTATAGTGGGCCTCGTCTGCCTAACAGCAGGGCTGTGATTCATTCAGATAGGGTGTCATGGTTTCCAGATGTGCCTGCTGAGAGGGAAGTCTCCCCACTGGCTCCTGTGAGAGGCTTCTCATAGGGCAGTGGAGGAAGCCCAATCAGGGGACACATCGAAGCTTGTAACTACCCCAGAAGGCAGATTATGCTGCAAAGGATTATGGGAGTGAGCATAGGTTTGGGGGAAGTGCATGGCACGGTGTCTTTGGCGGGAGCAGAGACCAAGGAAGTAGAGTACGGCTGTCTTTCCTCCTGTCTGAGGAAGCGGAAATCTCGGGGTGTCGCCTGAGTATCCAGAGAGTGCTGAGCTAAGCTTAGGGGATCCGGTGTGCCGAGAGCCTGCGGAGAGCGAGAGGGGTCCAGTCCCAGGAAAGCCTACACAGGTCGTGAGTACTGAGGATTGCCCCTGTGGGTCTGCCTGAAGTTAGAGGGGACCACTCCGGAAGAGGTTCTGGGATCCAGTGTCAGCTAGCTGTAAAGGGGGTACCTAGGTTAAGGACCCTGAAGTTACAGAGGGGGTACATAGTTATGGACCCTGAAGAGTTCAAGTTAAAGGGGGCACCTGCAGTTGGGCCCTGAATTGTACAGAGTGTGCCAGTTCAAAGTTACAGCTATACAGAATTCTGCAATATACTACCTCAAGCCAGAGCAAGGCGGGAGAGAAGTGTTCAGTGACCCTTTGCAGTACAGTAGTGTAAGAAGTTCTACAGTTCACAGTCCTGGATCTTCTGAACTTCCAGTTGAGGATTTAGCACTTCCATTAAGTTGCAGTGTGTACTCAGTGTTAGTGAGCGTTGGCTGGCGCCGGCTGGCTTCAAGGAATCGCCAACGGGTATTTTCCAGGAACAAAGTCCCAAGTGTATATATTTAACCCCTTCCGTACCGCGTCATGTCAAATGACGTCGGCACAAATCCTTTCTCGATCCGGGCGGACGTCATATGACGGCGCCCGGATCTCCCCGCTACTGCGCGCCCCCGGGGGCGCGCAGCGCGGCGATGGGGGGTGAGCCTCGTCCCTCGGACTGAGCCCAACCCCGATCAAGGTAAACAGCCAATGAAATTGGCTGTTTACCACGTGATCGGCTGTGTCAATCACAGCCGATCACATGAGCGGCTCCAGCGCGAGCCGCTCGTTCCTTCCTTAATGCGCGCCCTCGGGGACGCGCAGTGCGGCGATCGGGGACGAGGCTCGTCCCTCGGACAGAGTCGATCCCCGATCTAGGTAAAGAGGCAATGAAATTGGCTCTTTACCACGTGACCGGCTGTGTCCAATCACAGCCGGTCACAAATGTCATCAGAGAACACGGTAACTAGCTGTCACCGTGTTCTCCTCCTCACACACTGATCCTGTGTGAGGAGGAGATTGTGGTAACAGCTAGTTACCAACTACAGTGCACCCCAAACACACTGATTGGCCCCCCCCAATAAAGAGCACCTGTCACTAGCCCATCAAAGTACCCGAGTACCTGTCACCAGCCCATCAGGTACTCTGATGACAGGTACTCGGGTACTCTGATGGGCTGATGACAGGTACTCGGGTACTCTGATGACAGGTACTCGGGTACTCTGATGACAGGTACTCGGGTACTCTGATGACAGGTACTCTGATGGGCTGGTGACAGGTACTCGGGTACTCTGATGATGGGTACTCGGGTACTCTGATGACAGGTACTCGGGTACTCTGATGACAGGTACTCGGGTACGCTGATGACGGGTACTCGGGTACTCTGATGACAGGTACTCGGGTACGCTGATGACGGGTACTCGGGTACTCTGATGACAGGTACTCGGGTACGCTGATGACGGGTACTCGGATACTCTGATGATGGGTACTCGGGTACTCTGATGACAGGTACTCGGGTACTCTGATGACAGGTACTCGGGTACTCTGACGACAGGTACTCTGGTACTTTGAGTACCCGTCATCGGAGTACCCGAGTACCTGTCACCTACCCATCAGAGTACCCAAGTACCTGTCACCTACCCAACAGAGTACCCAAGTACCTTCCACCTGCTCATCAGAGTACCTGACACCTGAAGTACCCGAGTACTTGCCACCTGCTCATCATTACCCATCACTACTCATCAGTACCTATCACCTATTAGTATCAGTACTGATCATCCGTACCCATCATCAGTACAGTATCAGTATCACCTATCAGTATCAGTACTACTCATCAGTACCTATCACCTGCCTGTCACCTGCCCATAAGAGTACCCGAGTACCTGTCACCTGCCTATCAGAGTACTCGAGTACCTGCCACTTGCTCATCAGTACCAGAGTACCTGTCACCTGCCCAGCAAAGTACCCGAGTACCTGTCACCCTTCATACAGCCACCATGTCCAAGTCCAAAAAGGTTTATATACGTCGTCCGTTTAAACCTAAATACCGGTGTTATGGCAGCAGATAGCTGCCATAACCCTGGTATTTTTTTAAACGGTGGACAGTTGGCTTTCCGATAAGGGTGGTCCCAGCGGCGGATTCGCCGCGGGTTCACCCTTTTTTTTTTTCATTTTATTTAATTTTTTTTTAATTTTTTTTTTTAATTTTTTCTATCTTTTAGTGTACTTGTGAGATCTGAGGACTTTTTGACCCCAGATCTCACAAAAAAGAGGTCCTGTCGTGCCTTTTTCTATTACAAGTAATGTTTACATTTCTTGTAATAGAAATAAAAATGATCAATTTTTTTTTTTTTTAAAAAAACAGTGTAAAAATAAAAAATAATAAATAAAATAAATAGTAAAAAAAAAAAAATTAAAGCGCCCTGTCCCCGCGAGCTCGCGCGCAGAAGCGAACGCATACGGAAACCCCGCCCACATATGTAAACAGTGTTCAAACTACACATGTGAGGTATCGTCGCGATCGTTAGAGCAAGAGCAATAATTTGAGCCCTAGACCTCCTCTGTAACTCTAAGATAGCAACCTGTAGAAATTTTTAAAATGTCGCCTATGGGGATTTTTAAGTACCAAAGTTTGTCACCATTCTGTGAGCGTGCACAATTTTGAAACATGACATGTTGGGTATCTATTTACTCGGCGTAACATTATCTTTCACATTATGGAAAACAATTGGGCTAACTTTACTGTTTTCTTATTTTTTAATTAAAAAAAGTGATTTTTTCCCAAAAAATTGCGTTTGGAAGACCGCTGCGCAAATACGGTGTGATAAAAAATATTGCAATAATCTCCATTTTATTCTCTAGGGTCTCTGCTAAAAAAAAAAATATATAATGTTTTGGGGTTCTAAGTAGTTTTCTAGCAAAAACAACTGATTTTAGCTTGTAAACACCAAATGTCAAAAATAGGCCTAGGCAAGTGGCTAGGATGCATGATGATGCTCCTTGGATTTTTAGGCCCCTCTATATGGCTAGGCTGTGAAAAAGTCTCACACATGTGGTATTGCCATACTCAGGAGGAGTGGCAGAATGTATTTTGGGGTGTCATTTTTGCTATGTACATGCTATGTGTTAGGAATATTCTATAAATTTACAACTTTGTGTAAAAAAAAAAGTTTTTATTTTTTTCCCACATTTTCCAAAAACTTGTGGAAAAAAATGACATGTTCAAAGGACCCATAATGCCTCATAGAATATACGTTGGAGTGTTTGCTTTCCAAAATGGGGTCATTTTGTGGACTTTTCCATTGTATTGGTGCTCTAGGGCCTTGAAAAGTGTGATAGGTAGTAAGAAAGTTTTATGTGTATTTATGCTCCTAAAACGCCTTATGGTGCTACTTGGACGTGGAGTCTCTTTTTGTGGCCAGGCTGTGTAAAAGTCTCACACATGTGGTATCACCATACTCAGAAGGAGTAGCAGAATGAATTTTGGGGTGTCATTTTTGCTGTGTACATGCTATGTGTTAGAAATAGCTTATAAATTGACAACGTTTTGGGAAAAAAAAAGAAAAAAAAATGTTTTCTTCATTTTCCCAAGAATTGTGGGAAAAAATTATAACTTCAAAAAACTCACCATGCCTCTTACTAAATACCTTGGACTGTCTACTTTACAAAAAGGGGTCATTTGGGGGGTATTTGTACTGTCCTGACATTTCAGGGCCTCAAGAAAGGAGATAGGCCATCAGTACATCTGGTGTGATAAATTTTCAGTAATTGGTACCATAGCTTCTAGACTCAATAACTTTCACACAGACTAAATAATATACACTAATTTGGGTTAATTTTACCAGAGATATGTAGCAGTATAAATTTTGGCCCAAATGTATGAAGAAAAATTAATTTTTTGCAAAATTTTATAATAGAAACTAAAAAAAAGTGTTTTTTTTGCAAAATTTTTGCTCTTTTTTTGCTTATATCACGAAAAAAAAAAAACCCCAGTTGTGATCAAATACCACCAAAAGAAAGCTCTATTTGTGTGAAAAAAATGATAAAAATTTTGTTTGGTTACAGTGTAGCATGACTGAGCAATTGTCATTCAAAGTGTGAGAGTGCTGAAAGCTGAAAATTGGTCTGGGCAGGAAGGGGGTCTAACTGCTCTGTATGGAAGCGGTTAAAGCCTAAAGGAGTATCCCACTCATTCCCTTCTCCCATCCCCTTAAAATACAATAAAAACCACAAACAAAGATGACGGAGTTGTCGCTGCTACAGTTCTCACACCCAGGGTCACAGCTCACATGGACTGGAGAGGTAACCGGTACTGATGGCAGACCCACATCAGGCCACAGGCCTGGAAAACCTGCTACGGTAGTATTAATAATATTTTGCCTAATAAATCACTTACCCTTTTTCCTCCAGAAAGCTTCCTTATAAAAAACCACGCATTTGATAACAGATCCCATTGGAAGGCGGTGTATTAACTGGTTTCTGACTGGTGGCAGCTCTGGAGTGAAATGAATCTTTGTACTCAACGCTGGTGGTATAGCGCTAATGACATATTTACTCTGAATATGAAAAAAGAAGGTAATTTATAGTAAATAATAAAAAAAAAAAAAAAAAAACTATGACATAAATAAGTCTACATCTCTCAGCAGGTCCATTGACCAATATCTAAGGCCAAAGGTAACCTTTGTTCTTCTTACGTACTGTAGGGAATGGGCAAAATCTCTGTCTTTTTGTAATTTGTGCACCATTGGGGAAATTTCACTTGTGAGAGGAGATCTTTCCAAAGGGAAATACATTTCACTTGTCCCTTGTCACAGTTGTCCCTGCAAGAAGTGGGCCAATTTAAAGATTTCTCTTCTATTACAGTTTTTTTTTTTAGCCCCCATGACAGTAGTCACCAAGGAAAAAAAAAGGAGTAAATCTCCCTTAGCTAGAACACAGACAGCACCAGACACATGTTTTAACCCCTCACCACTCTAAACAAAACTGAAGAAAATAATTTGGCTTTAAAAGGCACTTAAAGCAGGGGTCGTCAATCTTTCTAAACAAAGGGCCAGTTTACTGTCCTTCAGACTTTCGGGGGGCTGGACTGTGGCTAGTGTGAGTAGAAAATACCCTGGCATCAGTATGCATAAATAGTGTTCCATCATTGGTATCAGGGAAAAGAATAGTGACCCATCATTGGTGTCAGTGGCAGGAATTATGCCCCACTGTTGGTGACAATCTGAGGAATAGTGCCTGGTATCAGTGGAAAGAATATTGCCCCAAGGGCCAGATAAAAGCAAGAAAAGGGCCACATCTGGTCCCCAAGCCACAGTTTGGAGACCACTGACTTAAAGTCATCACCCTTTGCACTAACAGCTCTGGTCTTTTAGGGGAAGTAGGGATTACGAAGCTGGCTGTCTCAGGGACAAAATTGCAAAAATCTTTTCTGGATAATAAACTCTCACAAACAGGTTAACCAGAAATCATCAGCAAGGACCATTGACATTCCTACATTTTTTTTTCTCTGAGCAGAATGTAGATGGTCAGTTATAGCTAACCTCAAATAATGTCAATAGTGCCTTTAAGAGCCCATTCACACTAGCACGACTTGTGAGGCGACTTGTGTAGCCCCAGGTCGCTTGACATAACAAAAGCAATATTAATCAATCAGTGCCGTCTTAATTGGCACTACTGAAGTCGCTCCGACTTCAGAAAAGGGTCCTGTACTACTTTGAGGCGACCTGTGATCCGACTGTCCCATATACTTCAATGGGAGTCGCCTCCTTATCTTAATTGACATGACTTGTTATCAGACTTTCCAGGAAGAAGAAAGAGATTAGCCAGGCATTCCCCACAGACAAAGTAGCTTGTCTCTTCAAAGTAGTGCACAAGTCTCTTCCAAGTCTCTTCCAAGTCTCTAAACAAGTCTCTTCAAGTCACGGGGCGACTTTCTGGTCGTGGTAGTGTGAACCGGCTCTAATGCTTTTTTAATTTTATTTTTTTATTTAATTAGCATAAGCCTAGACAACAAG
The DNA here is from genome assembly GCF_965119305.1 of Pelophylax lessonae. Taxonomy (NCBI): domain Eukaryota; kingdom Metazoa; phylum Chordata; class Amphibia; order Anura; family Ranidae; genus Pelophylax; species Pelophylax lessonae. The sequence continues at coordinate 212,148,363 of NC_138769.1, read as the reverse complement.
CACTAGATACAGCAGCCTCCCCTAGCTCTTTTAGGTGTAAGGACACCTAAACAATAAGAACGTATTATTCTAAATGGTATATTCTTTTCAAAAAAGAAAAAGAAAAACACAGGAGATTTTAACCCCTTTTTGGCTGGGGCAATTTAATAACTTTGTGAGCAAAGCAAATAAAGCCATTTTTGCAATGTTCCAACTGCTAATACTTAAGTGCATTAAGACAAGTTATATTGGAATTTTGGGGACAGGTATAGCTTTCTTTCAGAATCATAAATAATAATAATAATATTTGTATTCGTTTTTAATTTTTTAGGGCAAAGCTGAGGGAAAAATATTTTTTTTTCTTTTTTTCAATTTTTCCCATACATTTTTGTCAAAAATATTTATTACCTAGATACAACTCTGTTCATTTTGATTTCTAGGATACCGAACATGTATACAACTGCACTTTCAAAGTGCACAGTCTATTTGCCTTTAGTAAATCAAACCCATTATATTTTTTATGTTTACAAGCTTTTAAAGTGATGTTTTATTTAAATTTGTATTATTTATACAAAACATTTAAAGCCGAAGTTTAATCTTCATAAAATTTTTGCCTTCTTTGGTTTCTTCTCCCCCTCCATCAACAAGATGCTAATTAAATGTTATTACATCCCTTATTGTCTTTGTGTGTCTCTACGGAATGCCGGAAGATCATGGCTGTTGCAAGAGGCCAGTGGGGTGCTATACATAAATTCCCAAAAATATCATAGCACTCCACCTCAGTACTCCTCTTTAGAACTCTCAGGCCTGATACCAGCAGTAGACTGACTCAAGAGTAGTTATGCAAATACCAAAATGCAAAGAAGACTGGATGGGAGTCTGGAGGAGTGGACATTTCTGCATGCAGACTGCCCTAGGTAACACCTATATGTGATGCTGAGCCTTCATGTTGAAAAAAACAGTGATTGAAAGGGGCAGGCCAGAAACAGTCAAGTTGGAGTGGAAAGGGCTAGATGACCCTGGACATATTTCAACCAGGAAATTAGGCAGGTTCTGTCTGACTCGCTGCAACTTCCAATGCACAGGCTGAGAAGCTCACAATTTGCAGTTAAATCAGATTAAGCATTTTCAGTACAAGTTAGGAGCCTGTACAACTCTGCAAGAGTCAAGGTAAGGCTGGACTTCAGCGATGAAGCCCATCTCCTGCATGAAAAAAAAATATATATATACTCATATAGTCCCCTCCTGCTCTGGTGCGCTCCTCTTCTCCCTGATGCTCTGGATTAAGGGCAGTCCTCCTACATCATCAACAATGCAGCACTATTAGCTGTGAGTTGTATGTAAGGAGGTAAGCACATGGCTGTGGCCAGGATCACCTTAGAGAAGAGACTTTGGGGGACTGGTTGCACAGATGGAGAGAACCTGCCAGAGCGATAAGTGAGGTAAGTATAAGCCCTCGGTCACACCAGTACGACTTCAGGCACCACATTTACAAATCGCACCTGAAGCAGCATCAAATGTGTTTCTATGGCAGTGGCTTAAAAGATATGATTTCTAGTAGTGCGATTTGAGAAGTTGTTCATGTATTACTTTTTCAGGACTTCAGCACGATTTCACTGCCATAGACTATAATGTAAATCGTGCTGCAAATGGTACCTTTTTGTACCTGTGTCTATATCAGCACTACTGAAATAAGTTAGATATTAACCCTTTGCTAGTTAAAGGAGTTGTAAAGTCTCAAGGCTTTTTACCTTAATGTATTCTATGCATTAAGGCGAAAAACCTTTGGTGCTGCACTTGCCCCCTAGACCCCCCCCCTATACTTACCTGAACCCGATTGTTCCAGCGACTAGCACGAGCTCAGTGGCTCCAGTTGCTGTCTCGGGTCCTCATTGGATAGCTTAATAGCGGCAGGAACCATTGGCTCCCGCTGCTGTCAATCAAATCCAGTGACACGGAAGCGGGGGTGGGGCTGAGTCCTGCGGACTGTGTCATTAGATGCAGCAGCGGGACTCGTGAGCGTGCCCGCACAGGTGCCCCCCCCATAGAAAGCGGCTCTCTGTGGGGTCACTCAATGAAGAGGAGGAGCCAGGAGTGCCGATGGGGCACCCCAGAAGAGGAGGATCGGGGCTGATCTGTGCAAAACCTTAGCACAGAGCAGGTAAGTATAACATGCTTTTTATTTTGCAAATAAAACCAAACCTTTACAATCACTTTAAACTTTTGTTAATAACATCACTGTTCCTCAGTGTGACATGGACAGCACTGAAGTCTTATCAAATTATTACAAACCTCACAGAAGTAGTGCTGAAGTAGTGTTGAAGTCTGACTTTAAATCGCACTATTTTTAAATTGTACCTGGTATGACCACAGGATTATGCCTTTTTATTCTACCCCTAGACTTAACAAGCATTTAAACCTTGCAGTATGGGAGCCCCACTGCAAGAGTCATTTTTTTTCTTGTGACTGGAGTTGAGCTTGAAAATTCTGATCTACGTTGTATATACTTTTTCCTGGTCAATAATTTATCTAATATTTAAGTATATGTATATAAACTTTACCTGATAGATTTCATGGTTTAAGGTTTCCACAATGACGCTTTCTCCAGACTGATCAAGTCTAATTACTGGTCTCTCTAATTTCACTCGATCCTGAAGGAGATCCATTATCTTCTCAGTGATCTGTCCAGCGCCTCCAACAAACTTTCTCTAATGAAAATAAATAAAAATAATATAGTTACGTAGTTAGTCAGGTTGAAAAAAGACACAAGTCCATCTGGCTCAATCAATAAAAATATGTAAAATTCACTTTAGAAAGTAAAGTCTGAAAGGCCCAATTTTATTTTCCCCATAAAGTATAAAAATTAAGCCAGACTGGATCAAAAAGCAAGGTACTAAATGTCTTACTATATTTTTTTGTTCTCCAGTCCCCAACAGAAAACTCTGCAGGCATCTGGCAGGAGTGTGCAGCTGAAGACTGCTGTGCTCTGTGTGAAGACAGTGGTCTCCAAACAGTGGTGGGACATGCCACCTGATTGCAGCGCAGCAGTGGTGGCAAGACAGGGGGTGCGTTAGACTGCTGCACAGAGAGGACAGATCTGTACATAGAAGAACAATTAGTACTTAGCTTTATGATCCAGCATGGCCTCATTTATATAGCTTTTAGCAAATCTACAATTGGGCTTTAACTTATTTTTGTATGTTCTACAGAAATATAATTTGACAGACAGGTTGCTATTAGTCAAAAGAATTTAAAGTGTCATTCCTATTAGTCAAAATGTACTTGTATACCCCTGTCTATCTAACTTATTTATTTTCACACAGATGTACCTTTCATAAAAATCTCATGATAATGGTTATTTGAAGGCGTAGGCATCTGTGTGAGCTAATTCCACATGGATTTTATCTACCGTAGTTTGGATCTGAGTTTTATCTAGTGATGGATTAAAAAAAATGTAAATGCTTATTTTTTTTTAAGTTAAAGAAAAAGCTTTTTTCAAAGCAAGTTTGAAGGTTTTCATAATGGATTACTGAAATATGAAAATATTTTGTGCCAAGCTAGTGAATTTTTTCTTTTAATGTGTTTGCTTTAAGAAATATGCAATCTTAGACCTGACTTTGTTACTAAATGTTATAGTTATTGTTCTGGAATTCAAAAAGATCAAACAAAAGTGTTTCCTTGGGTTTGCCTGTTTCCTGTTGTGTCCTGGGTTATATTTTTATCTACAAAAGTATTGCTCAGGTTATGATTTCCCATTTAGGGAAATAGAGAGGGAATTTGGCATAGAAAATAATGTCAGTAAGACAAAGTTTTCTCCTTTTTTTGTTCCTGGAGAATGCATATTTGCATACTGTGCCTCATAGATTTTAAAGCATTCCTTGATTTGGGGAAAAATAGCCTGAATAGGAGCATGTTGCCTAATGTTTGTACACAACTTCACTTGTGTTTCAAGCTGTTGGTCAGGGCTAATGACTGAAATCTGTTGTATGCTTCTGGTGCACAAGCCTCTGGTGCATCCTCACATTCTAAATAAGGGGAGGAGAAAGTTAATATTTGTTGAGTATGAGTAAGAAACTGAAGCCACAAATTATATTAAATGTTAATGGCTGCAAATAATTTACTATGTGTGTATGATAGCAAATAATTATTTTGGACTTGGGACCGAGAAGAATAATGGGAGGGCTTCAACCCCACCATCAACACCACTACTAATTCATAAGGTCCATGCCTTCAGATCCAAATACATTTACTAGGATCTCTGTTTTGTAAAACCAATTCTATTCTTTTTTTTTTTTTTTTTGCAAGCGTTGGCCAGCTGTGACTATAAATATCAAAATTTTCTTAAATTTTTATTTAACACTTACCTGCCCTCCATTGTCTGTTGAGAAAATGCTTGTTGTTCCACCAGAGATGTTTATATACCATAGAAACCAAAGTGTGGAAATCTGTTGAGTCTCGGCTGTCACAGCCAAATTTACAAAGTGCTCTGCAAACTTCCTGGCTGCACTGTTGGGATAAATATATAAATTATACTAAAGGAAAAGTGTATGCTTGCCTAAATACACACAAGAGGAGTATGCGTTACTAAGTTAAGCTGTATAGGATCAGTTACATGTGTTATGCTTTTTTGAATTGCAATGAGAAAGGTAGGGTAATCCATAACTGTTATAGTATGATATAATAATTATACCCAATTCACTGATACTGCCCATAGGGGCCCTATCATTAATATAAATGACTGCTATAGCAAGGATAGAAAAATGAGTTCCGTGTATACCTAGCAAGTGACCAGACTCCCTATTTTAAGATAGATAGAGTTATCTGTTGCCAAAATCATACCTATTGAAGAATATGTTGTCATCCAAGTGCATGCTATACATAAATTGCTAATCTAAGACCTCCAAGTTAGGATTTTCTAAAATACTGTCATACAGAAAGGAAGGTTTTGAAGATGTGAACTACCTTAGGCCAGTACAGGATTTTTGACAGAGACAAGCTGCCTCTTAATTCAGATATCACATCTCATCTAAGTCTGGAGGAGGTGAAAAATGAATTAAGTAACCAAGTTGGTAGGCAACTAGTAGGGAAAGGGATGGAAAGGGACAGCAAGGGGAATAAATCTACCAAACCTGGATATGGGGATTTGAATGTGCCTATATATCAGCAACACAACCAATAAAAATAAAAAGGGGATATTCCATATGTATTGGGAATTACATGCAATGAATATTTCACACAAGGATCATTTTCTTACAATCATGTCTAAAATACATCACAAAAACTAAAATTGGGTCATATGATATGCTTGTGGATCTACGTGTTTCGCTCCATTTACGGAGCTTCTTCAGGATCCAAGGGTACATTATTATCAAACACACTCTTGTAATATCATAATTAGTGATGAGCCGAACACCCCCCGGTTCGGTTCGCACCAGAATACCAGGAACAGAGGAAAGGTTTCTTTGAACAAAAAAACCCCATTGAAGTCTATGGGACTCGAACCTCAAAAATCAAACGGCCTAATTTTGAAGGCTTGAATGCAAGTTATTGACCCAAAAAAGTGTATGGTGGCCCGGATCCTGACTTGGGGAACATGTAGCAATAAAAAAAAGTTTTTAAAAACGATCATTTTTAAGGGAGCACTGATTTACTGATTTTAATGAGGCTTAAAGTGAAACTATAAAATTGAAAAATTCCTTCAAATATCGTGCCTGGGGGTCCCCTGCATGTGCCTGTAAAGTAGTGCATCTCTATGATGTATGTAGTCTGCTGCAGCAATACTGACAATTTAAAGCAAAAAAATGTCATATACAAATATACATACAAATTTCAAATCGCATGTACTTGTCATATGGGTACAGAAAAATTGGGTCTTGTTTGTTGGTGGTGCCAGAGCACCGTAACCCCTTGCAGTTACTCTTGCTGGGTGCAGGAATGGGCCCTGCTGCTAAAAAATCCATACAAATTTGAAATCGCATGTAGTTGTCATACAGGTGCCAAAAATTGGGCCTTTGCCGTTGGTGATGCCTGAACACTGTAACCAAGGCCTCACAGTTACTCTTGCTGGGAGCAGGAACGGGACCTGCTGGTAAGAATTCTATACAAATTTGAAAGTGCATGTGCTACACATGTGCCAAAAATCGGGCCTTTGCTGTTGGTGGTGCCTGAACACCGTAACCCCTCACAGTTAGCAGGGCACAGGGAGAGGGCCTGCTGTTAAAAATAACATACAACATTTAAATTGAATGCACCTGTAATGCAAGTGCAGCAAAAATTAGGCCTTGGGGGTTGGTAATGACCTAAACCAAAAACATTGTTGGAAGCTAGCAGAATAAAAGGTAGAAGAATAGGATAGGCAGCATATGCAGTCTTCAAGGGATGGCAGAACCCTAGCAATTCCATAAGTTACATCAGCATCAGGGGCCTGATAGCTCTTGTTGATCCAGGACTGGTTCATTTTGATAAAAGTCAGCTGGTCAACAGTATCTGTGGACAGACGCACTCTTTTGTCCGTCACAAAACCTCCATCAGCACTGAACATCCATTCAGAAAGCATGCTGGAAGCAGGACAGGCCAGTAGCCCCATTGCATATTGAGCAAGTTCTGGCCAGTGGTCCATCCTCAAGACCTCCTTGATAGCATGAATCCTCGGGTCCTTTCGCAGGCTTTGCAGAATCAGGGAGCCATTGCAACGTAAGTTGGAGGAGGCATGAGCTTCTGAGTCCTCTGGGTCACTAAGGATGACATTGTCAGCAGGGGCAACCTCTCCCCAACTACGTACAACTCCTGGGGTTTCTGGGGGAATCAAAACCATCCCTTGAAGACTGCTGTATGCTATCCTCTTCCTCTACATCCATGCTACCGAAATCCTCATCCTCCTCCTCCTCTTCCTCCTGTGTGTTTTGTGGCCCTGCAGGAATGATATCTGCATAAAGGGGGCCTTGTGAGGAAAGGAAGTCCTCCTCTTCCTGCCGCTGTTCTGCCTCAAGTGCCCTGTCCATGATTCCACGCAGCGTGTGCTCCAGCAGGTAGACTAGCGAGATAGTGTCACTGATCTTGTGGCCTCCTCAAATGGTGACAGAACGATGCATGCATCCTTAATCAAAAGCCACTAGTGTGGTGAAATAAAAAGCCAAGCTCCCCTGACCCTGTCCTTGTACCATACTCACACAGGTACTGATTGATGTCCCTCTGCTGTGTGTGCAGCCACTGCAGCATTGCCAACGTTGAGTTCCACCTGGTGGGCATGTCACAAATGAGGCGGTTGATGTGCAGCTTGAATTCCAGTTGAATGTCAGATAAGCGAGCACTGGCATTGAAAGAACGGTGGAAATGGCCACAGACTTTTCTGGCCTGCCTCAGGAGATCTTCGAAGCCCGCGTATCTGCTCAAGAAACGCTGTACCACCAGATTCATGCATGGAACATGTGTCAAGTGTCCGTGTCGGACACTTGACACATTGGTGCCATTATCGCATACAACCATTCCTGGCTCAAGCTGTCGTGGCATCAACCATCTCTGAGCCTGCCCCTGCAGAGCTGATGGAATCTCTGCACCGGTGTGACTCCTATCCCCTAGACAGTCCATCTGAAGCACATTATGACATCTTTTAGCCTGACTGCTTGCGTAGCCCCTTGAACGCTTAGGGACCACTGCAGCTGCAGAGGAGAATTGAGCAGAAGAGGACATGGAGGAGGTGGTGGAGTAGCCAGATGTGGCAGAAGCAGCACCAGCTTTTTTATAGGCGTGGTGGCAAAACAAGCTGCAACACCGAACTCTGTCCTGCATCTTTCCCAGCTGCCAGCAGAGTTACCCAGTGCGCCGTGAAAGAAATGTAACGTCCCTGTCTATGCTTGCTGGACCAAGAGTCAGCAGTAATGTGCACCTTCCTGCTGACCGCTTTGTTCAATGAGGCCAAAACACTACCTTTCACATGACGGTAGAGAGCCGGAATGGCATTAGGAGAAAAGAAATGCCTTTTTGGGACCTGCCACTGCGGTGCAGCACATTTCATAAATTTGCGAAAGGGAGCAGAGTCTACCAGATGAAAAGGCAGCAACTGTAATGCTAGCAATTTGGCCAAGATAGCATTAAGACGCTAAGCATGTGGATAGCTGGGACAGTATTTATTTCTATATGTAGCAGGATTTCCAGGCATTGGGCCTGATGTGGGTCTGCCATGGTTACCGGTGACACCTTCAGCCCATTTAGGCTGAGTACCCAAGTGTGAGATTTGAGACAATGACCAATCCAGCATCTTTGGTTTGTTTTGTTTATCTGATATTGGGGATGGGAGAAGGGAATGAGTGGAATACTCCTCTGGCTCAACTAGGTAAAAATGGGACACTTGAACTTGACCTCTGACACTCTGGTTAGCTCAAAAGTCCTGGACTGTACTGTGGACTGACTTCTGACACTCTGGTTAGCTCAAAAGTCCTGAACACCTGCTCCCTCAAGTCCTTCCTGACTGAGGTAGCTTCTGTAACTGCTTGTGCTGCTGCAACTCTCAACACTGTACACTGCACACTGCACGCTATACACTTTAACACTTCAGGGCACAACCGCTGGCACCCTCTTTGTACTTCAGGGTCCTCTCACTAGGCACCCTCTCTACACTTCAGGGTCCTCTCACTAGGCACCCCCTCTACACTTCAGGGTCCTCTCACTAGGCACCCCCTCTACACTTTAGGGTTCTCTCACTAGTCTCCCCCTTTACACTTCAGGGTCAACACTGGCACCCCCTTTACACTTGCTCCTGCACTGGCTAGCTAGCTCCTGAATCCCTTTCACCTTCTCCGGAGTGGTCCCCTCTCACTAGGCAGACCCCCAGAGGCAGTTTGCAGTACTCATGAACTGGGAATGCTTTCCTGAAACTGGACCCCTCTCAGCTCCACTGGTCCTTGGCAGTCCTCTCTGCAGCTCAGCTCAGCCCTCTGTCACCTCAGGCAAGCTGCCTGGGACACCCGATTCCTCTGACAGGAGGAGAGACAGCTGTACTCTCCCTCCTGGGACTCTGCTCCCCGCCAAAGACCTTGCGTCATGCGCTCCCCTCAAACTTATACCCACTCCCAGAATGCTGTGCAGCAGGATCTGCCTTTCTGGGGTAGATAAAGGCCTGAGTGTACCATTGGCTGGGTTTACTTCGTTGCCGAATGAGAACCCTCTCATGGATCACAGTGCGGAGACTCCCCAGTCTCAACAGCCACACCTGGGAGACATGACAGCCCAGTGAAAAATCATGGCCTTGCTGTTAGGCAGCCAAGGCCCACTATACTTTACCTAGCACCTACCTTGTAGGGTGCTACATACGGTTAAAATACTGGGGTTGTGAAATTTGCCTGCTGCTCAAATCAAGCGGTGGTGTACTGCTAGAAGATTGGGTGCAAGTCTCTGTGCCACTCATTGATATACCATCATCCCTCTCAATGCTGGTATTTGAGAAGGCATGAGGTATATTAGGGTTAGAGATCTCAGATGAGGAGCAAGGTGATGTATGCTTGTTTTGATCTGGTGCTTCTTTCAGGTGCTGTTGCCAACGGACTGCATGGCAGGTTGTCATATGCCTTGTCAAGCATGTGGTGCCTAAGCGGCTGGAGTTCTGGCCACGCTTGATCTGCTTTAGACATATGTTGCAAATAGCAACGCTGTGGTCGACTGCACAGATTCTGAAAAAGGCCCACACTAATAAACTTTTTGGATTCCGCTGGGATTTTGCAGCACCCTGCACCTGTGGAGCTCTGTGCTGTGGAAATAGGTTGGCTCCTGCTATGGCAGCCCCTGGAGTACATCCTGCCTCGTTGGAGTTGTGCGTACTCCTCATCCTCCCCCTCCTCCTCTTTCTCCTCCTCTATCCTGTCAGGAACCCAAGTACAGTCAGTGACCTCATCATCCCCTCCCTCCTCGTCACTGGAGCAAACTTGGCAATATGCTTCAGCTGTGGCAACTTCATGTGCTGGTTTCTTGTCCATCATTGTCACCCCCTCTCTCTAGGCTCATGTTATTCCCTTCATCAACCTGGGAACCAACATCACAGCTTTCAATTGCTGCGCATCCTCCAGGAGCATGTCACTGACAGTATGATCTAATAATTCAGGTGACTCCTCCATGTATGAGGTGGGGCGACTAAAGGAGTAGCTGTGGAGAAGGAGCCTGTGGAACGGGCCGCTTTGGCAGCTGTGGTGGAAGGCAAACTACTGGGAGTGTGGGTGTCAGAGAAAGAGGAGGATGAGGACGGCTTATTGATCCACTCCACCAACTCTTCCACATGTTGTGGCTGAATAGCATGGGCAGCACTGGAAATAAAGGACAGGCATGCCTCGCCTGCAGAGGATGCACTATGTCGACTGTGACCACCACTTTTCACAATGAACACAGAGGCTGCTTGCCCTCTTTTCATGGCCTGTGAGTGTCGGCCTCTCCTTGTCGGCCTTTCGGACATGATGTTGATACAGATCAATATAGGGTATACGCAATTGACCAATAGATACTCAATGACCTGATATGATGTAATTGATAGCCCTGTAGATAAGCTGTGGTGGTTATAGATGTACGCAAGTGACCGATTAACAATACTCTCACTGATATCTGATGTAATCTATAATCCTATAGATTGATGATCTGTGATGCTTATAGAATGTATATGTAGGGTATACGCAACTGACCAATAGATACTCAATGACCTGATATTAGGGATGATCAAACTTTTCAAAAGTTCGGTTAGGCCAGAACATCCGAACTTGCCGAAAGTTCGGCCTGGATTTCAGAACCCCATTGAAATCAATGGGACCCATTGAAATCAATGGGACCTGAACTTCGGTAATCAAAAAACACCATTTTGAAGCCCTAAAACCCAATAAATGCCCCTAAAAAGTGCCTAGGGTTCTGGGTCATACCCCAGGGACTATTAATCACACAAAAACAAGTTCTTAAAAATTGTCATTTTTGATAGAGAGCCAATTATTGATAAAATTAAAAAAAAATAAAAATAAAAAAAATAAAAAAATTTCTTTGGATTTAGTATCTGGGGTGTCTAAAAAAGTGTACCTGTGAAGTTTCAGCTCTGTAGCATGTCCAGAACCATAAAAAAAAAAGATTGTTTGTATTAGAACACTTACAGAACAGGTTAGTGGCTTCTCGCTTTTCACACCTTGCCGGTTTAATAACAGGCATTTTTTTGGGCATTTTTGGGGTTCTTTTGAGGCAGGAAAAGCATCTGAACTTGTGTATACGGGTATATATACCACTATACACAAGTTCAGATGTTTTGCCTGCCTCTAAAGAACCCAAAAAATTCCCAAAAAAACACCTGCTACTAAACCAGCAAGGTGTGAAAAGAGCAAAGCCATATTACAGATCTATAATTGCACTAATACAAATGATCTTTTTTTATGGTTCTGGACATGATACAGAGCTGAAACTTCACAGGTACACCTTTTAGACCCCCCAGACACAAAATCACACAAAAAAGTTCTTAAAAATTGTCATTTTTGATAGAGAGCCAATTATTGGAAAAATTAAAAAAAAAAAAAAAAAAAAAATTCTTTGGATTTAGTATCTGGGGTGTCTAAAAAGTGTACCTGTGAAGTTTCAGCTCTGTAGCATGTCCAGAACCATAAAAAAAAAAAGATTGTTTGTATTAGAACACTTACAGAACAGGTTAGTGGCTTCTCGCTTTTCACACCTTGCCGGTTTAATAACAGGCATTTTTTGGGTTCTTTTGAGGCAGGAAAAACATTTGAACTTGTGTATACGGGTATATATACCACTATACACAAGTTCAGATGTTTTGCCTGGCTCTAAAAAACCCAAAAAAATGCCCAAAAAAACGCCTGCTACTAAACCGGCAAGGTGTGAAAAGAGCAAAGCCATATTACAGATCTATAATTGCACTAATACAAATGATCTTTTTTTTATGGTTCTGGACATGCTACAGAGCTGAAACTTCACAGGTACACATTTTAGACCCCCCAGACACAAAATCACACAAAAAAGTTCTTGTCATTTTTGATAGAGAGCCAATTATTGGAAAAAAAAATAAAAATAAAAATTCTTTGGATTTAGTATCTGGGGGGTCTAAAAAGTGTACCTGTGAAGTTTCAGCACTGTAGCATGTCCAGAACCAGAAAAAAAGATAATTTTTCAGTAGAGCAGGGATGGTGGGACCTTTTAGACCCCCCAGACACAAAATCACACAAAAAAAAGTTCTTAAAAATTGCCATTTTTGATAGATTTTTGATAGAGAGACAATTATTGAAAAAAATAAAAAAATTAAAAGAATTAAAAAAAAAAATGGATTTAGTGTCTGGGGGGGGGTCTAAAAAGTGTAACTGTGAAGTTTCAGCTCCGTAGCATGTCCAGAACCCCAAAAAAAAGATCATATAGGTATAAAAGGAGGGTCCCACCTGTCCCACCTGTAGCATGTCCAGAACCATTAAAAAAAAGATCATTTGTATTAGTGCAATTATAGATCTGTAATATGGCTTCGCTCTTTTCACACCTTGCCGGTTTAGTAGCAAGCGTTTTTTTGGGCATTTTTTGGGTTCTTTGGAGTCAGGAAAAACATCTGAACTTGTGTATAGTGGTATATATACCACTATACACAAGTTCAGATGTTTTGCCTGCCTCCAAAAACCCCCAAAAAATGCCTGCAACAACACACCTGGGCGTTTTTTTTTTTGGCGCTAGCATTTTTTTGGGTTCTTTGGAGGCAGGCAAAACATCTGAACTTCTGTATACTGGTATATATACACACATACTTACATACTTATATGTGTATACACACCTAGACATATATAGGTGTGATAGTAGCAGAAATATATGCTTGCGCTAATGAAATCATTTACACTAATATGGTTATGCTCCTATAACACCTATATATGTCTAAGTGTAAAATACATATAAGTATGTGTGTGTACACAAGTTCAGATGTTTTGCCTGCCTCCAAAAAACCCCAAAAAATCCCTGCAACAACACACCTGGGCGTTTTTTTCTTTTTTTACGCTAGCGTTTTTTTGGGCATTTTTTTGGGTTCTTTGGAGGCAGGCAAAACATCTGAACTTGTGTATAGTGGTATATATACCACTATACACAAGTTCAGATGTTTTTCCTGACTCCAAAGAACCCAAAAAATGCCCAAAAAAAAACGCTTGCTACTAAACCGGCAAGGTGTGAAAAGCGAGAAGCCACTATCCTGTGCTATAAGTGTTCTAATAAGTGTTCTAATACAAACAATCTAAAAGGTGTACCTGTGAAGTTTCAGCTCTGTAGCATGTACAGAACCATAAAAAAAAGATCATTTGTATTAGTGCAATTAAAGATCTGTAATATGGCTTTGCTCTTTTCACACCTTGCTGGTTTAGTAGCAAGCGTTTTTTGGGCATTTTTTTGGGTTCTTAGGAGTCAGGAAAAACATCTGAACTTGTGTATAGTGGTATACAGTGGGTACGGAAAGTATTCAGACCCCCTTAAATGTTTCACTCTTTGTTATATTGCAACCATTTGCTAAAATCATTTAAGTTCATTCTTCTTCCTCATGAATGTACACATAGCACCCCATACTGACAGAAAAACACAGAATTGTTGACATTGTTGCAGATTTATTAAAAAAGAAAAACTGAAATATCACATGGTCCTAAGTATTCAGACCCTTTGCTCAGTATTTAGTAGAAGCCCCCTTTTGATCTAATACAGCCAGAAGTCTTTTTGGGAAAGATGCAACAAGTTTTTCACACCTGGATTTGGGGATCCTCTGCCATTCCTCCTTGCAGATCCTCTCCAGTTCTGTCAGGTTGGATGGTAAACGTTGGTGGACAGCCATTTTTAGGTCTCTCCAGAGATGCTCAATTGGGTTTAAGTCAGGGCTCTGGCTGGGCCATTCAAGAACAGTCACGGAGTTGTTGTGAAGCCACTCCTTCGTTATTTTAGCTGTGTGCTTTGGGTCATTGTCTTGTTGGAAGGTAAACCTTCGGCCCAGTCTGAGGTCCAGAGCACTCTGGAGAAGGTTTTTGTCCAGGATATCCCTGTACTTGGCCGCATTCATCTTTCCCTCGATTGCAACCAGTCGTCCTGTCCCTGCAGCTGAAAAACACCCCCACAGCATGATGCTGCCACCACCATGTTTCACTGTTGGGACTGTATTGGACAGGTGATGAGCAGTGCCTGGTTTTCTCCACACATACCGCTTAGAATTAAGGCCCAAAAGTTCTATTTTGGTCTCATCAGACCAGAGAATCTTATTTCTCACCATCTTGGAGTCCTTTAGGTGTTTTTTAGCAAACTCCATGCAGGCTTTCATGTGTCTTACACTGAGGAGAGGCTTCCGTCGGGCCACTCTGCCATAAAGCCCCGACTGGTGGAGGGCTGCAGTGATGGTTGACTTTCTACAACTTTCTCCCATCTACGGACTGCATCTCTGGAGCTCAGCCACAGTGATCTTTGGGTTCTTCTTTACCTCTCTCACCAAGGCTCTTCTCCCCCGATAGCTCAGTTTGGCCGGACGGCCAGCTCTAGGAAGGGTTCTGGTCGTCCCAAACGTCTTCCATTTGAGGATTATGGAGGCCACTGTGCTCTTAGGAACCTTAAGTGCAGCAGAAATCTTTTTGTAACCTTGGCCAGATCTGTGCCTTGCCACAATTCTGTCTCTGAGCTCTTCAGGCAGTTCCTTTGACCTCATGATTCTCATTTGCTCTGACATGCATTGTGATCTGGAAGGTCTTATATAGACAGGTGTGTGGCTTTCCTAATCAAGTCCAATCAGTATAATCAAACACAGCTGGACTCAAATGAAGGTGTAGAACCATCTCAAGGATGATCAGAAGAAATGGAAAGCACCTGAGTTAAATATATGAGTGTCACAGCAAAGGGTCTGAATACTTAGGACCATGTGATATTTCAGTTTTTCTTTTTTAATAAATCTGCAACAATGTCAACAATTCTGTGTTTTTCTGTCAGTATGGGGTGCTATGTGTATATTCATGAGGAAGAAGAATGAATTTAAATGATTTTAGCAAATGGCTGCAATATAACAAAGAGTGAAAAATTTAAGGGGGTCTGAATACTTTCCGTACCCACTGTATATACCCATATACACAAGTTCAGATGTTTTGCCTGCCTCCAAAACCCCCCAAAAAATGCCTGCAACAACACACCTGGGCATTTTTTTTTTTGGGCATTTTTTTGGGTTCTTTGGAGGCAGGCAAAACATCTGAACTTGTGTATAGTGGTGTATATACACACATACTTATATGTATATACACACCTAGACATATATAGGTGTGATAGGAGCGTAACTATATTGGTGTTAATTATTTCATTAGCGCAAGTAGTTTTTTCTGCTCCTTTCACACCTGTGGAGGTGTATATATACAGACATGGGTGTGTATATATACCCCCTATACACATGTTCAGATGTCATGCCTGACTCCAAACATGTGCTCAAAAAATCACTATAGACGCCTGCAGCCAAAAATAATGCTGACGGCGGCGAAGCCATATTACTGCAGCGAAAGTGACTTGAGAGAAACTATCTTTCTCTGCCATAGCAGTCACTATCAGTTCACCCTACTCTACATTACGGTCACCCTGATATTGAAGGGTTCGGTCACCCTGCCATAGCAGTCAGTTAACCCTACACTACATTACGGTCACCCTGACACTTCACACTTTCCCTACAGAAACTAAATTTTTGAAGCTAACTAAAGTGTAAAGGAGAACTCTAACTACACTAGATATTTCTTTCCTCACACTAATAAATGCTAAATAACACTTTTAAAGTAAAATTAACAGAACTGCTTCCACTCTCTTCCATGTCCTGTATAACAATGCTAGGAATTTGGCGTGGGCTATCTTATATACCGGGGGGCGTATTCACTAATGATTGGCCTAAGGACCCCCTAGTCACTCCAATCCCCTTCCTAGCATTCTCCTGCCCCCTCAATTGGCTTTTGCCAATGGTTCTGGTCCAATCACAGGCTTTTAAAGCCCATTTCCTGAACCATTGCATTTTGGTCGGTTCTGGTTGCCGAATTCCGAACTTTTTGGGCAAAAAGTTCTAAATTCGGCCGAACCTCGAACACCCAATGTTCGGGCCGAACCGATGGTCGACCCGAACCGTTCGATCATCCCTACGCTGATATGATATAATTGATAGCCCTATAGATGAGCTGTGGGGGTTATAGATGTACGCAAGTGACCGATTAGCAACACTCTCTCTGATACTTGAAGTGATATATAATCCTATAGGTCTGTGATGATTATAGAATGTTCCACAACTGACCAATGAATACTCTGACTGATATCTGAAGTGATCTATAATCCTATAGGTCTGTGATGATTATAAAATGTTCCACAACTGACCAATGAATACTCTTACTGATATCTGAAGTGATCTATAATCCTATAGGTCTGGGATGATTCTAGAATGTTCCACAACTGATCAATGAATACTCTGGCTGATATCTGAAGTGATCTATAATCCTATAGGTCTGTGATGA
Organism: Pelophylax lessonae; assembly: GCF_965119305.1. Taxonomy (NCBI): domain Eukaryota; kingdom Metazoa; phylum Chordata; class Amphibia; order Anura; family Ranidae; genus Pelophylax; species Pelophylax lessonae. The sequence continues at coordinate 212,131,894 of NC_138769.1, read as the reverse complement.
TTCTAGAATGTTCCACAACTGATCAATGAATACTCTGGCTGATATCTGAAGTGATCTATAATCCTATAGGTCTGTGATGATTATAAAATGTTCCTCAACTGACCAATGAATACTCTGACTGATATCTAAAGTGATTTATAATCCTATAGGTCTGTGATGATTATAGAATGTTCCACAACTGAGCAATAAATATTCTGGCTGATATCTGAAGTGATCTATAATCCTATAGGTCTGTGATGATTATAGAATGTTCCACAATTGAGCAATAAATATTCTGGCTGATATCTGAAGTGATCTATAATTCTATAGGTCTGTGATGATTATAGAATGTTCCACAACTGACCAATGATTACTCTGGCTGATATCTGAAGTGAGCTATAATCCTATAGGTCTGCGATGATTATAGAATGTTCCACAACTGACCAATGAATACTCTGGCTGATATCTGAAGTGATCTATAATCCTATAGGTCTGTGATAACTATAGAATGTTCCACAACTGAGCAATGAATGCTCTGGCTGATATCTGAAGGGATCTATAGTCCTATAGGTCTGAGATGATTATAGAATGTTCCACAACTTACCGATGAACAATACTCTGACTGGTATCCAATGTAAAGAAAGAAATCTCTCCCTACCTCACACACGTACCTGGCCCTCCCTACACTGCTACTCACTCACTGGCGCTGCACTGTCTGATATGATGTAAAGTGATCTATAATCCTATAGGTCTGTGATAACTATAGAATGTTCCACAACTGAGCAATGAATGCTCTGGCTGATATCTGAAGGGATCTATAATCCTATAGGTCTGGGATGATTATAGAATGTTCCACAACTTACCGATGAACAATACTCTGACTGGTATCCAATGTAAAGAAAGAAATCTCTTCCTACCTCACACACGTACCTGGCCCTCCCTACACTGCTACTCACTCACTGGCGCTGCACTGTCTGATATGATGTAAAGAAAGAAATCTCTCCCTACCTCACACAAGTACCTGGCCCTCCCTACACTGCTAGCAATGTCTCTGCACTAAATAATAATTAAAAAATTCAGCGCAACTGTATAAAATAATAATAGAAAGCTGCTATGCACTAAAGGATCAATAAACCAAAAGTCCCAATAACAAATATATAACAAAAAGTGCAGCGCTGTCAAAAATGGATTATGAAGATGATATCAAGGAGAGCAGTCCACAGGTGCAAATTATGGTGAAGCATGCACAAGATATAAACATTCAGTTCTCTTCAATGTGCTGGTAATCCGCCACCCAGTCTCATTAGCCTCTCACCTCACACTTAGCCCCTGTGTCACCAGACGGGCTAGTAAGACATAAAAACTTTCTCCAAGAATATCACCAATATAGATCAGATCAGTATTCCTCTTCATCAGAAAATAAGGTAACAGATCACAGGTCCAAAAAGCGAAGGGGGAAGGGGCCGGTGACACCACCCGCCATCCATTTGAGGTCAATGTGCATGCTTTGGCCAATCACATAACAAGCATCACACTCGTTATGTGATTGGCCAAAGGATCCCAAAAAATTGGAAGGCGGAGGGGAGGGTCTCAAATAACCAGCCATAAATGTATATCCTTTCCCTTTATTTAAAAGTCAAACGATGGATCTCCTACAGAATTTAATGGTATGTGACAACATCCTGGTACCTGTGTGGAATGTGGCTACGAAATGTATGAAAAAAAAAAAAAAAAAAGCGGACAATAAAAAATAATGGAAAAAGAAACAACAAAAATCAACATTGTATGTACTGTGAGTGATAAAAAACTTATGAGGGTGTGAAAGATATGTCAAGAAAAAATACTAAGTAGAAGTCCAAATATGACTGTATCAATATACAGAAGTTACAGTAAAAGGTGCACATGCCCAGTGGGGATTAAAACAACCAAAAACATAATATAAATAGGGAGATGGTGAAGTGAGTGAACAATAAATATAAAAGCATTAAAAGTGCCCACAATTAAACGTGCAAAATATCAAAAAAGAAAAAATGAGATGACCAAGTCCCAAGGTGAGGAGTTGAACTCCAGTGAAAAAAAGGAGAGAAAAAAAAAAGGAAAATATCCAAATAGAAAATTTTATGATAAAGAAACTCACCAACTAAATCGAGATTACTAGACAGACAAATGATCATATACCCAAAGTTGGAATATAAAAACCAAAAAACCATATAGAGGGAAGCAAGGATAGGAGAAAATTGCGAAAAATAGGGGAAAGGGACCTCCTGTTACGCACACCACCCGCTCCCCACATCCGCCCGCAAAAGGCCGCCAGAAAGGGCGTACCTGCGGGGGATGTTCCTCTTCTCTTTGATGTTAGTTCCAGCTAGCATACACTTAGCTCAGCCGGATAAAAAAAAACTTCCGGCGGCTAAGTAAGAACTAGTTAGGGCCGGAGAGTTGTCCGACAGGGTTCCAAAGAAAGCCATACCCCAGAACAGTCTTAAGTGAATTGCAAAGAAGAGGGCCCCACCACTGGGAAAAATCAGAGAACAACAACCCATGGCCAGGCAAATAGGCACCTCATAAACATCAGCACCCTCAAAACATGTGGAGTGCTGCAGAAACAGCTAGTCCACCAGGTGTGCCATAATTCAACATCTAAGGACATATAGAAGTCCCAGATGACCAAAGAGAGAGGACAATGGTCAAAAAAAGCCAATGCCTTACATATCCCCCCAAAAAAAAGAAGAGGGGGTGGGGGGTTGGGAAGGAAAGATATGCAGAAAAAATGTGCGCATCTCAAATACACGTGTATGGTATATACACTTTACACAAGTATATTTATCCCTCCATCGTACAAACTAAATAAATAGCATCCAATATAAATAATATCCATATGGTGCTCTCCAATGGGGGGGGGACTGGAACAATTATCCCAAAGTAATTTATGAACATTGTGTGGAGAGAAATAGTCCATCTATTGTAATTCCCAATAAATATGGAATATCCCTTTTTTTATTTTTACTGGGTGTGTTGCTGATATATAGGCACATTCAAACCCCCATATCCAGGTTTGGTAGATTTATTCCCCTTGCTGTCCTTTTCCGTCCCTTTCCCTACTAGTCGTCTACCAACCTGGTTACTTCATTTACTTTACACTTTATTTAAGGGGACGGTGGCAGTTAATTGATAGATGGGCGATTTCTCTCCACACAATCTTTAAGTCTGGAGGAGGAGTTAAAGTATTATCTGGTAGGAAGGGAAAGAATAGAAATGTAAAAAAAGTTCTTTAGATAGGAAGCTAGGGGAATATATAAAGTATGAAGTATGTAATGATTAAAACTACATTAGCTACCAAAAAAATAAATACAATGTGGAAGTAAAAGTATTCAAATGGTATATTAATAAATGTAAAAAGTGTTCCAAGTAAAATTCATGCATAGGATTTACTTAACCCTTTTACTTCGACCGAACACAAAGCTGCGGCCCCACTGCACTGGGCTTTTTTCAGTGGGGCTGCGTGTTTGCATATCTCCCAGCACATAGACCAGGTCTCACCTAGAGCCCCATGCACCGCAAACGATTGGAACCCAACACTCCCGATTCTGGGTCACCTGAACGCTGTGATAGCTATCACAGCCATCAGTCAATGTGAAGCCCAGCCCGTGTTTTCTTTCTCTGTGAATGGAGGAGAGAGATACATACATCATATTTCTCTCTCTCTCTCTCTCTCCTTGCAAAGGAAAAAAAAATGTGTATAAAAAAAAAAATAAGAAGAAGAAATAAAATAAAAAAAGGTGTAAAAAAACAATTAATAATAAAAACATAAAATAAAAATACCTAGATCAAGGTTTGATCTAGGCCAGTGCCAGGGTTAGTGTTTTGGTCAGTACTTTTTTTGGACATGATTTTTTATTTATTTTTTTAATTAGTATCAGTGTCAGATGGAGTTAGTGTCAGTTTGTTTAAGTTAGGATAAAAAAAGCAAAATGTGCTCTATTACCCATAGTGGGTATAAACAACAAACACCATACACTTATGTGGTATCAATGCAATCGTCAGGAGCAGGAACCTTTAATTTGGGTTGTTCTTTGGTGGAAGGTTATGGTAGTGGCAAGAAATGTAATGCTAAATTAAAAAAAATATTTAAAATATTTGATAATAAAAAAACAGGAGAAATCGATTACCATTTACCTCCAATTTGTCCTGAAAAAAACACAGTATAATCCACCTGGATGCACAAAGAAGTTGTGATAATATGTAAGGTTTTACTAACAAATGTCAAAGTTGCAAAATTGTGCTTAGGCATTAAGATTTGTTTTACCTGTAGCACCCTCCTAGGTAGGTGCCAGTGACAAAGTATAGTTTTGAGCTCTGTCGACTTACGAGAGGGGCTGCAGGTAAATCTATGTTGTTGCAAAAAGTGGTCACCCCCCTCCACCTATAACTGGTCTAAATGGTAAGGAGCACTGGAAGGGCGGACGCAGATCAAGAAAAATGAAGAGATTTCCAGTCACAACTTACCAACCAGCCAGCGGCCAACCGAATTGCACTGTCTAACAGTATGCGTTAAAAACAGGGGTTTGGTTGCACACATTTGCAAATACATGCGTAAGCTGCAGGCCGCGGCAAGGCACCCTGTAATCTGCAGTCCCTAACTCTACAATTTAAAGAGTCTCTACAATGAGAGCACATGTATTTAATGGGATAGATGGAGGACAGGTGACTAGAAGGAGCCCACCCCTCCTTAAAGGCACAGGGTCACACTGAACACCCAGCACATCGCACAATAGCGGCAAAGGTGTCAGTGCATTGCCTGGCTCAATATAGATATCAACGATAATGCAAAAAGTGGTCACCCCCCTCCACCTATAACTGGTCTTAATGGTAAGGAGCACTGGAAGGGCGGACGCAGATCCTGTGCCTTTACGGAGGGGTGGGCTCCCTCTAGTCACCTGTCCTCCCTCTATCCCATTAAATGCATGTGCTCTCATTGTAGAGACTCTTTAAATTGTAGAGTTAGGGACTGCAGATTACAGGGTGCCTTGTCGCGGCCTGCAGCTTACACATGTATTTGCAAATGTGTGCAACCAAACCCCTGTTTTTAACGCATACTGTTAGACAGTGCAATTCGGTTGGTCGCTGGCTGGTTGGTAAGTTGTGACTGGAAATCTCTTCATTTTTCTTGATGTATGTTGTTCTCTGCCTACCAGAGAGCAGGATCTGTTAGTGAGGTCTGCTCATTGTGCTCAGTATGTGATTAATTCAGTCTAGAGAGTGTTTCAAGTTGATCCAAAAGGGAGGCATGTTGTTCAGTGGGAGGAAACCTGAGGAATAAGTGCATAGGCTTTGATACAGTCCTGATGATTGGCAGAGGGCAGGCTGCCTCGGTGCATGTTGGGATACTGTATGTGCCTGGAGCACATGTGGTCGGGGTCTATTGTTGGAGAGCGGAGTCCAGGAGGGAGGGGGCGGCTGACTCCTCCTCCCTAGAGGTGCCATGCGGTCACAGGAGTAGGGATGGCATTGCGGTTTGCCCGGCGGTCGGTTCGCGGCAAACTTTGCTTGTTCGCAGCCCGCCGATTTTGCGAACACATGCCATTGTTAGCGGTGGCCATATTAGTTTACATTGGGGAGAACTTTGACCCATGACACAGCCATCAGGTGGAATGGGACAGCCAATTAAAACATTGCAGCACATGGACATACCCCCTACCTTATAAATAGACATGAGCTGGCGGCCATTTCACATTCTGCTTTTTGTCAGTGTAGGGAGAGGTCTGCTGTGTGCACCAGGGACAGATTGTCAGTGACACAAATCGCTCTGTTAAGATCCACAAAAGTCCTTTTAAGGGCTGGTATTTGGTATAGGTGTACTGTCTCATTTTTGTCATTGTAGGGAGAGGTCTGCTGTGTGTACCAGGGACAGATTCGTCAGTGACACAAATCGCTCTGTTAAGGTCCACAAAAGTGTTTTTAAGGGCTGTTATGTTGTATAGATGTACAGTCTCTTTTGTCAGTGTAGGGAGAGGTCTGCTGTGTGCACCAGGGACAGATCGTCAGTGACACAAATTGCTCTGTTAAGGTCCACAAAAGTCATTTTAAGGGCTGGTATTTGTTATAGGTGTGCAGTGCACTATATAGGGGTGTAATCCACTGATAATATACTTTTTAGTATAGAAAGCATATTATAGTGGATTTGTATGGTGCACTGTGCAGCATTGTGACTGGTGTGTTGAGCGTTTCTGCAGCAATACTACAAACAGTGACAAAAGCACTTTTAAAGTATTATAACTGGTGTGATAGACCAGTGGCCCCCCAATACCACATATCGAAGTGGGGTGTTATCTGAGTATACTTTTATAAGTGTATTTGTGTCCTGCAACATATTGCCTCTTTTGCTGCGTTTACTCTGCAACACACAGTGCCAAACGTACTGGCCAATTTTTTGTACAACTGGTGCGATAGACCAGTGGCCCCCCAATACCGCATATTGAAGTGGGGTGTTATCTGAGTATGCTTTTATAAGTGTATTTGTGTCCTGCAACAATATTGCCTATTTTGCTGCATTAACTCTGCTACACACAGTGCAAAACTTACTGGCCAATTTTTTTTACAACTGGTGTGATAAACCAGTGGCCCCCAATACCACATATTGAAGTGGGGTGTTATCTGAGTATACTTGTATAAGTGAATTTGTGTCCTGCAACAATATTGCCTCTTTTGCTGCATTAACTCTGCTACACACAGTGCAAAACTCTCTGGCCAATTTTTTGTACAACTGGTGGGATAGACCAGTGGCCCCCCAATACCACATATTGAAGTGGGGTGTTATTTAACAGTATACTTTCCTAAGAGCAAAATATCGAAGAAAATTGGCGCTAATTCATATAATGTGAAAATATCCAACAAATATGTGTATATAAGATGTGAAAAAAATATATTTATGATGAAGATCCAAAAAACATGTGCATAAAGAATAAATATATATATAAATATACTGATAATAATGGTGTTCAATCCGGTGTTATACGTGATATGTGCACAAATGCATTCACTGAAATCCAATGTAATCAGTATATATATTTATTCTTTATGCACGTTTTTTGGATCTTCATCATAAATATATTTTTTTCACATCTTATATACATATTTGTTGGATGTTTTCACATTATATGAATTAGCGCCGATTTTCTTTGATCTTTTGCAATTTGATATACACGGCGGAGACACCGAATAGAATTGGCTGCTTTTTCTGCTCTATTCTAATTTATTTATTTTCGGTCATTACTCTTAGTCATTCCCCTCAGGTAGCGCATTGGTGCTCTTTTTGTTTGTATACTTTTCTAAGAGTGTATTTTAGTCCTGCAAAAATTTGGCCTCTTTTGCTGCGTTAACTGTGCTACACACAGTGACAACAATTACTGGCTAATTATTAGTAGAACTGTTGTGATAAACCTGTGGCCCCCCAATACCACAGATTGAAGCAGGGTTTTATATACCTTGGTCCACATATACTGCGCTTCTCTAGAGACTTTTGTCACAGGGTAATTTTAAAAAATGACAGGCAGAGGAAGAGGCAGGCCCTTATGCAGGGGTGGTAGGGGTAGGGCAGGAGCAGTAGGCCGGAGCCAAAGTGTGAAGTTTCAGAAGGTGCGTTCGATTACGTTAGAGGACACACCAGACTTGGTTGAGTGGCTCACTCAGCCTTAATCTTCTGCACCCTCCTCATCCTCTCTATCTGCACCCTCTTCACTCTCGGCTGTGTGCACCCCCAAAGACACCACCAACAACAACACCACCACCACCATATACCCTCCGCTTGAGTCACTGGAATTATTTTCCAATCCATCACAAGACATTTGCGACGCGCAGCCATTGTTGGCATCAGATCAGGAAGAGAAGGTAGCAACAGCCGCCACTCAGCAGTCTGACGACAGTACCCAGATCAGCCCAAGGAGGTTGGTCCCTGCTGTTGCTGCCTACTCCGAGATCTCGAATGTTAGTGGTGGGGAAGGTGACGTGGATGATGACATGTCTATGGATGTCACATGGGTGGCCACAAGAGAGGAAGAGGAGGGGAGTTCAGAGGGAGAGACGGACCAGCAGATAGGGAGGAGAAGCAGGCGGAACTTGCATTGCACAGGAGGGACAAAGCAGACTGCAAATGTATCTGGAGCGAGCCATCAACCATGTACAGTCACATCTGGCGCTCCCAGGACACCGGCACATGGCTCCGCAGTGTGGGCTTTTTTAAATGTGTCCACTGCTGACAACAGTGTTGCCATCTGCAGCCTTTGCAGTCAACGCATAAGTCGCGGTAAACCCAACACTCACCTAGGGACGATCGCTTTAAGAAGGCACCTGAACTCCCATCACCGAGCCCAGTGGGAGCAACACCGTCAGAACCCACACACAAAGCCACACTCCAGGCTCTCACCGTCCAGCTTCTTCTTCTTCTCCTTCTCCTCTCTCCTCACAATTGTCCTCCACTCCACCTTCCACTTTGTTCTGGAAAAAGGCAGGCTTCCGTGGCCCAAATGTTGGAGCTTAAAAAAATGATGATGCCGGATAACCCTCTTGAGCAACGTTTGACTGCTGGCTTGTCAGAACTGATAGCCGGCCAACTATTGCCATATCAACTGGTGGACTCGGAGGCCTTTCGTAAATTTGTGGCCATTGTAACACCACAATGGAAGGTCCCAGGCAGGAAATATTTCTCGCAGAAGGGCATTCCAGAGCTGTATGGCCATGTTCAGTGGCAAGTGAATATATCTCTGGCACATAGTGTCGGTGCCAAGATACATCTGACCACAGACACATGGTCTAGCAAACACAGGCAGGGAAGGTATATCACTTTTACTGCCTACTGGGTGAACCTTCTGACGGCCGTCAAGCATGTAACCCGTGGCACCCCTGTTAAATTTGGTTGTACCGCCACGGATTGCATGCAGGCCTGCCTCTTCTTCTCCTCCACCTCCTCCATCCTCCCTCTCCTCCTCGGCTGACTCCTCCTTTTCCACTGCTACCGTCTCTTCCGCTGAGACGCCCAAGATCCCTAGAACCTATTCCACATGCCAGGTGAGACGTTGCCATGCTATGCTGCCTCTGTTGTGCCTGGAAGCCAAGAGTCACACTGGTCCTGCACTCCTTTCAGCTTTGCGTTCACAGGCAGATCAGTGGCTGACACCGCTGAATTTGACAGTTGGTAAAGTGGTGTGCGACAATGGTGTCAATCTGCTGAGCGCACTGAAACAGGGCAAAATAACACACGTGCCATGCATGGCACACGTCCTGAACTTGGTCGTGCAGCGATTCGTTGCCAAATACCCTGGGGGTCCAGGACACCTTGCGGCAGGCCAGGAAAATTTTGGGCCATTTCAGAAGATCTTACACAGCCATGGCTCACCTTGCTTACATTCAGCGGCGACACAACCTGCCCGCCAGGCGTCTAAGATGGAACTCAATGTTGCATATGCTTGATAGGCTGCTCCAGCAGAAACGTGCAGTTGATGACTACCTGTACGAACTCTGCGGCAGGACAGGTTCTGGGGAGCTTGGGTTTTTTTCACCTCGCCAGTGGCGCGACGCATGCAGACTTCACGCCTTCTTTCTGGAGCGTGCATTGCGTCGTGTCATTGATCAAGCCATCGAGGAGCAGGAAGATGAGGAAGTCAAAATGTTGGATGAATTCCCAGGGGGTGCTACTCCATCTGAGACAAGTCAACAACAGGAGTCTGAAGAGGAGTCAGAGGAGGATGGTGCCCGGGCGGATGAGGAGGAGCAAGAGGAGCATGTTTTAAACCTTTCTGGGATCCCTGGTGTTATCCGTGGATGGGGGGAGGAGAATGAGGATGACATTATCCTGGATGATTAGCTGGAGCCAGGCCACTACACCACTTCCAGTTTAGTGCGAATGGGGGCCTTCATGCTCCAGTGTTTTAAGGGTGACCTCCATATAAAAAGCATTAAGGGCAAGGACCAGTACTGGGTGGCAACGTACTTAGACCCCCGGTACAAACAAAAAATGGCAGAAATGTTACCACCATCACAGAGGGCGGTCAGAATGCAGCACTTCCAGGCCTTGCTGCGAGAAATGCTGCATTCTGCTTTTGCGTGCACTGGCAGAGGAATTTCCAGTCACAGAGAGACAGTTGCGGGTAGCAATCCAACAGCGCCTGCAAGAAGAGGGCGGTTTGAAGATGTGTTGGTCACTTCGGATATGAGATCCTTCTTTCAGCTGACCCATTGACAGCTGTACTCCGGATCCAGCATCAGGGAACGCCTAGACCGACAGGTGTCCAACTACATCGGGTTAACGGCCGATGTGGATGCTCTGAGGAGTGATGAACTCCTGGACTACTGGGTGGGCAGGCTTGACCTCTGGCCAGATTTTGCACAATTTGCAATGGAACTGTTGGCTTGCCCCCCGTCCAGTGTCCTGTCCAAAAGGACGTTCAGCGCAGCAGGGGGGATCATGACCTATAAGCACACTCGCCTAGCGCATGACAGTGTAGACTACCTCACATTTATAAAAATGAATGAGGCATGGATCTCTGAGGAATTCAACACATATGACCAGTAGACCATGTTTCATTGAAATTCCTCATGACAGGCCACAAATATCTGCCAGACCGCCATCCACCCACAACAATTCATGGTCCTTGTCTTTGGTAAATGCAGCGGCATAAAAGGCATTTCATGTCCATTGAGTGCCTAATTTTTGGGGCCTTTCATGGCCGACAATTATTTTTTCTGTCAATGCCTAATGTACCTCAAGCCACAGAATACTACGTTCTTAGCTGTCAGGTAAACCCATGTGGGCTAATTTTTGGGGCCTATACTGGCCGACACTTACTTCTGTATCCTGTCAATGTCTAATGTACCTTCAGCCACAGAATACTATGTTCTTAACTGTCAGGTAAACCCATGTGGGCTAATTTTTGGGGCCTATACTGGCCGACACTAACTTCTATATCCTGTGAATGCCTAATGTACCTTCAGCCACAGAATACTACGTTCTTAGCTGTCAGGTAAACGCATGTGGGCAAATTTTTGGGGCCTGGAATGGGCGACACATACTTCTGTATCCTGCGAATGCCTAATGTACCTCCAGCCACAGAATTCAAAATTCTTAGCTGTCAGGTAAACCCATGTAGGCTAATTTTTGGGGCCTGTACTGGCCGACCCTTACTTCTTTATCCTGTGAATGCCTAATTTTTCAGACTGGAATTGAAAATCAATGGGTCTGTAAACGTTCCGCCAAATTGTTGAATGACTGCGGACCCATTTTACAGATGTGTGAATGGACCCTATATGTATTTGACATGTATTTACCGGCAGCTGTCAGTTCTGGCTGATTTATGAAAAAAAAAAAAAAAAAAAAAACTTTTTTTTGCTGTTAAAAAAAAAAATTTAGGGCAACTTTTACAACTGCAATACTTCTGTTATGGCATTGTCCATGTGGTGGGGCTATTTGTGAACAGCTAGTAAGTATTTTGTGGCTGCAAATATGACCTAAATGTTTTTAAAGTTTGCCTCCCATTAAAGTCAATGGGGCCTGCCGCGAACTTGCGGTTTGCAGACATTTGAGAAAATTTGCGGCTGACGTTCGTGAACCGCCCCGGCCGATGTTCGTCCATCACTACTCAGGAGGTCGTTCTGAGGACCGGAGGAGTGCTCGACGGGAGCTGAACCCAGAGGTCCAGGGAAGCTGACTGAGAGGGGAGACACTGGAGGTCCTGTTTCTGCAGTATCGTGAGTACAGGAACTCGTGTCAAGGGGCCTGACCTGAGGGGGGCCACCCCTGCTCCTAGGATAGTCAGTGGAGAGGTGTCAGCAGGAAGAGGATGCTAGTGAGAGTGTCCTGAAGATAGATTATTGTCCATCAAATCCTCTTGTTAGAGAGCAGAGAGATCAAGAGACTTAACCCCATCCACACTAGTGGCAGTGTGGATTAACAGCCTGGCTGTTTCATATTTTTAAGCAGAACTCTGAAGATAGAAGTTCTCAAACAATGTGAATAGTTAAATTGAAGTATCCCACTATTCCTTTCTCCTATCCCAAATTTTCAATAAATAATAAGGAGTAAAGTACCACGTGTAATTAGTTCAAGCCTAAAGGAGTATCCCACTCATTCCCTTCCCCGTTCCCCTTTAAATCAAATAAAAACCACAAACAAAGATGCCGGAGTTGTAGCTGCTTCAGTAATCACACCCAGGGTCACAGCTCACAAGGGCTGGAGAGAGTGCCGGTACTAATGGCAGACCCACATCAGGCCACAGGCCTGGAAACCTTGCTACATATGTATCTCAGAAAATTGGAATATTACATAAGAACAATAAAAAAGAAAAAGAAAGGATTTTTAATACGGAAATGTTGACTTACTGAAAAGTATGTTCATATAAAGTATAGTTTGCACTCATTATTTGGTAGGGGCTCCTTTTGCATGAATTACTGCAAGTACCAAGTCCTGCTGGAAAATGAAATCAGCATCTCCATAAAGCAGGGAAGCATGAAATTGGGGGAGCAAACCCTGAATATGTATATCTAAAGCCGGTGCAGCTATGGACCAAGCAACATGTATATTAAAAAAGAATAGCGCAACCATGCAAAAGAAATGACTATCAAATATGGAGACAATCCATAAATAAAAATGGGGATTTAGTTCCACCTGTACTCTATTGGTGTCCTCTATCAAGTAGATATAGGAGGAGTCCCCTGCAGTGCATTAGCACACCTTCCCAGCAAGGAGTGTTGTCTCCAAGGGTAAGAGAGGCTGGATTCACCCCTTTTTTATGGATAGTGTAGGACCCACTGATCATGGGGTACTTTGACGCAGTGGTGGGCTTGAGCACGATATGGCCATATGGTGGAACTAAATCCCCATTTTTATTTATGGATTGTCTCCATATTTGATAGTCATTTCTTTTGCATGGTTGCGCTATTCTTTTTTAATATACATGTTGCTTGGTCCATAGCTGCACCGGCTTTAGATATACATGTTCAGGGTTTGCTCCCCCAATTTTTTGCTTGTTTATTATGTATTCAGTCTGACCGGACTTCTGAGGTTGAGCATCCCATCCCCCACACACACCTGTACTCTATTGGTGTCCTCTATCAAGTAGATATAGGAGGAGTCCCCTGCAGTGCATTAGCACACCTTCCCATCAAGGAGTGTTGTCTCCAAGGGTAAGAGAGGCTGGATTCACCCCTTTTTTATGGATAGTGTAGGACCCACTGATCATGGGGTACTTTGACGCAGTGGTGGGCTTGAGCACGATATGGCCATATGGTGGAACTAAATCCCCATTTTTATTTATGGATTGTCTCCATATTTGATAGTCATTTCTTTTGCATGGTTGCGCTATTCTTTTTTAATATACATGTTGCTTGGTCCATAGCTGCACCGGCTTTAGATATACATGTTCAGGGTTTGCTCCCCCAATTTTTTGCTTGTTTATTATGTATTCAGTCTGACCAGACTTCTGAGGTTGAGCATCCCATCCCCCACACACACCTGTACTCTATTGGTGTCCTCTATCAAGTAGATATAGGAGGAGTCCCCTGCAGTGCATTAGCACACCTTCCCAGCAAGGAGTGTTGTCTCCAAGGGTAAGAGAGGCTGGATTCACCCCTTTTTTATGGATAGTGTAGGACCCACTGATAATGGGATACTTTGACGCAGTGGTGGGCTTGAGCACGATATGGCCATATGGTGGAACTAAATCCCCATTTTTATTTATGGATTGTCTCCATATTTGATAGTCATTTCTTTTGCATGGTTGCGCTATTCTTTTTTAATAGAGGGAAGCATGAATTGCTCTAGAATTTCCTAGTAGAGGGCTGCACTGACATTGGACTTGTTAAAACACAGTGGACCAACACCAGCAGATGGCATGGCTCCCCAAATCATCACTGACTGTGGAAACTTCACACCGGACCTCATGCAACTTGGTATCTGTGCCTCTCCACTCTTCCTCCAAACTCTGGGACCCTGATTTCCAAAAGAAATGCAACATTTTCCACAGTCAGTGGTGATTTGGGGAGCCATGTCATCTGCTGGTGTTGGTCCACTGTATTTTATCAAGTCCAAAGCCAGTGCAGCCCTCTACCAGAAAATTCTAGAACACTTTATGCTTCCCTCTGCTGACCAGCTTTATGGAGATGCTGATTTCGTTTTTCAGCAGGACTTGACACCTGCGGACACTGCCAAAAGTACCAATACCTGGTTTAATGATCATGGTATCACTGTGCTTGATTGGCCAGCAAACTCGCCTGACCTAAACCCCATAGAGAATCTGTGGGGTCAAGAAGAAGATGAGACTCCAGACCCAACATTGCAGATGAGCTGAAGGCTGCTATCAAAGCAACCTGGGCTTCCATAACACAGCAGTGCCAAAGGCTGATCGCCTTCATGCCACACTGCATTGATGCAGTAATTCATGCAAAAGGAGCCCCAACCAAGTATTGAGTGCATACCATACTGTACATGGACATACTTTTCAGTATGCCTACATTTCTGGAGTAAAAAAACTTTTTTTTTTTTTTTTTTTATTGGTCTTATGTAATATTCTAATTTTCTGAGATACTGAATTTTGGGTTTTCACTAGCTGTAAGCCACAATCATCACAATTAAAAGAAAGAAATGCTTGAAATATACAGTCAGGTCCATAAATATTGGGACATCAACACAGTTCTAATCTTTTTGGCTCTATACACCACCACAATGGATTTGAAATGAAACAAACAAGATGTTCTTTAACTGCAAACTTTCAGCTTTAATTTGAGGGTATTTCCATCCAAATCAGGTGAAAGGTGTAGGAATTACAACAGTTTGTATACGTGCCTCCCACTTTTTAAGGGACCAAAAGTAATGGGACAGATTAACAATCATAAATCAAACTTTCACTTTTTAATACTTCGTTGCAAATCCTTATAGTCAATTACAGCCTGAAGTCTGGAACACATAGACATCACCAGACGCTGGGTTTCATCCCTGGTGATGCTCTGCCATGCCTCTACTGCAACTGTCTTCAGTTCCTGCTTGTTCTTGGAGCATTTTCCCTTCAGTTTTGTCTTCAGCAAGTGAAATGCATGCTCAATCGGATTCAGGTCAGGTGATTGACTTGGCCATTGCATAGCATTCCACTTCTTTTCCTGAAAAAAACTCTTTGGTTGCTTTCGCAGTATGCTTCGGGTCATTGTCCATCTGCACTGTGAAGCGCCGTACAATGAGTTCTGAAGCATTTGGCTGAATATGAGCAGATAATATTGCCCGAAACACTTTAGAATTCATCCTGCTGCTTTTGTCAGCAGTCACATCATCAATAAATACAAGAGAACCAGTTCCATTGGCAGCCATACATGCCCATGTCATGACACTACCACCACCATGCTTCACTGATGAGGTGGTATGCTTTGGATCATGAGCAGTTCCTTTCCTTCTCCATACTCTTCTCTTCCCATCACTCTGGTACAAGTTGATCTTGGTCTCATCTGTCCATAGGATGTTGTTCCAGAACTGTGAAGGCTTTTTTAGATGTTGTTTGGCAAACTCTAATCTGGCCTTCCTGTTTTTGAGGCTCACCAATTTTTTACATCTTGTGGTGAACCCTCTGTATTCACTCTGGTGAAGTCTTCTCTTAATTTTTGAGTTTGACACACATACACCTACCTCCTGGAGAGTGTTCTTGATCTGGCCAACTGTTGTGAAGGGTGTTTTCTTCACCAGGGAAAGAATTCTTCGGTCATCCACCACAGTTGTTTTCCGTGGTTTTCCAGGTCTTTTGGTGTTGTTGAGCTCACTGATGCGTTCTTTCTTTTTAAGGATGTTCCAAACAGTTGATTTGGCCACACCTAATATTTTGCTATCTCTCTAATGGGTTTGTTTTGTTTTTTCAGCCTAACGATGGCTTGCTTCACTGATAGTGACAGCTCTTTGGATCTCATATTGAGAGTTGACAGCAACAGATTCCAAATGCAAATAGCACACTTGAAATTAACTCTGGACCTTTTATCTGCTCCTTGTAAATGGGATAATGAGGGAATAACACACACCTGGCCACGGAACAGCTGAGCAGCCAATTGTCCCATTACTTTTGGTCCCTTAAAAAGTGGGAGGCACATATACAAACTGTTATAATTCCTACACCTTTCACCTGATTTGGATGTAAATACCCTCAAATTAAAGCTGAAAGTCTTCAGTTAAAGCACATCTTGTTTGTTTCATTTCAAATCCATTGTGGTGGTATATAGAGCCAAAAAGATTAGAATTGTGTTAATGTCCCAATATTTATGGACCTGACTGTAGGTACCCACTTTACAGCTAGCTGACACTGGATCCCAGAACCTCTTCCGGAGTGGTCCCCTCTGACTCTAGGCAGACCCCCAGGGGCAATCATCAGTACTCACAACCTGTGTAGGCTTTCCTGGAACTGGACCCCTCTTGCTCTACGCAGGTTCTCGGCACTCTGGATCTCCTCAGCACTCTCTGGATACTCAGGCGACACCCGAGACATCCGCTTCCTCAGACAGGAGGAGAGACAGCCGCACTCTCCTTCCTGGGATTCTGCTCCCGCCAAAGACACTGTGTCACGCACTTCCCCCAAACTTATACCCACTCCCAGAATCCTTTGCGACATAATCTGCCTTCTGGGGTAGTTACAAGCTTGGATATGCTCCCTGATTGGGCTTCCTCCACTGCCCTATGAGAAGTCTCTCATAAGAGCCAGTGAGGAGACTTCCCTCTCTGCAGGCACATCTGGAAACCATGACAACCTGACTAAACAAATCACAGCCCTGCTGTTAGGCAGACCAGGCCAATATACATTTACCTAGCACCTACCTGTAGGGTGCTATGCATAATTTTGGGTTTTCACTAGCTGTTAGCCAAAATAATCAAAAGTAAAAGAAAAAAAATGCTTGAAATATATCACTCTGTGTTATGCATCTATATAAAATATGAGTTTTACTTTTAGAATCAAATTACTGAAATAAGTTAACCTTTTGATGATATTCTATTTTTTTGATATGCACCTTTATATTCATGGGATGTGTTTGCCTTTCTCTGAAATAAAACTGAAGATGTTTGTGTAAAGTTTAATCCAATGCACATTTGTCTTTTTTCAACTTAAATATGTAATGTGTAACAACATACCTTGTCCAGCACACTTTTTCTATAAATTCTCTCATTGTCATTTTATCCCACTCTTTGGCATGTGGTGCTTTCCACGGAGAATCAGCAGGAATCTATGAAAAGCGGTTAGTGTTCAATATTCGTTTGAAATACAATAAGTACCTATAAAGAAACACGATGGGGTTGATTTACTAAAACTGGAGAGTGCAAAATCTGGTGCAGCTCTGTATAGAATCCAATCAGCTTCCAGGATTTTTTGTCAAAGCTTAAGGCCTCTTTCACACAGGCGGACCGTTCAGATCCGCCTGTCCGTTTTTTTGGCGGATCTGAACAGTCCCCCCATGCATCTCTATGGGGGATTGGATGTCAGCGGAGACATGTCCGCTGACATCTGATCCAATCCGATCCGTCAAATCTGGACGGATGGAAACCCTATTTTCCATCCGTCCAGCAGATCGGATCGGATGAGAACAGACCGATGGTCCGTTCCCATCCGATTTCCCCCATAGAGATGCATGGGGAACTGACAGCTGTGTCTCCGCACACAGCACGGAGACACAGCTGTCATCCTGCTGCTCAGCGGGGGATCGGCGACTCGATCCCCCGCTGAGAAAAACGGAATCCGTCCGACGGATGGATAGTGTGAAAGGGGCCTAATTCAACAAGCTGAAGTTAGAAGCTGATTGGCTACAATGCACAGCTGCACCAGATTTTGCACTCTATACCCTTTGCTTTTAGTATATCGACCACTATATCATTTGTTGACAACGTTAAACCAATAAAGTTTACACTGCAAATAAAATATCACGCCAAATAATTGCTGTGGTATCAAAAACACAGTATGAGTTACTTATTCTCTACAATCACTTTTTTTTTTGTTGAGATATAAAGTTACTTTAAAAGTAATATGGGCAATTTTGTAAATATGACACCCATTTTCAGGACAATTATATTTCCTTTAATAACTAGCGATCTTCTCAAGGTTTTGGTCTGAACACAAGTTCGGACTAAACTTTAGCAGTTTGGATGTTTGTCTGAATGTCAGAATTTCTGCTCGTTCACGGAGAGCCGAAAGTCATATATGGCAGCAATATTTCTAATGCTACTCAGGGCTGCCAGTAAGGAGGTACTGCCAGTCCCCTGATGGGAGGGGCGATATCATCCATGATCCTGATATTTTCTTTAGCCAATGATTCTGCACAGTGTAAAAGAGATCGGATTGGCTATACAGCCCCCAGATCACTTTTTACAGGTGACAGAAGGAGGTTCCCTCCCCTACTGGGAAGCCTGGTACTGATGCATCCAGTCGCATTGGATGCACAAGACAGAGTGAGAGAAACTTTGTTCCTCCTCCTCTGTGATGTCAGAACCTGGAAGCATGAAAGATTTAGTGACTTCCAGTTTCATTGTGTTGCTTACAAGCCATTACCAGCTTGTAAAGCAGCCGAATAAACCAATTCTGGTTTGACTGGCTGCTTTGGAGGGCAGAAGAGCGATCTAGGGTCTAATAGACCTGAGATCTCTCTGTAAAAAAGGATCCGTCACAGCCCATGCCAATGTTGTTCCTCCCTTATGCTAACAAAAAAGATTAAGAAAATAAAGAAAAAGTGTCAAAAATAAATGTAAATAAAATGAACAAACAAATAATTTAAAAAAATGGGCAAATGCAAACGCACACGTAGGTCCTACATGAATATGTAAACGGTAAATGCACCACACATGTGAGGTATTGCCATGAACATCAGAGTAAGAGCAATAATTCTAGAACCAGACCTTTAACTCTAAACTAGTAACCTGTAAAAGCTTTTAAAGCGTCACCTATGGATAATTTATTATACTTTAGTTTGTCACCATTCCACAGGTGTGCACAATTTTAATGCATGACATGTTGGGTATCTATTTACTTAGCATACCATCCTCTTTTATGTTTCACAAAAAAATGGGTATTATATTGTGTTATATGCACTAAAATTCATTGAACTAATAATTATTATTATTATTATTATAATTATTATTGGTGTATATGTATTTAGTTGTCTACAAACAAGCAGAGTTTTTTTTTTTTAAAAAGGAACATAATCTTGCAATAATTAGAAAAGGCTACGACTACAAACTAGTTGGCCCATTTAGCAGTCTTGCCATTCTTCTTATAAGCAATCTAAGACCCCAACAAATCATATCTCTATAGTATAGGGCTGTATGGTTGTACTGCTGTTCATTGCAGCATACTGAGAATAATGCACAGTGTAGCTTCCAAACATCATATGAAAATGACTATAGGTAAATGTAATGAAGTCTTCAATGATAATGCTATTGGGAACAAGCATATTTTTTGCACCCTAGAAGTGCAGGAAGCGCACCTGTGTGGACATTCGGTGAGTTTGCATAAAGCTGACTTCAATTGAATCCTCTAATTTGAAGCCAAACAATATAACCCCCAAAGAACTTGTGTTCACCCATTTTGTACACCAATTGCACTTTTCCATGTATGATAGATGGTCTTCCCATCATACCCTAAAGGCAGGAAAGAGGCATGCCTAGTTATATCTGTTATTTGCAGAGAAGAATTACACAAAGTCAGACAAAATATTTAAAATGCACTACTCCAACACCGTTCTCTCAGTATAATCTTTTGATTAATTATTTCATTATCCAAGATTTCGTGCAATGGTTTTTGTTTGCTTTCATATACAGTACACAATGTGAGTTTGGTCATTAAGGGTTGAGCTGGACCTGAAAAAAACGTACTGTCTATTAAAGGCAAAAACATCTATGGCTCATTTTAAAGTTGCCCTCTCTTTCTGAAATGTCAAAAATTTATGTCCACACAGAGCAGACTGGGGGGGCGATGGGTCAGGTCAGGTTACTACTCTGATACTACAAAAATAAAATAGAGGTAATCCTGCAAAAAGGACCCGAACGCTCCACTGTCTGGCTAGAAATGTAAATATAAAATATCCATATTCTAAATCTCATATTCATCTTCCTTAAGGTTAAACATACATAGTTCATAAAGAAAATATATGTGAAACACTATACATTCTATTTTATTCCAATAATATGATTTTATTTATAACATTTTGTGTATATATCTTTTTTTCTACAAGCGAATAGCAGTACTCTATAAATAAATCAAAATGCAATCATTTAATATATTGCAGCTTACCAATCCTTAAAGTATAACTAAAGGCAAAACTTTTTGGGGGGGTTTAAAGTGGAGAGAGATTAGAAAACCTTTCAGGTTTTTATTGCAGTCGGTGCCCCCTCTCTAGTCATCCCATTTACTGTTACCACCGAAAGTGAACAATAAAAACATAATTTAGGTTGTCACCAAAACAGGAATAAGGGGAAAATGTTTCAATGGGGAAAATAGCTCTGGTGAAAGAATTCCATCACTTTGAAGAAATTTTCTCTCATTCCCTGTTTTGGCTATGGGACAGGAAGTGAAGGACACATAGGGCATAAAACTGACAAGGTTTATAACTCTCCCTTGCTCTATCCAAATAACAAAAAACTGACAAGATTTATAACCCTCCTTTTAAATATAATTAAAAAAAAAAAACCTGACAAGATCTATAACCCACCCTACTTTAAATATGGTGGCTGCAACAGTTTTTTTTTTTTTTCCTTATTTTATCTTATACTGTATTCACTCTGTGATTAGTCCAGTAAAACATTACCAGTTGTAGGGTGCCTCCAGTCTGGATGGAGGAGCAATGGAGGTAACTTTGGATAGCAGAACTGTGAATCTGGGGAGGGGGTCGTGTTAGATGCAGATTTCCTCCCGCTAACACTTTTAAGCAGATACAGCAACAGTTTTGTTTTGTTTTGTTTTTCAGGATAGAGATAAATCACATAAATGAATAAAAAATGAATAAAAGCTGACCATTGTAAACACCCTAGACAGTGGTAAAAAGGTGAACAGGGGAAAAAGCCTATTAAAAAAAAAAATGTAGCCACCACATCTAAGGGCTCAATCCCAGCCTATACCACCCCTCTGAAAAAAGACCCACTGTTTGGCCAGAAATGAGGAAATTATATGTCATCTCCTCACCACCTGATTTATCCCTGTAAATGCCATCCCATGAACATTCATGGGTCATGTTTGATGGCAGCATGTGTACAGCCCTGAGCGGCTGCATGTCAATGTACCACTGCCTGGCAGGTTGTGTAATGAGCCCTAAAAATTGGTAAAGCTGCAAAAATAATACCTTTTTGGGTGTAAAAGTGAATATACTGCTTTTTTTTTCAACTAAGTATATAAATACTATTACAATTAGTTATATTATACTTTTCAAAAAATAAAAAAGCAAGATTAAGGGAAAATATAAAAAAATTACCTGACTTCCCCACTGATCCATAGTTCTCATAAAATTGTTATAATCCAAGTAGACCAATGGGTTGTATGCAGGTGGGAAAGCACCAAGAAATTTGTATGATTTTCCCTACAAAATAAAAATAGTGAACAAAAGAAATGTATAAAACAAGCTTAAAGTATACATATAAACTTTTTTGAGCTAAATCTTGTCCAGGCACTGAACCGCTGTCAGCAAAGGGTGAAGTTTTACACCAAAGTTGAGGAAGTTTACCTTTAGTTGCAAAGTAAACCAGAAGAGTACACGGTAGAGAATTTCTACACAACAAAGATAAAAGTAGGTAGATTACTGTATTTGTTGTAAGCTACAGGATTTTTCTGTAAAATATATAATTTGACTTCTAAGGCCCCTTTCACACATAAGGTCTGTTCAGTTCATCAGTTCAATTATGTCAAAATGTATCAGTTTTCCATCCGTTTTTCATCCGTTTTTCATCCGTTGTCATCAAATAGGGCAGGGGTGGCGAACAAGCGGCTCTCGAGCCGCATGCGGCTCCCGGCCAAACTGAATGCGGCTCTTTGGTTATCATTATTATTTGGTATACTGTGGCTCTAGTAGTCTTTGCCAAGTTTGGATGCTGCGGGACCTCTGAGGAGAGATCTCCAAGCGCGTAGTCCCGCCCCCAGGCTGCGACATCACGTCTCCCATCTCCCAACACTGCACGGGCCAGAGAGCGTGGGGACCCGTGTGTCTCCCTCCCGCCTCAGCTGCCTGTCACGTGTCTGAGTGACTGACGAGAGCTCAGCTCAGCCGAGACAGCCGCCCGCTGACATCTTCCCCTGCGCATATCAACAGCAGCAGGTGAGGAGGGGGGGTCTCTGATGGGGGACATTTATGTTTTGGGGGTCTCTGATGGAGGACATTTATGTGTGTGGGGGTCTCTGATGGGGGACATTTATGTGTGTGGGGGTCTCTGATGGGGGACATTTATGTGTGTTTGTCTGTTTTGGCAGGTCACTGCGTGGTGTGGCTCTCTGACTCTCACAGTTTAAAATTTTGGCTCCTTTTGTCGAACTTGTTCGCCACCCCTGAAATAGGGCATTCATCCATTCAAAAAAAACGGACATTGACGGAAGCGGATGAAAATAGATGTTAACTGATGATCATCCGTTGTCATCCGTTTTTACATAGAGATACATTGATGTCCGTTTTTCATCCGTCAAAGGATGGATGAAAAACGGACAAACGGACAGCATGTGTGAAAGGGGCCTTAAATAACAAATATTCTAACTGTGGGCTATGTATTTTAAACTTAAAGTGGTTGTTCGGTCAGAAGGTTTTTTATCCTAATGCATTCTGTGCATTCAAATTAAAAAGCCTTTTGTGCGCACCAGCCCCCCCCCAATACTTACCTAAGCTCCCTCTCTATCCAGAAATGTCCACAAATGCCTCGGCCGTCCTGGACTTTCTGTCCTGATTGGCTGAGATACAGTCATTGGCTTCCGCTGCTGTCAATCAAACTAAGTTAGCCAATCAGGAGAGAGAGGGGGCCGAAGAGCAGCTCAGTGTCTGAATGGATACACAAAGCTGCAGCTCGGCTCAGGTGCCCCCATAGCAAGCTGTTTGTGGGGGCACTCGGCAGGAGGGGGGGCAAGGAGAGCTGAAGAGGGACCCGTGAAAATAGAGACACAGCAGCAGTGCTATTGTCAATCAAACTCAGTTAGCCAATTTAGGAGAGAGAGAGAGGGGGCGGGCAAAATGGCAGCTCAGTGTCTGAATGGATACACGGAGCTGCAACTCGGCTCGGGTGCCCCAGTAGCAAACTGTTTTCTGTGGGGGCACTCGGCAGGAGGGAGGGGCCAGAAGAGCTGAAGAGGGACCCGAGAAAAGGAGGATCTGGACTGCCCTGTACAAAACCAACTGCACAGAGGAGGTAAGTATAACATGTTTGTTTATTTATTAGAAAACAACCTGAAACTTTACAATCACTTTAATGTACCAATAAGCCCAAATCGTCAAAAACTGTCAAAACATGCTATATTACATTATGTTTTTCTGTAAGCTGCAAACATACTGGTTGATCCTGTTGTCCACTGTCCCCCTCTCCTTGTCTGTGTCCCCGATGTAGCCAGAGATTTTGTAAACTAGCCATTGACATCTACTGAGCATGTACCATTTTCAGTTCCCTTTTAAGCTGTTAATTTCCACCTTTTTGTTATCTGTAAAACCAATGTGACTATAGAGTCACACACGTATGTGTACTGTATACACAGTGGTAAATGACACTCCCCCTCCCTGATCAATGTCCTGATATTGCTAAACACTATGGGGGTGGGATCTAGAATGGTGATTGATAGAGGCTTCACCCCCTGTTAGCCCCAGCACATGCATGCCATAGACATAGGCTGGAGGGGTGTAACACAGCCTGTAATTGGCACAACCTCTTCCAGGTCTCTTTACAGTGTGAAGAAAGTGAAAACTATTATCATTCAAACTAAACTCCACCTACACCATGTTATTGCAAAAAAATAAACATTTTGAAATATACTTTTTTTTTAATTTAATTTTAAAAGCCTTTGTTGTTATTAATTGATCTTTAAATAAATTAAAATAATTAAATACATTTTTAATTTAAAAAATTTTAATTCTCTATTCTGAAAGCTTAATATCATGTGACCAGCACAACCCCAATCAGTGCTATGCAAACACAGATTTATATATCAGCAGAGTATTAGAAACTCCTCCCTTAGAACTTTCCCCGAGGAAAGGAAAGACCTGGAAAACATCATGTGACCTCTGAACAGAAATTATTAAATAAGCGAATAGGATGATTTTTTTTTATTTTACATTAAATACAGTGGCATTATCTTTATATATAAATAGAAGGAATGATGGCAATTAAACATTGCATGTTTAGTATCACTTTAATGGCTAAAAGGTTTCAAATATAGCAGTCTTACCTTTGCACGTTGTATAAGGTGGCCATCTGAATATACCTTATAAGTCTGCACACCCAGTTCTTTAGCCATTAGTAATATACGATTCTGAGTGGGTCCCACATATGCTCCTCCAACATCCACATATTGAACTTCCTTGTTCTGTTAGAAAGGAAATCTACCTCATAAGTTTTTGACATACAGCAATTAAAAATTATAATGTATATTGTAATTAATAGTTAAAGAGGTTGTAAGCCCAATTCTTTTTTTTTCAACCTGAAAGAGAAACCCATAATGAGCTAGTATGCATCGCATACTAGCTCATTATGAAATACTTACCTTAGAACGAGCCCCGCCGTGCCGCCCGCTTACCTCTATGACGGCCGACATGTTCATTCGCCCGTCTTCCAGGATCGCAGCATCCGGCCATCCAATTGGCCGGAGCCGTGGTGACGTCACTCCCGAGCACGCGCGCGGGAGCCGACGGTCACGGCACGGGGCTCTGAAGGAACGGCACCAGCAGCCGTTCCTTCAGAGCGCATGCGCCAGTGATGTCACTGGCTGCATGTAAGGTAAATATCTCCTAAATGGTACATGTTTAGGAGATATTTACAGTAACTATAGGTAAGCCTTATCATAGGCTTACCTATAGGTAAAAGCAGTGGCGTACCAATGGGGGGGGCGGGGGTGCGGCCCGCCCCGGGTGCCACTCACTGGGGGGTGTCCTGCCCGGTGTGTTCAGAGTCAGACAGATCCCGCAGTGCGAAGGCAGCTGCAGTGGCTGGCAGCTCCTTCAGTCCGTGCTGCTAGTGGGGGGCGGAGCCACGGCGGGAATAAGGGGGCGGAGCCGCGGCGGGAATAAGGGGCGGAGCCTCGGCGGGAAGAAGGTGAGTGCCCATTGCAAAAGTGTGTGCTGGATAGGAGGGGGATGGGGCTGCTACATATAGAGGAATTCATCTTTCTCTATTCTTCCTGCAGCTGCCTGCTGAATAACTGATTCTCCTCCTCTCCCTCCTGCAGGAAGAATAGGGAAAGATCAATTCATCTATATGCAGCTGCCCCATCCCCCTCCTATACAACTTCTTTTGCTGGCCCCCCAAAGTTCTTAACCTCCTCCAGTGCTCCTAATCCCTCCCTCAGTGCTTTTAGCCCCTCTCCCCCCAGTGCACTAGACCCCCCCTGTTCTTTAGCCCCCCCCCCCCATGCTCTTCAACTCCCCACAGTGCTTTCTCCCTCCCCCCTAAGTGCTCCCCGTCCCCCCCCAGTGCTCTCCACCCCCCTGATTTTCCTTGCCCACCCCCCTAAGTGCTCCCTGTCCCCCCAGTGCTCTCCACCCCCCTGATTTTCCCTGCTCGCCCCCCAAGTGTTCCCTGTCCCCCCAGTGCTCTCCACCCCCCTGATTTTCCTTGCCCACCCCCCTAAGTGCTCCCTGTCCCTCCAGTGCTCTCCACCCCCCTGGTTTTCCCTGCTCGCCCCCCCCCAAGTGCTCCCTGTCCCCCCCAGTGCAATCCACCCCCTGCACCTTCCAACCCCCCTACAATGCTTTCCAAACCCTCTCTTAATTCTCTCCAGTTCCCCCACCGTGCCCTTCAGCACCTCCAGTGCTCTCTGCTTCGTCTGTGCTCTCCGGCCCCCCTAGTGCTCTTCTATCTTCTATCATGTCCTCAGCCTCTGAGCATCTCCTGTATCATGTCTGTAGTCTCCGACCATCTCCTGTATCATGTCTGCAGTCTCTGACCATCTCCTGTATCATGTCTGTAGTCTCTGACCATCTACTGTATCATGTCTGCAGTCTCTGACCATCTCCTGTATCATGTCTGCAGTCTCTGACCATCTACTGTATCATGTCTGTAGTCTCCGACCATCTCCTGTATCATGTCTGCAGTCTCTGACCATCTCCTGTATCATGTCTGCAGTCTCTGACCATCTCCTGTATCATGTCTGTAGTCTCTGACCATCTACTGTATCATGTCCTCAGTCTCTGACCATCTCCTGTACCATGTCTACAGTCTCTGACCATCTCCTGTATCATGTCTGTAGTCTCTGACCATCTACTGTATCATGTCTGCAGTCTCTGACCATCTCCTGTATCATGTCTGCAGGCTCTGACCATCTCCTGTATCATGTCTGCAGTCTCTGACCATCTCCTGTGTCATGTCTGTAGTCTCTGACCATCTCCTGTATCACGTCTGCAGTCTCTGACCATCTCCTGTGTCATGTCTGTAGTCTCTGAATATCTCCTTTAGCAAGTCTCCAATCTCTTACTCAAACTTAAACACATTGCTAATATTAGCTATCTATCTATGCTGAAGGTAGGACTGTGCAGGGGAGGCAGAGAGTGCAAAAGGGGGAACTGTGATTAGAGAGACGGAGGGCAGACTGCAAGGGGCACTGTGATGGGGGGCTGTGAAATTTGTGCAAAAAATATTCTTGAAAACATTACATTTTTTTGTGGGTGTTTTTACATTTTAAAGTCGGGGGGGGGGGGGGTGCCAGATATAGGATCCGCCCCGGGTGCCAAATGCTCTAGGTACGCCACTGGGTAAAAGTGTCAGAGGAGGGTTTACTTCCTCTTTAATAAAAAGTCCAGTATACCACTTCTGCTTTTTTATTTCTATTTCCGATTTTGTGGTGATCAAGGAAGGAGAAAAGTCCAACAAAGGCATAAATAAAATGCAATGTATCCCCTCTGTGACTGCACTGTTTTGCCACAGTTTGGCAACACAAATGACCAATAAAGCGGTTGTAACCGCTAGAGATTTTTTTTTGTTTGGGGGGGGGGGGGGGGGAACCAGTGGGGTAAAGCCATAATGCACTAGTGTTCATTGCATACTAGCACATTAGGTACGTTTACCTGAAAACAAAGCCCTCCCACGTCAGTGCTGCAGGCACCTCCATCTTCACCCATCTTGCTTCTGGGTTAGTGGACTCCGGCTCTGTGACTGGCCAAAGCCGCAGTGATGTCAATACTACACATATGCGTGGGAGCAGCCGTTCATAGCACAGGGTTCTGAAGAAACGGCACTTACTTCAGAGTGCATGCACCAGTGATATCACTGAATGCATAATGCAAATATCTCCTAAATGGTGCCTGTTTAGGAGATATTTACACTAGCTACAGGTAAGTCTTATTATAGGCTTGCCTATAGGTAAAGCAAGAGAAGGAAATGTACTTCCTTTTTAAGTAAGTGGTATTCTTTGACTAGCAGTAACGGTGTTGATTTTACTACACATTTTATAGGAAATGGGAATGCCACTGCACATTTTTATGGTGTTTAGCCACAATAAGGCAGTCATGTTAAACGGTTACCAAAAAAACTGCCTATGCTGGTTAGAGGCGTCTGCAAATAAAAACAAACTGTGCAGCTTTAACCAAAGTTGAATAATGCCCTTTCTATAGGTGTAGGCTATTTATATACTGTACCTCCCGAAGCCTAACCTGAAAAACTCCCAGAGATTACATCATCTCATCCTTTCTTGCTGCTAGGACATTGCTAAGACACCCCCAGCTTATTCAAACATGCACTCTCTCTCCCTTGTCACAGTAGCTCTGAGCTCAGCAATGCTGTGACGGAGGAGATAGTGGACCACGCATGTGCAGGGGTTTGAAATCTCACTCCTATGATGGTGGGAGTGAGCAGTAAGGGCTGGGATTGTCTTAGCAATGTTATAACAACAAGGCATGGTGGGATGATGCCATTTCTGGGGGTTTTTTTTAGCCAGGCTTTGGGAGGTACTTAAATGGCCTACACCTATAGCTAAGGCATTAACTAAACTTAGGGAAAGCTGCACAGTTTGTTTTTATCTGCAGGCTACTCTTACATACATCAGCATTTTTGGTAATGGTGAACTAACCCTTTAAAGTAAATATTCACACAATTTTCTGTGTGAAGATTCTCAATTCTTTAGTAAGTCAGCCAAGGTTTGACAATAAAAAAGCTTTTGTGTGTTGGTTGCTAAATAAGAATGTCTGTTTTTATTATTGTACTTTTGATAAAGATAAGCCTACATTTTAGTAACCATTCAAGCAGAAATCCAGAGAATTCCAGAAGGTTCACAGATGCTTTCTTCCACCTATATGAAGGATACAAAGGAAATGTTGTGTTCCTTGGGTGATGTGTTGTTGAGAGACAACTTGTCCGCCTGTCTACACCATCATCCAACATGATGATGCCTTGTTGGCCCTTAATTGGGCGTTGAGCAAAAGAGACAAGGTACCATTTGCACAAAAAGTCTTTATTCAGAAGACTTTAGACTTCTGTTTGGGACATAATTATTTTTGCTACCAAAACACCTTCTATAGTCAGAAAACGGGAGTTGCAATGGGCGCAAAATTTGCTCTAAGTCTTGCAAACATTTTCATGGCTGAGTGGGAGGACAAGTTTGTATTTAACACCAATAGACCCGAATTGAGGTACTACAGAAGATTTATCAATGATATTATCTTTATATAGGAGGGATCAGAGTCTCTGTTGTTGGAGTTCATGACTCATCTAAACACTAACCACAATAACATCAAATTGGACTTCCAATGGAGTAAAGATGCAATTCATTTTCTGGATGTTCTTATTCACAGACAAGGCAAGGGTTTTACCACAAAAGTATATTTCAAACCTACAGATAGAAATAGCTACTTGTCCATTCAGAGTGAACATCATCCCACATGGTTAAAAAACATTCCACGTGGCAGCTGATAAAATCGAATTGTACGCTTGATGATGAGTTCCTGTCACAATCTAAAGTGATAAAAGATAAGTTCATATGCTAGGGATACAGAGAAGAAACTCTGGACAGTGAGATCAAAAAAGTACTGGAGGTACTGAGGACCATATGCTTGAAAAATAGAAGGAAAGGTGAAAGAGTGGAGTCTCCTTTCTTACTGCTCGGAGGATTTTAGAAGAGTTGAGACCATCTTCAGGAGGCATTGGCATATCCTGCAGATGGACAGGACATTGGGGCCTGTATTGCCTAACACCCCATCATTCATCTATAGGAAAGCCCCTAACTTCGGGGACAAGGTGGTTAAAAAGATCCTGTATCCACCCAACACCTCGTTTTTTCCAGGAAGAAGAGGTTTCCACACATGTGGAAAAGGCAGAGCATGTTATTTCGCAAGGACAAATCCTAGGAAATGTGATGAATTTAATGTTCCATCAATAAGTAAATCTTTTCAAAATAAAACATCTAACAACATGTGACACAATGTTGTGTATGCACTAATGTGCCCCTGTAGCCTGATTTATATTGGGCGCACCAAGCGTACAGATAAGCAGAGGGTAGGGGAACACATTAATAATATTTTGAAAGGTTTTAAAAAACATAGCGTGTCTGAGCATTTTAGACAGTTCCACCAGCGAGACCCGAGAGGTCTCTATTTCTGGGGAATCAAATCATCCTGTCTACCATAGAGTGGTGAGTGTCTCCGGAAGTCCTTTATACCAGTGTGGAGCTGGTGGGGGACTGAAGGTGGCCACTTCTCATGTTATGACAGCTTATATGCGAGTAATACTCCCTAAACAAATGAGTGCAATGTATGTTGTTTTTATATAATACAACTTCAGTTAAAATGATGAGGCTTGTTTTACATTCCTGCATACACGTGTAAGAAGAGGTACCGGTATAGAGGAGCTGTATTGCACTGGAAGGAGCATATGATTGGTTGACACGCTCATTTGTCTGATCCATGAGAGTGAGTAGGCATATTCATCTGGTGAATCTCCCATTTACCTGCATTGTTCATGACACACTGATGGCGGAGTGTGACGGTGTACCTATAAAAGTACTTTCCTCCTGGATAAAGTTTTTATGGACTTTTTATAAGGATTTTAAGACGGATTGTCTAGTATTATTTTAAAGTTCATTTCTGGTCAGTGCATTAGTGTTTAGTTGCAGTGACTAATTACATAAGTGTGGTCATTAGGGACCATTATTTTTGAGCTACTAGAATTTTATATTAACCACTTGCCGCCCGCCCACCGTCAAATGATGACGGAGCGGTGCAGCAATTGTTCTGGGCCGACGTCATGACGGCGGCGGCCCATTCAGGCAGGACAGGCGCGCGATCGTGTGCATGCCGCCTTGCACTGTCGGTGGCGGTGTGTCCCTGAGACACAGCGCGTCACCGGCAGGGGGGAAACAGCCAATGGGCATGGCTGTTTCCCACGTGATCGGCTGTGATCTAATCACAGCCCAGAAGAAGACCGCGCATGCGCGATCGGGAGCGCGGTCATGTCAGTGGAACACAACTAGTCACTGACAGTGGTAAACAGCCAATGACAGTGGCTGTTTACCACGCGATTGGCTGTGAATCCATTCACAGCCGTTCACAAATGTAAACACAAGAGCAGTAACATACTGTTGCTAGCTCTTCTCCCCTCACACACCGTTTCCAGTGGGAGGAGAGCAGAGCCAGAAACAGTGAGTTACTGATCTGTCTTGTGAGTGTAAAAAGCACAAAATAAACTTGTCCCCACACAGTCCTCAGCCCCCCCCCAATTGCACCTGTCACCCAAAAGTCACCTCATCAGTGTCCAGAAATTGCCACCCATAAAATGCACCTGTCACCAGAGACTGCCATCAGTACCGCCAGCGGTGCACCTGTCACCCATCGGTGACCATCGCCCGTCACCTGTCACCCCATCATTTACCGTCACCTGTCACCCCATCAGTCATTTATCGTCATCATCATCTGTCACCCCATCAGTAATCATCACCAGTCACCCCATCAATCATCGTCACTTGTCACCCCATCAGTGATCGTCACCTGTCACCCTATCAATCATTGTCACATGTCACCCCATCAGTCATCGTCAGCTGTCACCCCATCAGTCATGGTCATCTGTCACCCCATCCGTGATCATCACCAGTCACCCCATCAATCATCGTCACTTGTCACCCCATCAGTGATCATCACCAGTCACCCCATCAATCATCGTCACTTGTCACCCCATCAGTGATCATCACCAGTCACCCCATCAGTCATCGTCACCTGTCACCCCATCAGTCATCGTCAGCTGTCACCCCATCAGTCATCGTCCGCTGTCACCCCATCAGTCATCGTCAGCTGTCACCCCATCAGTCATCGTTACCTGTCACCCCATCAGTGACCGTCACCTGCCACCCAGTGGCGGCTGGTGCTCAAAATTTTTTTTGGGGGGGGGGGCGCAAACAGAAAAATGTAATAGGCATTGCTTTGGGGCAAAAAACGCTGTAAAAAATTGCGTGACTTTGAGGTCACAAAAGTGTGAAAGGGGCCTTCAGTAATTAAGGTATAGCGTGCCCCCTTTAATGCAGAGATCATCATGCCCCCTTTCAATGCAGAGATGCCAGTGTGCCCCCTTTCAATGCAGAGATGCCAGCGTGCCCCCTTTCAATGCAGCGTGACCAGCGTAAGCGTGTCCCCCCCCCCCCCCCGCGCGAGACCAGTGCACTTATCTCAGCAGTAGCATGCTAGGCATCATCCCTAAGCTCCTTCAGATCCCTCCGCCTTCAGGTGACAGAGCATCATCCCCAAGCCCCATTCAAAACCTTCAGATGTCCAGGTGACAGATCAGTATTCTAAGCATGATCCCCAAGCCCCCTCAGATCCCTCTACCCCCAGGTTAAAAAGCAGCAAGCTAAGCATCATCAGTCTAGTGAAAGTTCAAATATTAGCCCTGCTCTTCACAGCCACTGACTTCTATCTAAGAGGCACTAAAAGAAAAAACTAATAAGGGTTCCTAAAGACAGTTTCTTCCTTGACAGTAGAATGGATGAGGACTCCAGATCTACATGCATGCCTGTAGCAAAGACAAGTCTCTAACCTTCTTCTGATAGGTAAGGGTGTGAATTATTGGCACGGTAGCCTGGTAGTGTATCCTCCAGCCTCATGCTGTGACATGAGTATAGCTTTGCATTATTATCAGCATTGTTGCTTTTTTTTTTCCCGTATACACAACTGCTTTACCTTGGGAGCTCTCTGCTCTCTTGCTTCTGCATTAGGCACGTTGCTTTCCGACAATAGGACCCGACAATAGGATCTGACAATAAGCAAACCTATCATTACCAGTCCTAGCCTAGCTCACCTCTACTTCCACTTTGTTGATGTGATCTCTGCTAATAGAAATAATCAAAGCTTCTAGAAATAGCACATATCAAGCTGTAGGCAACAAGAAGCGTGCTGATCGCCATCAAAAGTATTGATTCATTGGATGCAAACAGTATTGCCTATCAACCCAAAAAAACATAAACACTGTGCAATCTGATCACTGCTGTGTGGTTGTACTGGAATCAGAAAAGGCAGGATAGAGTTAAACAAGAAGCAAGCTGAAGTATGAAGACAAAGAAAACTTCATAATGAGCGACCTCTCTGTGCCCCTCTAGCCATTCCAACATGACAAGGGAAAAGATATTTACCTCATCTCCTGCTCCAGCTCTGAGATGTCAGCCAGGATGAGGAAGACCACTAGCAGGGTGAGAGTGGCAAGTACCCAGCTCCTGAAGTCCGGATTCATGGCTCTCAGCTGCTTCTCCAAAGCCTGCCAGTGCAAATCAGCGAGGTGAAGGTGAGAGCTGGCTGTCCAGACAGCAAGTCAATCCTGGCTTGCGCAAGGCAGGCTTCCCCCCCCCTTAGTCCTCCTGGGCTGAGTGCAGGTGGGGAATGGGGCAGCGGCCGCTCGCGGCTTCTTCAGTCCCCGGTGTCTCCTCGAGTCCTCAGTCCTCCCGCCTCCTCCCCAGCCAATGGCATGGGGTTTGCCTTTCGGCCAATCAGGAAGCGCGTATCGGACCCCCTTCCTGATTGGCCAGGAGAAGGATCCGTATGACAATAGCGAATTTTAATTTGCAATTGTCACACAATGGGTGGGCTCGGGGCGCACTGCTCTGCGCCCCGGGTCCTCCCTTTGCTGAAGCCTATTAGAGCCTCTGGCTCTAATTAGGTGATGCAAAAAAAAAAAAAAAGCCCATTGAACTCCATGCGTCCGGCACCCGGCATGTAGATTAGGGGGCCAGACGCATGGATGGGGGGGGGACGCCCCTGCGCCCCCGACACACCGGCCGCCACTGCTGCCACCTATGAGTCACCTGCCGCCCATCAGTGATCATCCGAAGTCAACCGTCACCTGTCGCACAGCCCATCACAGCCACCATGTCAAAACGGATGTACAGCAGTGAGGAGGCGCTTAAGATCCTCTCCATGACCGATGAGAGCACTGGGGAGCTTTCATCAGAATCCGAATCCAATTCGGAATTTGAAATCGCTAATAGTAGTGGATCGGAGATGGACTCGGAGGAAGAATGGATCCCTCCTAAAAGGGCACGGTGCTCTGGAAACCAGGCAGCCACAAGGGATACACCCCAGGATCCTATGCCCAGGCCCAGTACCAGCACTGCTACCAGCAGTACACCCCAGGAGCGAATGCCCAGGCCCAGCACCAGCGCACTCCCAATTTCTAATCCCCCCTACTACCAGCACTGTAGTGTCACATCCCCCAAGAGCCAGGGCCACTACCCACCTCCCAGATGCTCTTGCCAACCCAAGATGGCAGCCCTCCAACTCGGGATCAGCAAGTATTCCCCCTTTCAACACACCAACACAGCCAGGTGTGCAGGCCAATACCGAGAATTTCGCATTAATTGATTTTCTCCATTTATTTTTGCCCAACAATTTTCTGCAATTCATCGTGGACCAAACTAATCTTTATGCCTAGCAGTTTATTGTAAACAACATCCAATCATCCTATTCCTGTCCGTTTAAGTGGAGAGATTTGACTTTGGAGGAATTTAAAAGGTTTTTGGGCCTCACGAATCGATAAACATGGGGGTTACAAAAAAAAAAAAAAAATGAAGGACATGCCTATTGGTCCACCCACCCCATACACCACATGCCCATATATTCTTCTCTAATGTCCAGGTCCAGGTATGAAATGATTATGCGCTCCCTTCATTTCAGTGACAACAGCCAGTGCCCCCCCCCAAATCATCCAAATTCTGACAAGTTATATAAAATTCGCCCCCTCATAATTTTTTTTTCCCAACGTTTGCAGAACTTTACGTCCCTGACCAAAACATGTGTGGATGAGTCCCTGCTACACTTTACAGGCCGGCTAGGAATAAAGCAATACATTCCTAGCAAAAGGGCCAAATATGGGGTCAAATTATATAACTATGCAAAAGATCCACGGGATGTCTGTATGCGTTCCGCATATACGAAGGAAGAGATTCTCAGCTCGATCCCCCTGACTGCCCGGCCAACATGGGCACAAACGGAAAGGTTGTATGGGATCTGGCGTACCCACTGCTGAGGAAAGGTTACATATACCTGGATAACTATTATACCAGCCTGCCCCTTTTCAAACATCTCTAACTTGAAAAAACCCTGGCCTGCAGACCACCAGGAAGAACAGGAAGGGCTTCCCACAATCCTTGGTGAATTAAAAGAAAAAAGGGGGAAAGAGAGCAGCCTTGAGAAACAACAAAGTGCTGGCCTTGAGATAGAAGGATAGTAGAAATGTTTATATGATGTCCACCATCCATAACGACACCACAGTTGAGGTTCGAAGAAGAGGTCTCATTGAAAAGCCAACGTGTGTCCAGGATTACAATCTTTACATGGGGGGGCGGGGGGTGGATTTTAATGACCAAATGCTTCAGCCCTACTAAGCATTTATAGGGATGATCGAACTTTTGAAAAGTTTGGTTCGGCCAGAACACCCGAACTTCCCGAAAGTTCGGGTCCGGATTCCAGAACCCCATTGAAATCAATGGGACCCGAACTTCGGTAATCAAAAAACACAATTTTGAAGCCTTAAAACCCAATAAATGCCCCTAAAAAGGGCCTAGGGTTCTGGGTCATGCCCCAGGGACTATTAATCACACAAAAAAAAGTTCTTAAAAATTGTCGTTTTTGATAGAGAGACAATTATTGAAAAAATTATTGAAATAAAAAAAATGATATTTCTTTGGATTTAGTGTCTGGGGGGTCTAAAAAGTGTACCTGTGAAGTTTCAGCTCTGTAGCATGTCCAGAACCAGAAAAAAAAGATAATTTTTCTTAGAATTTCAATAGAGCAGGGATAGGGCTATGCTCCTTTTACACCTGGGCGTTTTTGTTTCAGGCGTTTATTGGGCATTTTTTGGGCGTCTTTGGAGGCAGGCATGACATCTGAACTTCTGTATAGGGGTATATATACACACATATATATATATATATATACACATACACACATATAGGTGTGAAAGGAGCGGAGCCCCATCCCTGCAAATAATTTCATTAGTGCAGGGATGGGGTTCCGCTCCTTTCACACCTATATGTGTGTATGTGTATATATACATATATGTGTGTGTGTATATATACCCCTACACAGAAGTTCAGATGTCATGCCTGCCTCCAAAGACGTCCACAAAAAAGCCCAATAAACGCCTGAAACAAAAACGCCCAGGTGTGAAAGGAGCGGAGCCCCATATCTGCTCTACTCAAAATTCTAAGAAAAATTATCTTTTTTCTCTGGCGGTCACCCTGACATGGCAGTCAGAGTCAGTTCACCCTAAACTACACTACGGTCACCCTGACACTTAACACTTTCCCTACAGAAACTAGATTATTGAATCTAACTATAGTGGTATATAGTACCCTAACTACACTGCATATCCCTTTCCTCACACTAATAATTGCTAAATGACATTTTTGCAGCAGGAGTAACAGAACTGCTTCCACTCTCTTCCACAGCCCCTGTATTACAGTGCTAGAGATTTGGCGGGGCTATGTTATATACTGGGGGGCGTATTCAATACTGATTGGCCTCTGGACCCCCTAGTCACTCCAATCACATTCCTAGCATCCTCCTGCCCCCTCAATTGGCTTTTACTCACGTTTCTGGTCCAATCACGGGCTTTTAAAGCCCAGTTCCTGTCCCATTGCATTTTGGGCGGTTCTGGTGCCGAATTCCAAACTTTTACCGCAAAAAGTTCGTAATTCGGCCGAATTTCGAACAGTCAATGTTCGGGTCGAACCGGAGGTCGACCCGAACCGTTCGATCATCCCTACTTAGCAACAAGGAAGTCCCGTTTCTGGTACCAGAAAGTTGCAATTTATTTATTTCAATTGACCTTTTATAATGTTTATGTTATCTATGCCAAATCCACTGAAAGCCCCATCTCCTTCCTAAAATTAATTGAAGAAACTGTCACGTCCCTCATCTACCAACAAGGACCCTGTTTTCATCTGTGCTGACCATTTTCCATGTTTCCTCATATAACCAAGCCATTGCCTTCCACATAAACTGATGTAAATAAATAAAATAAAAATAAATTTCATGTGAACTGACCCTGGCCTGTTTTACCGGTTACGCTTCTGCCTACCATTTGGACTGCTTCCCCATGAATTGACCCTGGCCTGTTTGATCAACTATGCTTCTTCCTACTGTTTGGATTGCTTCCCTGTGAACTGACCCTGGCCTGTTTTATCAACTACGCTTCTGCCTGCCGCTTGGACTGCTTGCACGTGAACTGACCCTGGCCTGTTTTACCGACTATGCTTCTGCCTACCGCTTGAACTGATCTGTTGCTCTGCTACTGTAGTACACAGGGGTCTCACATATGTGAGGGGCTCCAGAATTGTTTTTCCGAATGGAGAAAAACAATTTTTTGGTTCTCTCCGGGTTTCGTAAATTCCGGATTAGGGTCTGGAATCCGGAGGCTTCAAAGAGATTTGGGTGGGAGAAGCCTCTACCCCTGTTCCCAGGTCTTACCTAACCGAGGCTCTCAGCTGACTTACTACCATCATGCCTCTGCCTGCCGCATGAAATTAACTGTAGCAAGAAGCAGTATGTTAATGAAGGGCTGGAGAGCGGTACAATGATTGTCTGCAAGTAACAGTGTACCGAGACCAATATTATAGCTGTGCTGACCATGTCTCTGCCTGGAAAATTCCTTTGGACAAATGCTGTGGCTGTGCTGACAATATCCCAGTATTGACTATAGACTATATTCCTGCCTGCCTCCTGGAAAATTGCTATTGTAGTCGCTAAGCATGTCCCTGCCTGCTGCCTGGACCAATGCTCTCCTCTGTGGAAAACTGCACTACTAAAACCACAGGTAATACTTTTTTTTTACACTTTCCTTATTAGAATGTATTTTGGAGTGTAATTCTTGGTATGTACATGCTATGTGTTAGAAATATGAGGGGCCTTCAAAAATGATAGGTTGTCAGGAAATTAGATGTGTATTTTATGTTCTCAGAATGCCTGACAGTGCTAATGTTGGGCCTCTGTATGTGGTCAGGCTATGTGAAAGTCTCACACATATGGTATTGCCATACTTAAGAGGAGTAGCAGAATGTATTTTGGGGTGCATATACATGCAACCACTTTCCGACCGCCTAACGACTATATACGTCGGCCATTTCAAGCTAAATACTGGGTTTATGGCAGCAGATAGCTGCCATAACCCCGGTATTTTTTTAAAACGGTGGGCGGTGGGCTTTCAGATAAGGGTGGTCCCAGCAGCGTATTTGCTGCGGGATCACCCTTACGGTGCAGGGGAAGAGGTGCCCCTGCCACGTCCCGGACATTTTCCCAGCTTACTGGACCCGCCAGCAGCAGGGAAAACTAACTAGTCCTGGATCCTCAGAGACAGGAAGTCGAGTGAGGGCAAGATGGCCCTCACTCGACTCTATGGTCTTGGAGGACCGAAGCTACGTCGTTGCCTAGCAACCGGTTTAAAGGGCCGTTTTTTTATTATTATTATTTATTTTTTTAACAATTTATTTTTCCTGACAGACTCCATGGCAGCACACGTATGGTAGGCTCCGCCTCCTCTCCTACCCTATAGGACCCCACTCCCATAAATTTTTGCTCCAAGCCAGGAGCCGTGTTCCTTTTTTGTCCTCCTCCTGCAAGAGAAGTGTTACCTTATAGGATGCGTTTTTCTTACATACCTGGTGGCGTGTGGCTTTTCTGGATGATGCTACCTTAGTCCAGCAATCTCAGTATTATCTGGGTGGACCCGGGCAATTTGAAATGATGCCGGAAGATGCCGTAAATCCTGAATGAGAGGTGGGCTGCATCGCTTGGCCAAACGTCCTTGCTACTAGCGGGAGGCCCTTATGCCCTGATGCACACGCCAGTCTCCGGTTGAGGAGCGTTCCAGGGTCTTCTGATGGTATCGGTGGTAATGTATTACTCATTTTCAATATCTTGTGTTTTTTGCTTTTCCTGGTCAGTATGGCGGCTGGAGCGCTCCTGCGTTCCAGACCGCCGCTCTCGGCTCCTCCCCCTGCATCCCTGGTTCCCGATTGGGTGTTCAGGGTGAGGCTTGGTTCCACGCAGTGGTATGCGCATGGGCACACTCTGTTTCCGGTCCTCGATGACGCGGCGGCGTTATGGGGGGGCGTGGCTTTACTGCTCCCGGGAAATTTAAACAGCGGTTTGAGCTGTCATTCTTGGGATGTCTGTGGGCTTGTGCGGCGGCCTCCCCACGCTGTGTCTCTGCCTGTGTTGGGTAAGTCCTGTGCTGAGTCAGTCCTGCACGAATGGGGGAGGGGAAGGGCGGCTATGGGAAGGTAAGATTGAGTTCTTACACTCTTCCTATTGCAGGTTATTTCGCTGTGATCTGCAATGGATGTCTCACCGCCCCCCGGTGGCCAGTCCCTGCGCAACAGGTGAGTTTTGTTTTTAAACTCTCGCTTGTCTGCTAGCTGGCTTACTGTAGCCTGAGCTTTCTTTCCTATGTTTTCTTTTCAGCCCATTTAGGTCTGACCAACGTCCTGCATCTGGTTCTAAGGATAGGTCACCTTCAGGTCATCATCATGCATCATCCAAGTCCAGGCACCGTAGATCCAGGTCTAGATCTAGGCGCCATGAAGATCATCCAAGCTCAGTCAGCCTTTGGTCTTCCCGCCATGCTGACCACCCCACACGCAAATCCTGCTGGGGCTGTAGGGCTGTAGTCCCTGAAGATAGATCCTTGTGTGACGCCTGCTATTCTCGGGTGATTAAGGAAAAACAGGTCCCAGATCAACCAGTGGAAACTCTGGTCAGGCGGATCGTTCAAGAATCCCTAAGGGATTGGGATCCTAGCCGGCTGTCTAGTCAGGCATCTGATACACCAGTTCCCCCTCAGAGGGAAGACTTAGAGCCAGGCACTTCCCAGCCGAGTCGCTTCTAGGAGGATTCCTCTGAAAGTGAGGATGACCTAGAAGACCAAAATACAGGCTTTGATTTTGCCATGGTCCCACCGCTAGTGAAAGCGGTAAAAGAGGCATTAAAATGGGAAGAGCCAGCGGATTCCCCAGCAAAACAGAAGAAATATTTTAAACACCTCAAAAAAGGTGAACTGGAAGAAATCATCACAGACGAATGGCAAGGAGTTGAAAGAAAGAATTCCTTATCGTCCAAGTTCTCTAGGTTGTATCCTTTTAAAACCGAAAAGGTAAAGCACCTTGATTCAGCACCTACAATAGACGCAGCCTTAATGAGGCTGGTTAAACACGTTGCCCTGCCTTTAGAAGATTCCGTCTCATTTAAAGATGGTCTGGATAGACGAATTGATACAGATCTCAAAAAGATCTATCTGTCAGCTGGCATGACCTGCAAACCAGCCCTGGCTCTAGCAGCCACGTCTAAAGCTATGAAGGCTTGGGTAGACAATGTGGAGGCCACACTGCAAAGTGTCTCAGAGGAAGTAGACAGAAACTCGGCTGTTCAAGAGTTAAGGTTGGCAACGGCTTTTTTAGGGGAGGCTTCCATTGATATCATTCGCCTGGTGGCATGGGTCATGCTCTCCTCTGTCACGGCCAAATGTGCTTTGTGGTTACGTCCCTGGCTGGCCGACCCTGCTTCTAAGCAAGCCTGGTGCAGGATTCCTTTTGAGGGTACGTCCCTTTTTGGCAATAAGCTGGACAGTGCCATTACCCGTGCCACTGGTGGTAAATCGGGGGGTTCCTCCCTCAGGATCGCCGTTTTCTAGACCGCAGAAGATTTCAGCACAAACAGAGCTCGGATCGATCCAGAGAAGCCCGCTCTTACAGGCCTGGTCGTGAGTTCAGGAAGAACTGGAAACGTTCTCAACCTACGGGTCAGAAATTCAACAAGGGGACATCTTCAGGTGGCCGGGAGGCCACGAAGTCCTTTTGATATCAAGCCTGCCCAGGCGTTGCGGGTAGGCGCTCGCCTGCGTCAGTTTGCGCACGTTTGGGCAGCCTAGATCACAGACCAGTGGACCGTCAAGACCGTGTCTCATGGTCACGTTTGGTTTTTCGAAGAAACTCCAGTTCTGCGGTTTATCCCTACGGTCTACCTCGTGTGGAAGAAAATAAGTAAATTCTTCTGTCATACGTAGATTCCCTGATCTCCCAAGGCGCTGTCATTCCAGTTCCGGCTGAAGAAAGGTTTCAAGGCCTTTATTCACCTCTGTTCATGGTGCTAAAGAAAAGCGGCACCTGGAGGCCGGTCATAGATCTGACTCATCTAAACTCCTTCATAAGGAAAGAGAGGTTCAGGATGGAAACGCTCTTCACTATCCGTCAAGTGGTGCAACCAGAGGATTGGATGATCTCAATAGATCTGAAAGATGCCTACTTCCATGTCCCAGTAGCAGCAGAGCTTCAAAAATGTCTTCGCTTTGCCGTGGGTTAAGTGCATCTCCAGTTTACCTGTCTCCCTTTCGGGCTTACCACCTCACCTCAGGTCTTTTCAAAGATCTTACTGGCTATTGTAGCCCTGATCAGATCAAAAGGGATCCGATTGTTTCACTATTTAGAAGATCTGCTACTTCTTTCACAAGACCAAGTTCAGATTCTGCAACACAGGTCTCAGGTGATCTCCAACATTCAAGAATTCGGGTGGCTCTTGAACCTGGAAAAAAGTCATCTGGATCCTACAAAATACTTGATCTTCCTGGGGGCACTCTTCAACACCTCCAGAGGCACCATCTCTCTACCAGTGGAGAAGATTCCAGTGATCCGCAGCAGAATACAACCGGCAATGTCAACCTCTTATCTTCGGGCCTCTCAGTGTCTAAGAATAATAGGGACTATGGTCCCCATGGCTCCCATGGTCAAATGGGCACAGTGGAGGATGAGGCCTTTTCAAACCGGATTCCTCCATCAATGGAGCTCCGGGAACCCAGACACTCCTATTCGGATAACATCCTCCATGAGGGCGAGTCTTTCTTGGTGGCTTCAACGGGAAAATCTCCTAAATTGCCATTCAATCGTCCTTGGATCGTTGTAACGTCAGATGCCAGCCGGACGGGCTGGAGCGCGCACTGCCTGTCAGAGGTGGCCCAGGGAACGTGGGACTTTCCCACTCTCGGGTTGGTCTCAAATGTCCTGGAGCTTCGGGCGGCTTTTCGTGCCATCCAGGCTTTCCGTCACTTGGTGACAGGGTCCTCGGTTCTCCTGCGGCTAGACAATACGATGGCAGTCGCATATATCAAGAGACAAGGGGGCACCCGCAGTTCCTCCCTTCTGGAGGAAGTGAGACCGATCATAGCATGGGCCCAACGGAATCTTTTCGACCTGTCAGCTGCCTACCTTCCAGGAGTCCAGAACATTCAGGCAGATTTTCTGTCAAGAACCGTTCTAGACAACAACGAATGGTCCCTTCATCCGGAAACCTTCAAGTGGGTCACCTCTCTGGGGATTCTTCCAGGGGTAGACCTGTTTGCCTCTCCAAACAATGCCAAACTGACGAAGTTCTACTCGAGATGGCGTTATCCCCAAGCCTACGGGATAGATGCTCTGACGAACCACTGGAAGTTCCACAAAGAATATGCTTTTCCCCCGGTTCCAGTAATATTCAAATTCCTGCAGAGACTCAGGAGAGAGAGAGTAGAGGTCATAGCAATCCTTCCGTTCTGGCCACGGAGACCTTGGTTTCCCCTGTTGTTTCAACTAAGTTTCCGGGATCCTGTTCCCCTGCCATTCAGACCGGACCTTCTGTCTCAGGGTCCAGTGCTGCATCCCTGCCCAGCGCAACTACATCTCATGGCATGGTCCTTGAGAGGGAAAGGCTAAAAGCTCTTGGCTGTCCAAGTGCGGCAATGTCCACAATGTTGAGTGCCAGGAGACCGGGCACCAATAAAGTCTACGAGAGGATCTGGTCTAAATTTGAGGATTACATGACTAATGAGTCTGGTTCCATCACTAATCCTAAGATTCATCATGTTCTGGGGTTCCTCCAGACAGGCTTAGACCTATCCCTGGCTGTCGGCTCTCTCCGAGTCCAGATCTCAGCCATCTCTGCCTTCACGGGGACTGCATGGGCGAAACATCCTCTGGTTCGACAGTTTTTCAGAGGTGCGTCTAGAATGAGACCTCCCAGGAAACCCAGGTTCCCCAAATGGGACCTTCCACTAGTCCTTGAGTTTCTCTCATCAACAGTCTTGGAGCACGGAGATTCGCTCTTCCTTAAGAATCTTTCTATGAAGACGGCCTTTTTGATAGCCATCACATCCGCTAAACGTGTCTCCGAAATTAGTGATTTGGGTTGTAAAGAACCTTTTCTGACATTTTTTCCTGACCGGGTCGTCCTGGTCCCTATGCTAGGGCCCAATCCGAAGGTAAACTCAGTTTTTCATGTCAACCAAGAAATTGTTTTACCTACATTCAAATCTCAAGATGACCAGAGTACCCATCAGTTGGATGTGGGCGAAGTCTTACAGTTGTACTTGAAGTTCACAGCTTCTTTCCGCAAGTCAGACTATCTATTTGTTCTTTTTTATGGAAAGAACAGAGGCAAGAGGGCTTCCTCCAGAACTATTTCTAGTTGGATAGTTCAGACCATCCAGTGGGCATCCAGAGCCAAGGGACTGGC
The DNA here is from genome assembly GCF_965119305.1 of Pelophylax lessonae. Classification (NCBI taxonomy): domain Eukaryota; kingdom Metazoa; phylum Chordata; class Amphibia; order Anura; family Ranidae; genus Pelophylax; species Pelophylax lessonae. The sequence goes on along the minus strand of NC_138769.1, from coordinate 212,088,754 downwards.
TCCTCCGGAAGTGGTGACGGATCATTCCACCAGAGGGATTTCTACGTCATGGGCGGCTTCCCTTCACGTTGCACCGGATGTCATTTGCAGAGCGGCCTCATGGTCCTCGATTAATACTTTCATGTCACACTGTTGTGTTGAAACTGCTTCTTTATCCTCAGTTGATTTTGGTTTAAAAATATTGTCTGTTGACGGTGCAAATTAAACCTATTTCTGTTTGACCAGCAGTTGCCCACACGGGTGTGTATGGCTAGTTATTTCCCATATGTGTGCTGCCATGGAGTCTGTCAGGAAAACGGAAAATTTATATCAATACTTACCGTAATTTTCCTTTCCTGATGGACTCCATGGCAGCAGGAGTTCCCTCCCATCTGCTGGAGTAGTCTATTTATGGAACACGGCTCCTGGCTTGGAGCAAAAATTTATGGGAGTGGGGTCCTATAGGGTAGGAGAGGAGGCGGAGCCTACCATACGTGTGCTGCCATGGAGTCCATCAGGAAAGGAAAATTACGGTAAGTATTGATATAAATTTTCCGTTTTTTCTTTTTTAGTGTAGTTGTGAGTTGTGAGGTCTTTTTGACCCCAGATTTCACAATAAAGAGGACCTGTCATGTCTATTTCTATTACAAGGAATGTTTATATTCCTTGTAATTGCAATAAAAATGATCAAAACATTTTTTTTAAAACTGTGTAAAAATAAAAAATAATAAATAAAATAAATAGGAAATTGAAATTGCCCTGTCCCCATTAGCTCGCGCGCAGAAGCGAACGCATATGCAAGTCCCGCCCACATATGTAAATGGGAGTTCAAACCACACATGTGAGGTATCGCCTCGATCGTTAGAGAGAGAGAGCAATAATTTGGAGTCTTAGACCTCCTCTGTAACTCTAAGCTGGTAACCTGTAGAAATTTTTAAAATGTCGCCTATGGGGATTTTTAAGTACCAATGTTTGTCGCTATTCCGCGAGCGTGCGCAATTTTGAAGCATCAACATGTTGGGTATCTATTCACTCACTATTCATTCACTGTTCATAACATTATCTTTCACATTATGGAAAAAAATTGGGCTAACCTTACTGTTTTCTTATTTTTTAATTAAAAAAAAGGGAATTTTTTTCCCAAAAAAATTGCGTTTGAAAGACTTCTGTGCAAATACGGTGTGATAAAAAATATTGCAATGATCTCCATTTTATTCTCTAGGGTCTCTGCTAAAAAAAAAAACATATATAATGTTTGGGGGTTCTAAGTAGTTTTCTAGCAAAAAAAAAAAATTTTTTAGCTTGTAAACACCAAGTGTCAAAAATAGTCCCAGTCTTAAAGTGGATAAATGGACAACTTTGTATAAAGTGCTACTTGGATGTTGGGCCTCTGTATGTGGCTAGGCTGTGTAAAAGTCTCACACATGTGGTATTGACATAGAAGGAATAGCAGAATGTATTTTGGGGTGCAGTTTTTGCTATGTACATGCTATGTGTTAGAAATATTGCATAAATTGACAACTTTGTGTAAAAAAAAATGCATTTTCATTTTCTTTCCACATTTTCCAAAAACTTGTGGAAAAAAAATGACATGTTCAAAAGACTCATTATGCCTAAAAAATTATACAATGGGGTGTTTGCATTCTAAAATGGGGTCATTTTATGGGGGTTTCCATTGTCCTGGTGCTCCAGGGCGTTCAAAAGTGTGACAGGTTGTCAGGAAATTTTATGTGTAATATATGCTTCTAGAATGCCGGACGGTGCCACTTGGATGTTGGGCCTCTGTATGTGGCCAGGCTGTGAAAAAGTCTCACACATGTGGTATCGACATACTCAGGAGGAGTAGTAGAATGTGTTTTGGGGTGTAGTTGCAAGTATACATATGGTGTGTGAGAGAAATAACCTGTTAATACGACAATTTGTTAAAAAAAATTCATGTTGCAAAGAATCGTGGGAAAAAATTACAACTTCAAAAAACTCACCATGCCTCTTATTAAATACCTTGGAATGTCTACTTTCCAAAAAGGGGTAATTTGGGGGGTATTTGTACTTTCCTGGCTTGTTAGAGTCTCAAGAAATGAGATAGGCCTTCAGTACATCAGGTGTGATCAGGTGTGATCAATTTTCAATGATTAGTGCAATACCTTTCACAAAGACCAAATAATATACACTTATTTGGGTTATTTTTACCAAAAATAAGTAGCAGTATACATTTTGGCCAAAATTTGTGAAGAAAAATTACTAATTTGCAAAGTTTTATGACAGAAACAAAGAAAAATGTGTTTTTTCACAATATTTTCAGTCTTTTTTTATTAATAGCACAAAAAATAAAAAACCCAGTAGTGATTAAATACCACCAAAAGAAAGCTCTATTTGGGTGAAAAAAAGGACACATTTTTTTTGGGTACAGTGTTGCATGACTGAGTAATTATCATTCAAAATGTGAGAGCGCTGAAAGCTGAAAATTGGTCTGGGCTGGAAGGGGGTGAAAGTGCACTGTAGGCAAGTGGTTAAAAAACTAGGGTTTTCTGTGCTAAAAATGGTGAAAAAAATGAATGTGCAAAAAATTATATATAGGGGAAAGCTGCAATACACTGGTCTATGGAAAAAAAAACAATCAACAAATATACATAAAATGTGCAGCGCTGCCAGGAGGGCTCCTGGCAGGTATATGGGTCATGTAAGGCTGAACACCTGAGTGGACTGAGAGACCTGCATTGATCTATTTGCTTTGCGGAGATTTGCCTGTCCCAGGGAATCATTTGGACACATGCCCACTTTGACCTACCCTAACCGGTGGTCAATTGGTTCCGGTAAGAGGACACCTTTGTTGTTTGATGCACGGGGTGATCTCCTTCTTCTACCTTGATACCATCTCCTGGTGTTGGACTTCTTGATATCTGACCTTTTGGAGTATATCTGCATTTTTGTTGGACTATACATTAATCAGTATTGCCTATCATTTGTGCTTGATATAATTTGGCGCTGTACCATTATCAATTAGCTATAATGTGTAGTGCTAGCCCTAATTTTATAGAATATCAATGTGAAATAAACACAGATGAACACAGTGCAAACAAATACACCATAATAACTGTGATTCGGTGAAGTGATAATATAGTCCAACACTCCAAACAAAAACAATGAGTGAAAAAAATAACAATAAAGAAAAAAAGTCTGTGAAACACCCTAACCACCACAGCATTGAAAAGGAACCACAGGTCCCAGCAGAGGATTCAAAGGAGGTCTCTTCCCAGCTGTAACAGAAGCAGTATCACCCGTGAGCAAACAATATAAGGATGGCTCCTCACCAGAAAAGCAGGGCCTCCCAACCTAATGGGTTGGCCATATACACTTTAGGAGAAAACAAGCCAACTGATATAAGATCACCAGGCCGCAGGTTCTCATAATATATCGGCACCATCAGAAAGAGACCATGGTTGCAAGGGTAAAATAGGAGAGACACGGATAGTGTAATATTGTCTTTAAAAAAAACATTTATTAAAGGTTGCACTTACATAATAAAAGCAGAGACAGGCATGTCAGAAATGTCCAGGTAAAAGCCGCAGCGTCCCGCGATCATATACAGAGCCGGCATTCAGGTGGCGTGGTGACGTCACGTCTGGTAACGCCCGACACGTTTCGTCATAGGTTGACGCCCCAGTGTTTGTATTAAATGGAATGTATAGAGCATTTTTTGCAATGATTCTCTACATTAACATTTTACAATATATGAGGTTTACAATTTTAGAAGCTAGCTCTTCCAGTTTTAGCTATTGTATGAAATATATCAATTTCTAAATAACTACTGGATAGAGCTTCCAATTGCACAGTGCAATTACTCTGTTTGTCTTTTAAAATGTGTTGAGAAAAGATATCAGTCACCTATTAAATGCATTGGTTTCAAAAACTCATAGGGATTGATTAGCTTAATGAATATAGACTATTCACTTAGTAAGGCTAGGTTTACACCTATGTGTTTTTTAATGCTTTTGCAGAAACGCACCACTATCCATTTAACATGGTTTCCTGGGGGCGTGGCTTAGACATCAGAGCTTGAGAATGTGTGGACTTTGAGCTCCGGGAAAACTGCTTAATCTTTACCACCCGCAGGGGTCTTACAGGAGTGTTCTCCCCATCTCAGGATGCCTCCCAAGTTATGACAGTCTCCGCAGCAGCCTCAATGAACCCCTCTGAACCGCTCCAGCTTCATAGATGCCTATTTTTCTTAAAGCCACCGGGGACTCCCCGAGTCTACCAAGATGGCGTTGACACTAGACTTCGCCAACTTACACGTGGCTTCTCCTATCCTATTTTTGAGGTTAGTACCCACATTGATTCCTCCCCCCACCTCCCTGTATTCCTCTAGACAGTCATGATGACTACACATCTTGGGGGTAGAGTTGAAATATTGGGAACTGGTATTTAGCATATGGTCCCCACTTTACATGCGTTAAAGGACCATAGCCTGGCACATAATAATTGGATAGATGCCCTCTCCGACCAGCTGGATGATTATAAAAATAGGAGCCACAGAGCTAACATTCCAATTAGAGGCCTACCGGAAGCTACCTCTTCCAGGGACATAGTCCCCACTTTACAAGGCCTCTTGAAAGATTCTGGGCTGGGACGCCCCAGGCCACATTGAGATTGATCGTGCCCATAGGGCTTTGAGGCCATCATCGAATGATATGGCCAAACCTAGGGACATTATTTCAAAGCTACACAAATATTCTTGAAGGAGATTATTATGTTTCATATGCCTGGCGTCTCCTATGTGGACTTTTATGGAGCCAAGCTGTCCTTGTACCCAGACTTTTCTCACCACACACAAATGCAACGCAAGGTGCATAAATCATTGCTTGAATCCCTCTGAGATGTGAAGCTCACTTATCTTTGGGGATTCCCATTGAGCCTTTCTGTTTATGAGGACGGCAGATTACCCTGAGAGATAAGGATGATCTGCCCCGCTTTTTGACACAACGTAATCTGCCTTCTGTTGATATACCAGATGGACATTCCTCTCTGGATATTCCTGTACCTACTAATCTACAACCTTGGCAACCACCCCATAGATGAAGACAGAACTGTTTAAGATCTGGATCATCAGGTCAGGCCAGGCCTCACATTGTCCTTCATCTCCCTATGACTACTTGAATAGCCATACACTACACCTGAGATGTGATCTACTGCTCCCCTGGAAGACCTCCAATTTCCAGGCTGGAAACACATTTCTTTCAGGACTTGGTCCCCCTACTGCCCACTCACCTATATAGTCAGTGGTTCCTTAGCAACTCTCCTCACGCTAAGTCAGGAGGAGTGGCTATCGCCATTCATAAAAACTGTTCCTTTTTTTTCAAGTAGATCACTATGCTGATCCCTACAGGATGTTTGTGTTTCTTAAAGGCACTATTTTTGATCGTAAATTTACTTTTGCAGCTTTGTACGCCTCGAACACTAAACAGCCAACTTTTATAGACTCAGTGCTGGAATCCCTCTCCTCTTTCCATGAAGGGCAACTATTTCTGGGGGGGGGGGGGGATTTTAACATGTGCCAGTACCCTCGTCTAGACACTTCCAGTGGCCAGTGTGTACATTCCTTTGCTTTTCTAATATACTACAGAAATCCTTGTATGCTTATCGCCTGGTTAACTGCTAGGGAGTCCTTCATCTCACAGCAGAGAAAAAGACTATCTATTATTCGGCTACTCACGATGTCTACACTCGCATTGATTTTCTGCTAATGGACCAATAATTTTTGGAGTCACTCTCCGGTTCGTCAATAGGCTCTCTTACACTAGGCAGGATCGAGGCAGAAGGGATTCCAGTCATCCTAGTTGCCCCGGACTGGCCATGCTTGGCTTGGTACGCTAATCTGGTGTGGCTGGTCACGGACGTTCCTTGGAAGCCTCCTCTCAGGGAGGATCTTCTGTCCCAAGGGCCAATCTTCCATCCTGCTTTACAGTCGCTGGATTTGATGGTCTCTGTTGCCACCTTGGGACCTCAGTTTGGTCCTCTCAGTCTTCTAGAAGCCTCCTTTTGAGAATCAGTGGGAGATTCCCCTGCTTACACTTTCCCAGAAGGTGCCCTTTTTGGTGGCTATCTTTTCTGCGTGCAGGGTGTCGTAATTGCCGGCACTATCCTGTCGTTCACCTTACTAGGTGTTTCACAGAGATAAGGTGATTTTTCACCTCTGTCATTCCTCCCTCAGGTTGTCTCTGATTTTAATTTGAATAAATACATTGTGTTGTCTTCCCTGTGTCCCAGGCCAAAACATCCGAAGGAAATTACTTTGTATGCCTTGGATGTGGTCGGCAATTAGGGTGTACCTGGCAGCTACGGAGTCTTTTAGGAGTCTTTTTTTGTGCTCATGGATGGGCCTCAGAAGGGGTTGTCTGCTTCCTCTGTGACCATTTCCAGATGGATCAGACAGACGGTTGTTCAGGTCTATTCCATCCAGGGTCAGGTTCCTCCTTTCCCTGTCAAGGCTCATTCTACTTGGGCGCTCAGTGCCTCCTGGGCCTTCCGTCATCAGGCGTCAGTAACGCAGGATTGCAAGGCGGGCCTCCTGGTCATCGGTGCACACTTTCACAAAGTTCTATAAAGTGGATGTGTTGGCATCTGCGGATGCTTCCTTTGGCCGCAAGGTTTTTGCAGGCTGCAGTTTAGGGGACCTGGTCCTCTTTGAGGGTGTATTTTTTTTTCAGGTGATCTCCAGTTGTTTTGGTTGAGCTCCTGTTTACCTGGTTGGCTATAGTTAACCTTGGGAGTTTCTTTTTTGCTGTTCCCACCCCTTATGTTTAACATTGCTTTGTGACGTCCCAATGACTAAGAAGATCGGGAGCTGTGTCCGTCAATGAACGAAAGAGAAAATTGGATTTTTGACTTACAGTAAAATACATTTCTCTGATGTTCATTGACGGACACAGCACCCACCCCTATGTGGAGTTGTAATCCTTCTGACACTGCTTGTAACACAACTGAGTACCTATAGCAGAGAGAAGGAGTATACCCCCTGGGACTGCCCATAAGCAAAGCCAGACTTTTTTTCTGCCTAGTGTCCTACTCCTGTAGGGGGCAGTATAACCCAACGGTTAAGAAGATCAGGAGCTGTGTCCGTCAATGAACATCAGAGAAATGGATTTTATGGTAAGTTAGGAGAATCCCATTTTTGCTTTTCAGCTGCTTACTCAAAAATGGCAGCATAAATATATAAAAGTCATTTTAGAGAAAAGACATTTCACATCACTCCCAGACCTGACAGGAAGTGAAGAAAATATCCCCTGTGGGAACACAGATGACAAGAATATCCTGACAAAGGACTTAACCCTTCCCCATTATATCAAAACAATGAAATAAACATTTTTGTCTGGAGTTTGGCTGGAATTTTGGTTTTGTGGGGAACCAGAATTTAAGACCATGCCTCATAATTACCAGCAAATTTGTCAACCTGTCATGTAAGGTCTTTCAGTTGGCTATTGGGCTGCCTGTCCAATAGACATTATAGGCAGACTGATGGTCAACAGAAGGTGCTTGCATGGCAAGATGACAACACTGCTAATAATTATAAGGCAGTCATACTGCAACAGGAAGTAAAGTAAATGGCAGGATTTCCATTGAAAAAACCTTGCCACAGATTGAAAAATAAATATTTGCTTAAGAAAATGTTAAACTTCAAGGGATGATACAAAACATGCTTGTAAATATATTTGGGGTTTCCATATAATCTATATTACCAAAAGTATTGGAATGCCTGCCTTTACAAGCACATGAACTTTAGTGGCATTCCAGTCTTAGTCTATAGGGTTTAGTATTGAGTTGGCCTACCCTTTTCAGCTATAACAGCTTCAACTCTTCTGGGAAGGATGTCCACAAGGTTTGGCCATTCTTACAGAAGGGCATTGGTGAGTTTAGGCACTGATGTTGAAGAGAAGACTTGGCTTGCAGTCTGTGGTCTAATTCATCCCAAAGGTGCTCTATCAGGTTGAGGTCAGGACTCTAAGCAGGTCAGTGAAGTTCCTCCACCCCAAACTCGCTCATCCATGTTTTTATGGACCTTGATTTGTGCACTGGTACGCATCGCATTAATGTTGGAACAGGAAGGGCCAACCCCAAACTGTTCTCACAAATTTGGGAGCATGAAATTGTCCAAAATGTCATGGTATGCTAATGCATTAAGAGTTCTCTTCACTGGAACTAAGGAACCAAGCCCAACCCCTGAAAAACAACCCAATGCAATAATCCCCCCTCCACCAAATGATTTAGACCAGTGCACAAAGCAAGGTCCATAAAGACATGGATGAGTGAGTTTGGGGTTGAAGAACTTGACTGGCCTGCACAGAGTCCAGACCTCAACCCGAAAGAACAACTTTGAATTAGAGCAGGGACTGCAAGCCAGGCCTTCTCGTCAACATCAGTGCCTGACCTCACGAATGCTCTTCTGGAAGAATGGTCAAACACTCCTAATCTTTTTGGATAGCCTTCCCAGAAAAGTTGAAACTGTTAGAGCTGCAAAAAGTGGGCCAACTCAATATTGAACCCTATGGACTAAAGCCCCGTACACACGATCAGATTATCGAACGATCTGTCGTTTGTTTTTGTGGCATGCTAGTCTGATGTGGAAGAGGTTATTTTCATACAAATTTTCCCGTACGACAGAATTCTAATTCAGAAGTGATGTCATGTGTTGGATTGTTTTGTATGTGTTCTTTCGTCTCTGAGCATGCCTAGTCTTGCTCTCAAGATTTATTCAGTCGAAAACTGTACTAATGAGACGAAAATTGGACGTTGTGTTGATGGACGATAAAAATTTTATAGCCTGCACATCAGGATTTTTTTAGGCCGAAAAGTCGGAGTCAGCTGTCGAAAGCACCATACTAACAATCCGAAAATCGGCAGATCGGTCGTTGGATGGAATTCCCCTTCAGACTTTATCGTGTGAACAGGCCCTATGACTGGGATGCCATTAAAGTTCATGTGTGTGTGTAAAGGCAGGCGTCCCAATACTTTTGGTAATATAGTGTACTCTTAATGGACAGATCAGTAATTCCAAATATCAAATAGGTCAAGCAGAGAAAACATTTTTAAGCAAAAAAAATTATGGAATAAAGCTAAACCAAAACATTCTGGGGTTAATTTACTAAAACTGGAAAGTACAAAATCTGGTGCAGATCTGCATAGAAACAAATCAGCTTCCAGGTTTTTTGTCAAAGCATAATTGAACAAGCTGAAGTTAAAAGCTGATTGGCTATCATGCACAGCTGCACCAGATTTTGCACTCTCCAGCTTTCGTAAATCATCAACCCCAATATATAAAATATAATGGAGACATGACTTTTTCACTTACTCGAATTGTGTGTATTCGTCCACCAACTCTGTTCTGAGCTTCCAATAGCACCACGTTAATTCCCGACTCTTTGAGCAGTTTAGCAGCAGAAAGTCCTAAATCAACAATTGCCATAAATTAGCTATTACCATCTAAAAAATGTGCCATTTACTTCAATACCCAAAAACTTAAAATACATTCTTTCCAAACGTTTGTATATTATCTATGGTATTTACAAATCTGAACGGTTTCTGCTAAATTATCAGATTATTTGGCTGCACAACAACACAACAACACTGCAAATAGTTCAAATTGTGTTGAGGAAGGGCCATAGTTTTTTTTTTTTCCTTACAATCGTTATTATACATAACTCACAATTAAAGTCTCACCCTTTAATCCCTTTATAGTCCTTGGTCACCACATGTTGTTATTTGTGACTGACCTTTGTTTAGATATTCCTTGAAATACCCTGTTCACTCAGTAAAAATACTGCTTTCTGGGGTCCCACCTAAGTGCTCTGTGCTGGCAGAGCTGAGTAGCAGCCCCACCCCTCATCATACACAGAAAATCACTAGGTCTACAGTCTGGTACACATGAAACAAAAGTTAGTCAACTGAGCAGGACCAACTTCTGTTGAATGGTCTGATCAGTGTATATATCCTTTGCCTGCTGGACTGCACAATCCTATTTAGAAAAACACCAACAAGAGCGCTGTTGGTAGGTGGTCACTAAATGGTGCTAGAGTACAGTAAGGCAGGCCATACATGGCAGCAGGAACCAGCCAACATTCGAACTGTGTATGGGCAGGCTGAATGTACCAATTTGATTGATTGAGGGATTCCTGCATCAACATTGTCTATGTTGATGGGGAATCAAGCAAATTTCTTTTCTGCACCCGCTGATTGTAAAAAAAGAAATTTCAGTGTATGGCTGGCCTTAATGAGCTCAGCTGGATGGGCTGATATACGTTTCTACATAAATACAGTAAAACCTAGGATTGCGAGCATAATTTGTTCCAGAAACATGCTTGTAATCCAAAGCACTCTTATATCAAAGCAAATTTCCCCATAAGAAATAATGGAAACTTAGATGATTCGTTCCAACCATTTATTCATAAGTCCTTCAGTTTATAGTCCATATAAAAAGATTATAGCAATGTGATAGGCTGTGTCACCATAAAATGCACATCCACAAATGGCAGCCTCCATAAGGGGGTTAGAAGCAAAATACAGCAGGAGCTACAGTGCATAAAAGAGAAGAGAGGCGCCTCTAAGTGTAGCAATATGGTTAAATTTAATGAAGGTTCAACATTTAGCAACTCACATGGTTGATGGTTAAAAGAGGCACATCTAAGTATGCAGGCATCTGGGTTAAACTATCCTCCTCACCGCCCGCTCCCACCATTGTCAGTCCGCAATCGTGACTGGGAAGACTACTCTGCAATAAAGCAAGCTGAAAGCGAGGCTTGAAGCTCTTTTGGAGTGCAGTTTGGAAGGGATGACATCGATGGCGGTGCGGAGGATTGTCTATGTAGAAATCTTTACCCCAAATGCCTGCATACTTAGAAATGCCTGTTTTAATCATCAACCATACGAGTTGCTAAATGCTGTACCTTCATTAAATGTAACCATAGTGCTACACTTAGAGGTGCCTCTCTTCTCTTTTTTACCCAGTTGTGACATGACGTGATGCTACTTGTAGAGTATCTCAGAAAAGTGAGTGCACCTCTCACATTTTTGTAAATATTGTATTATATCTTTTCATGTGACAACACTGAAGAAATGACACTTTGCTACAATGTAAAGTAGTGAGTGTACAGCTTGTATAACAGTGTAAATTTACTGTCTACCTCAAAATAACTCGACACACCATTAATGTCTAAACTGCTGGCAACAAAAGTGAGTACACCCTTAAGGGAAAATGTCCAAATTGGGCCCAATTAGCCATTTTCCCTCCCCAATGTCATGTGACTTGTTAGTGTTACAAGGTTAGTGTTACACTTGTTAGTGTTACAAGGTCTTAGGTGTGAATGGGTTAAATTTGGTGTTATCGCTCTCACTCTCTCATACTGGTCATTGGAAGTTTAACATGGCACCTCATGGCAAAGAACTCTCTGAGGATCTGAAAAAAAGAATTGTTGCTCTACATAAAGATGGCCTAGGCTTTAAGAAAATTACCAAGACCCTGAAACTGAGTTGCAGGACAGTGGCCAAGACCATACAGTGGTTTAAAAGAACAGGTTCCACCCAGAACAGGCTCCACCATGGTCGACCAAAGAAGTTAAGTGCATGTGCTCAGCATCATATCAAGAGGTTGTCTTTGGGAAATAGACGTATGAGTGCTGCCAGCATTGCTGCAGAGGTTGAAGGGGTGGGGGGTAAGCCTGTCAGTGCTCAGACCATATGCTGCACACTGCATAGAAATTGGTGTGCATGGCTGTTGTCCCAGAAGGAAGTCTCTTCTAAAGATGATGCACAAGAAAGCCTGAAAACAGTTTGCTGAAAACAAGCAGACTAAGGATTACTGGAACCATGTCATGTGGTCTGATGAGACCAAGATAAACCTATTTGGTTCGGATGGTGTCAAACATCTGTGGAGACAACCAGGCGAGGAGTACAAAGACAAGTGTGTCTTGCCCACATTCAAGCATGGTGGTGGGAGTGTCATGGTCTGGGGCTGCATGAGTGCTGCTGGCACTGGACTGGGGAGCTATAGTTTATTGAGGGAACCATGAATGTCAACATGTACTGTGACATACTGAAGCAGAGCATGATCCACTCCCTTCAGAAACTGGGCCGCAGGGCAGTATTCCTACATGATAACGACCCCAAACACACCTCCAAGATGACCACTGCCTTGCTGAAGAAGCTGAGGGTAAAGGTGATGGACTTGCCAAGCATGTCTCTAGACCTAAACCCTATTGAGCATTTGTAGGGCATCCTCAAACGGAAGGTGGAGGAGCGCAAGGTTTCTTACAATTACCAGCTCCGTGATGTTGTCATGAATGATTGGAAGGGAACTCCAGTGGCAACCTGTGAAGCTCTGGTGAACTCCACGTCCAAGAGGTCATGACAGTGCTGGAAAATAATGGTCGCCACACAGAATATTGACACTTTGGGCCCAATTTGGACATTTTCACTTAGGGGCGTACTCACTTTTGTTGCTAGCGGTTTAAACATTAATGGCTGTGTGACGGAATCCGGACACCGCGACTGGGTATCTCCGCCAGTAACCTGCTTCCTAAGCTCTGGAACACGGGATCCGTGATTCTGGCTATAGTTACCCCAAGAACTCGACAGTACAAGCTTTGGAGTCATCCAGAATCAAACTGTTTATTCAAACACAAAGCACAAGGAGATGAACACTTCTGGGACAACCCCTCCCCCTTAGTCAATCCACACAACATACACATGCCATAATAACAATACAACAATGGAATGCAGGTATTCAACAACAACAAACCCCCACTAGCAAGAGTCTGATTAGTGCAGAGCCGGCCTGACTGGGGTTTTTGGTCACCCTGTGCCCCTTATAGACACAGGGTGACTTACACATAAGAGGGACTGGGGATGCGTGACAAGGAGTCTCCCAACCTCCCTAAAGCAATTGGGGTTCCACAAGCCCCCCCAACCAAAGTGACTCACGTCACAGGCTGTGTGTTGAGTTATTTTGAGGAGACAGCAAATTTACACTGTTATACAAGCTGTACACTTACTACTTTACATTGTAGCAAAGTGTCATTTCTTCAGTGTTGTCAAATGAAAAGATATAATAAAATATTTACAAAAATGTAAGGGGTGTACTCACTTTTGTGGGATACTGTATCTCAAGACATCCCTTGTTTATCAAGTCAAAATTTATAAAAAAAAAAATTGCTTGTCTTGCAAAACGCTCTCAAACCAAGTTACTCTCAATCCATGGTTTTACTGTAGTTCATGAAACAAGGCATGTATCCACAGGGTTCATAAAAAAAGGTTTATTGAGCACATTAGAACAGATGAAATGGCTCTTTAAAATAAATGATGCTGTAGTAAAATGCTCTCTGTGACACTGTAAAGATGACAGTAATAGCATACCAGCCTTAGGCACAGTGATAATCACTGGATAAACAGGTGAATCCAAGGCCAAGAGGCCAGAATCAGCTGGAGAGATGATGTTCAGTGTGGAGAGGTTGTACAGCAGATTCCAACAAGATCCCAATAACTTCACAGCAAAAGGCTGGTATTAAGCCACAATGCTCACAATGGCCTTAATGAGGATACAGAAATTAATAACGTAGTATATCATCTTGAGATTATGCTATATGATATTATACTTCACTATGGATTTCTGGGTCCTCATTAATAATATAGTGTATAAAACTATAAGTATTGGGATGCCTGCCTTTACACACACATTAACTTTAATGGCATCCCAGTTTTAGCCCATAGGGTTCAATATTTAGTTGGCCCACCCTTTGCAGCTATACCAGCTTCAACTCTTCAGAGAAGGCTGTCCACAAGGTTTAAAAGTGTGTCTATGGGAATCTTTGACCATTATTTCAGAAGCATTTGTGAGGTCAGGCACTGATGTTGATGAGAAGGCCTGGCTTGCAGCTTCCGCTCTAATTCATCCCAAAGGTGTTCTATCGGGTTGAGGTCAGGACTCTGTGCAAGTTCCTGTGATCGGGGAGAAGTTTCCAGAGCATTGTTCGGCGCTTTTGTTACCTTGATTATATTAGTGAGGCTCAGCGGGTTTATGGGGGCATCGCTTGGTTAAGGTACGACGAACAGTTCAGACAGCGGAAGGCAGTTCGGTCCTCTCTGAGATGGGACCACAAGGTTATTAGCTTGTGGATGAAGCTCATGACTCAGGCGCGGTGGCAGTTTAACGAGGGAGCTTGCAAATGTGGGGGGTCCTGTCACTTCCGTCATGGATGCAGAGGTTCCCATTCCTTGGTTAAGTGCTTCAAGCAAGGAAAAGGTAAGTCGCCCAAGCCTGGTAGGAGGGAGGTCTCCGTGAGGGTGGAAAACCTAGCACCGTATCTAAGTAGGTACCCTAAGCGCGAGGTGGCGAGCCTTTTGTGTCTGGGTTTTTCGGAGGGTTTTGTGATTTCTAGAACTTTGTCCAGTGTTCCCCTGGTCGCACGCAATTTGAAGTCTGCGACTGCTTACTCTAATGTAGTCTCTGAGAAACTGGACAAAGAGGTTTCCTTGGGCAGGATGGTGGGACCTTTCTTTTCTCCGCCGGTGTGAGATTTGGTGGTCTCTCCTTTGGGAGTCGCTCCTAAGAAGGAGACCAACAAATTTTGCCTCATCCACCCTCTCTCGTACCCCAAGGGTGACTTGGTTAATGTTGCCATAGACAGGGAGCTTTGTGCCGTGCCCTCACTTCATTTGATAGGGCTGTGGATTGGGATCGCAAGTTTGGTACAGGGGCATTGTTGGCTAAGGCTGACATTGAGTTGGCGTTCAGATTGTTGCCGTTTCTTCCACGAAGCGTCTTCTGGGATGTACTTGGGAGGGTCAATATTTTGTGGATTTTTGCTTGCCCATGGGGTATTCCATTTCATGTTCATTGTTCTAAACGTTCAGTTCCTTCCTGGAATGGGTGGTGAAGGATGTGTCGGGCTTGCATTCCATTATTCATTACCTGGACGACTTTCTGGTAAAGGGCCCTTCTGGTTCTGGAGTGTGCTATACGTTGTTGGCCATGCTGCAGCATGTTTTCGAGTTATTCAGCGTGCCCTTGGCCGCAGACAAAAAGGAAGGTCCCACCACGGAGTTACAATTTCTGGGTATTATTCTGGATACAGTAAAGATGGAATGCTGTCTGCAAGTTGGAAATGTTCATGATCTTAGGAAGGCCTTGCCCTGGGTAACAAAAAGATTACATTGTGTTCGCTCCAGTCGCTTTTGGGCAAACTAAATTTTGCATGCCGGACCATGCCCATGCGGAGGATCTTTTCCAGGAGACTGGCGTCTGGGATCAGAGCGCCACATCATTATGTCCGGTTACACAAGGAGCATAGGGAGGATCTGAAGGTTTGGCATTTGTTTCTTCAGGCCTACAATGGACGGTCCTTGTGGATGGATGCGACTGTGTTGGATTACGACTTGGAGTTGTTTACTGGTGTGGTGGGGTCGGGGGGTACGCAACATTTTTTCAGGGATGATGGATCGCTGGGCGATGGCCGGATTCTTGGGGGGCTGGGATGTTACTGGGTAATTTGGTGTTGTTGGAATTGTTTCTCATTGTTTTGGCGGTGGAATTGTTGGAAGCGTAATTCCGAAACAAGAGGGTTTGTTTCATTACGACAAAATGGGGGTATTGCAGGCCATTAATAATAGTTCAGCTTCCTCTCCGCCAGTGGTTAGTTTCCTTAGGCATTTCGTTTTGCGATGTCTCTGTTTGAATTGTTACATCTTTGCTGTACATGTGCCGGGGGTGCATAACGTGGTGGCTGATGCGCTGTCTTGCTTTCAGTCTGTTGGCACTGGCTGTGGAGCAACGTCGAATCCCATGTTCGGATTACCTGTTGGAGGTCGCCTTCGAACGGTAGTCGGCCTTGTTCGTAAGTCTCTGTCTGTCCGCCTGGGCTGCCTATGAGAAGGTTTGGAGGGAATGGCATGTACTGGTAAGCGAGGTGAGTGGTCGTTTCGGGAATGAGGATCAGCTGTGTGCATTGTTGTACGTCATTGGCAGGAACGTGGAGGACAGAGTATCGATTTCCCTGCTAAATTGAAAGATGGCGGGTTTGGCTTTTTTGTTTCAGCTTTCCGGTTTCAAAGATGTCACCAAAGAGTTTGTGGCTCGTAAGGCCCTAAAGGCCCGTACACACTTGATGGAAATCGGACGAAATATCCTCTGATTTTTCTATCTCTTGCTCAGCATTCATTACCGTTTTTAGTTGGCAGTGCATAAATGTTCACAAAATTACTCGTCCGATTTTTTTTTTTTTTGGGACATTTGTTCCCAAACTTCCGGGTTGTCAGCAACTTCAGATCATGCGCGGTCTTTCGTATCCGATTTTTCACGGACATACTAAACGACCAATTTTCATTTAATGTGTATACATTAAACGAAAATTGGTCGTCTGGGGACGGACAATAAAAATTTTGGTGTTTGTCCCTCTGTTTTTTCGTTGAAAATGTTGGCATCGGCTGCTGAAAGTCGAACGATTTTACCTCGCACAGGAATTTTTGGCAGATTTTCTACTAGTGTGTACCCCACTTAAGGGGTTTCAGGCAGGGTGGGGTCAATGTGGATTTATGCCGTCCAGTCTCCTTTGGGATGCTGGGTACTCTTTTGGGATGCTTGGGGGCTGTTTGTTCCTTGCGCTCTTTAAGACAGTCTTTGTGTTGGCCTTTTTTTGTGCGTTGAGGGTGAGTGATTTGGTGTGTCAGTCCAGAAATGGGGGAGGGGGGTTGGATTTTGAGGATGTTGAATTAGGGGCGACGGTGTGGTGTTATTCATTCGTAGGTCCAAAGCGGATCAATGGGGAAAAGGGGCTAGGGTGGAGCTGGGTGGTGTCCCCAACTCTGTTACGTGTCCTGTGCAGGCAGTACAGAATTGGTTGGGCGATAGACTGGAGGACAAGCAGTTGGGGTTTCCCAGGGGGGAGGTCAGGGTTAGGTGGATAGGGGTCCTGGGTATGTTGTGGTCAAGGGTTTTACCGGAGATACATCACTATGCTAGACTAGATTGACCTCCTGACATTCTGCTACTACATAGGGGGGGGGGGCAATGACCAGGGTCTCCATTCCATGCGCAATCTCATAAGGTACATTAAGTTTGATTTTTTACGCCTGAGATTGTTTTTTCCTGAGATGTTGATAGTCTGGTCGGATATGGTGGCTAGGATGTCTTGGCGCATGGCTCGATCTGTGGAGAGGGTCAACAAGTCTAGAATTAAGGTGAACAAGGAGGTGGCCCGGTTTTTTTGTTCTGAATGGAGGGTTGGCGATCCGCCATTTGGAGTTAGAGAAGGACTGTTGGCTGTTTCTAAGGGGGGATGGGGTCCACCTCAATGCTGTGGGGATTGACCTTTGGTACCTAAGTTTACAGGAAGGCATTCAACGAGCTTTGAGAGTGTGGAGGGCCGCCCAAGCATAAGGTGTCACGCTGGGCGTAGGTGGCAGAGGTCGATGGGTTTTGAAGGCAGGGAATGGTTACGTTCTTTGGAGAACGATGGGTTGGGTCCATCTTCGGTATGGGTGTACCTGCCCTGTTAAGTGTCACAAGTGATGTGTTTTGGATTGGTTGGCTGTATCGGCTGGAGTATTTATTAACAATTGTCCCCGAGCCGATGTAGTTGCGGCTGGGGGCCATGGAAATGTGAGTGGGTGCCAGATACAGCCAGTTAGTCATTCAAGGGGTGCCTTCAAAATCTTAAGAGCTGGTGGAAGGCAGATAGTTACATCAGGCTGTTAGGTTCTGTTAAGTGAATATTATGTGAAAATTATGTTATGAAAAACTGAAAATGTTATTGATAATTATGGTTGTTGTTTAATAAAAGGCTGCTATGGCCATTTAAACCCAAACAAAGGTGTGGTGTTTATTTACTGCATTGGGGGGTAAAGTATACAGGGAGGTGTTGGGTTTAAAAAGAGGACGCCATGGCAGCAGCGGTATGGGCAACCCCCCTGTCATGTTTCACATGCGTGGGAATGATGTTAACACAGTTTTTTCAGGGCATGAAAAAAATGCAAGCATGCCTCTCTTTGAACTATGCTGTCCTTTCATAGTTCATATAGAAACAAAACATCGTATTTCACAGTTGAGGACTTTTTTTTTAATACATACAGGATATAGCACTGAGGTCTACCAACCGACATGAAGAAGTGATCTTCTGCCTCTTCTGTTTTCTAGTATCTGGTGATAACCAAAACCCCCTATAGTAAGGCCTCCAGCCATCATGACTCAGTTTTGTGAGCAAGGGGCACAACAGGCCGATAACAAATAGGGGAAGAATATGTGTTAACTTCAAAAAGAAGATTTACAGTAAGCACAAAATCTTATTTTCTGTATCATCAGTTGAGAGACACAGATATTCAGGAGTTCTTAAACTGTCAGGACATTCAAAAGAAGTCCAACTGAGGAGTGTGTAAGAGTCACTAAATCTTCCTACAGATGACTAAGGATGATCGAACTTTTGAAAAGTTCGGTTCGGCCAGAACATCCGAACTTCCCGACTTCGGCCCGGATTTCAGAACCCCATTGAAATCAATGGGACCTGAACTTCGGTAATCAAAAAACACAATTTTTAAGCCCTAAAACCCAATAAATGCCCCTAAAAAGTGCCTAGGGTTCTGGGTCATGCCCCATTAACTATTAATCACACAAAAAAAAGTTCTTAAAAATTGTCATTTTTGATAAAAAAGCCAATTATTGAAAAAATTATAAAAAAAAAAAAAAAAGAGATTTTTTTTATTTTGACTTTGGATTTAGTATCTGGGGGGTCTAAACGGTGTGCATGTGAAGTTTCAGCTCTGTAGCATGTCCAGAACCATGAAAAAAAAAAGATAATTTTTCAATAGAACAGGGATGTGGGACCCTCCTTTAACACCTATATGATCTTTTTTTCTGGTTCTGGACATGCTACAGAGCTGAAACTTCACAGGTACACCTTTTAGACCCCCCAGACACAAAATCACACAAAAAAAGTTCTTAAAAATTGTCATTTTTTATAAAAAAGCCAATTATTGAAAAATTAAAAAAAAAAAAAAAAGATTTTTTGATTTAGTATCTGGGGGGTCTAAAAAGTGTACATGTGAAGTTTCAGCTCTGTAGCATGTCCAGAACCAGAAAAAAAAGATCGTTTGTATTAGAAAACTTTCAGCACAGGAGGTTGGCTTCGCTGCTGTAACACCTTGCCGGTTTAATAGAAGGCATTTTTTTGGGTTCTTTGCAGTCAGGAAAAACATCTGAACTTGTGTATAGTGGTACTGTGCACAAGTTCTGATGTTTTGCCTGCCTCCAAAAACCCCCAAAAAATACCAGCAAAAACACACCTGGGCATTTTTTTTTTTGACGCTAGCGTTTTTTTTGGCATTTTTTGGGGTTCTTTTGAGGCAGGCAAAACATCTGAACTTGTGTATAGTGGTGTATATACACACATCCATATATTTATATACACACCTAGACATATATAGGTGTGATAGTAGCAGAAATATATGCTTGCGCTAATGAAATCATTTACAGTAATATATTTCTGCTACTATCACACCTATATATGTCTAGGTGTGTATATAAATATATGGATGTGTGTACATACACCACTATACACAAGTTCAGATGTTTTGCCTGCCTCAAAAGAACCCCAAAAAATGCCAAAAAAAACGCTAGCGTCAAAAAAAAATGCCCAGGTGTGTTTTTGCTGGCATTTTTTGGGGGGTTTTGGAGGCAGGCAAAACATCTGAAACGTGTGCACAGTACCACTATACACAAGTTCAGATGTTTTTCCTGACTGCAAAGAACCCAAAAAAATGCCTGCTTTGAAACCGGCAAGGTGTGAAAACCGAGGAGGGAAGCTAACCCCCTGAGCTGAAAGTTTTCTAATACATACAATCCTTTTTTTTTCTGGTTCTGGACATGCTACAGAGCTGTAACTTCACAGGTACACCTTTTAGACCCCCCAGACACAAAATCACACAAAAAAAGTTCTTAAAAATTGTCATTTTTGATAAAAAAGCCAATTATTGAAAAAATAAAAAAAAAATAAAAAAGAGATTTTTTGATTTTTACTTTGGATTTAGTATCTGGGGGGTCTAAAAGGTGTACATGTGAAGTTTCAGCTCTGTAGCATGTTCAGAACCAGAAAAAAAAGGATTGTTTGTATTAGAAAACTTTCAGCACAGGAGGTTGGCTTCGCTGCTGTAACACCTTGCCGGTTTAAAAGAAGGCATTTTTTTGGGTTCTTTGCAGTCAGGAAAAACATCTGAACTTGTGTATAGTGGTACTGTGCACAAGTTCAGATATTTTGCCTGCCTCCAAAACCCCCCAAAAAATGCCAGCAAAAACACACCTGGGCATTTTTTTTTTGACGCTAGCGTTTTTTTGGCATTTTTTTGGGTTCTTTTGAGGCAGGCAAAACATCTGGACTTGTGTATAGTGGTATATATACACACATAATTATATGTGTATAGACACCTAGCCATATATAGGTGTGATAGTAGCAGAAATATATTACTGTAAATGATTTCATTAGCGCAAGCATATATTTCTGCTACTATCACACCTATATATGTCTAGGGGTATATATATATATATATATATACAGACATATATGTGTATATATACCCCCTATACACATGTTCAGATGTCATGTCTGACATCAAACATGTCCTCAAAAAAGCACTGGCAGTGGCAGCCCCTGCAGCATAAAAAATGCTTGGCTGGTGAGAAGCCATATGGGTGTGCCGAAGCAATTCAGAGAAATGATCATTTCTCTATAGCGGTCACCCTGCTATGGAAGGGTTTTGTCACCCTGCCATAGCAGTCACTGCCAGTTAACCCTACACTACACTACGGTCCCCTGACACTTAACACTTTCCCTACAGAAACTAAATTTTTGAAGCTAACTAAAGTGTAAAGGAGCACTCTAACTACACTAGATATCCCTTTCCTGACACTAATAAATGCTAAATGACACTTTTAAAGTAAAATGAACAGAACTGCTTCCATTCTCTTCTATGTCCAGTATAACAATGCTAGGAATATGGCGGGGGCGATCTTATATACTGGGGGGCGTATTCACTAATGATTGGTCTAGGGACCCCCTAGTCACTCCAATCACATTCCTAGCATTCTCCTGCCCCCTCAATTTGCTTTTGCTAATGGTTCTGGTCCAATCACGGGCTTTTAAAGCCCATTTCCTGAATGGTGGACCCGAACCGTTCGATCATCCCTACAGATGACATGATTCTGCAGAACAGTATCTAAAGGCTAGCAAAGTTCAGACAGATGTAATTTGGTTGATTTACTAAAGCTGGGGAGAGCAAAATCTGGTGCAGCTCTGGCTTCCATTTTTTTTCCTCCAAAGCTTAAAATGATATTTAAGGCAGCTTTTTTATTTTTTTAAATAAAAAACATGTCATACTTACCTGCTTTGTGCAATAGTTTTGCACAGAACAGCCCCAATTCTCCTCTTCTCTGGTCCCCTTGCTGGAGTTCCTGGCCCCTCCCTCCAGCCGAGTTCCCCCCATAGCAAGAAGCTTGCTACTGGGGCATGGAGGTCCATAATATGGAAACCTGATTAAACAAACTATCTCTTGAAAAGGCAGGTATAGATGTGAGAGCCCAAACAGCATATACCTCCCGTTCGGGTGTTCGACGAACACCCGAATTTCCTGTGCATTCAGCGGGATGTTTTCCTGCCGAGCCCACAGTCAATATGTTGTTAAGGAGCGGGGCCAGGAAGCTGGCTGCCACATCCTTAACAACTGAGTCTTCAGCTATCAGCACGCTTCCCTGCTGACAGTTAAAAGAATTTTAAAAATGATTGCCGGCAATACAAAAAAATAAACCCTTTGGGTCTGGTATGGATTTTAAGGGGAACCCCACACCAAAATTGTCCCGGTGCAGCCCGGCAGGCCAGGAAAGGGGGGACAAGCAAGCACCACCCCCTTGTGAACCATACCAGGCCACATGGGGGGGTGGGTGCTTTGGGGCAAGGGGTCTCTGCCACCCCACCCAAAGCACCTTGTCCCAATGTAGAAGACCTGAGAACCCAAATGCTGAGGAGGCAAACTACCAAAAGACTCAGCAGGATAAATAAACAGCCCCCCAAATTGCAGAAGTGTGGCGCACCTTCATGCAAAAGGCTGGGCAGAGGGTATAGGAGACCTATGGCTTCCAGACCTGCAGTATCACTAATGACAATGTCAAGAGCAGGTCCAAAAAGAAGATATTCTTCTTGGATGTACCATCAGCAATCAGGGCATGTAGCCGAAGTACCCTACTCCTGTGAATGGATATAATTCCCACATAAGACATATGCTTAGATGCTTGCAAGGGGCATCACAGCTAAAACACAGAGCTCCAGACATTAGATTCAAACATTCCGTAACACAAGGGCTGGTCCTTCAGATGGTGAGATCATCTTTAATGGATTGATCTCATTGTGACACGGTTGTGACAAATCAAGGTCAATGCCAACACAGAACAGGGGGCACTCTCTTTTACAGCTGTAGAAGCTTTAAAAGACCCGAGGCCTAGAACAGCAGGCTGATCCTCTAAATGCAGAGTTGTGTGTATTGCATCAACCATGTTAGAAACAGCCTCTTGCAAACCTGGGTCATATGTAGTTTCTTAAAAAAACAGCCTCTTCAAGAGTAGACTGTGAGTACTGTGAATATAAATCAGATATGATAATAAGGGGTCTCAGGCACACTTTAGAGGTCCAGGAAAGTCAGAATCACACTCTCCCAAGGATTGTGGCAGAGCAAAGTTAGAGCCTCTTCAAACAGATTAATCCAGTTATTTTGAACAAACAGACAAAAAAATCCACAGTGGACATGGAGGAGCCTTAGTCTCACCTGATGGAGCTGAAAAAGACTCAGATAAAGATAACCCTTAATCTCTCGATCTTAATTACAGGAGTTTTTTTCTTTCTGGGAATACTGACAAGTTGTGACAACCCCTCAAACCAGTAAGGGAGTATGATCTGTGGGACTGCCCTCTATCTTTGAGAAGACATGTTGCATTACATAGTAAAAAACAACTATGTCCAAAGTAAAGCAAGGCCTCATGTACTAACAAACCCAAGCAACTGGAGCTGATGAGGGTCAAAGGTAGCCAGAGGTGACCAAGCCACTGAAGGCTGGCAGTAGAATGAGCCTAGTCCAAATGGTGCTTCAGAAGCTGGAGCAGCAGTGGGATGGTGCTTCCTCTAGGCTGAATGGCAAGAGAGCAGTGCATTTGTGCACAGCACTCCTCCAAAGTGATGATGTAAGTGCTCAAGCCCTCTGGTCTTAGCCCTCACCACAGCCTGAAACCAGCAGTGGTGTGAACATTTTAAAAAGGTGCAAAACTTCAAAAGAGTGAGGTAACTCCCAGTGCATCAGCCTAACCAACACGCCAGAGGTTTTAGCATAGCTCTGGACACAGTAGACGAAGGTCTGGAAACCACCACAATTTAGAGCCTCATGGGAGCTATGTGAAAAATGTGCTCATTCTTATAATTGGTCACTGTTGTCTGTTAGGCTGACCATACATTATTCATTTTGGCTGAACAAAAAAAACAAAAAACAAAAAAAAAAAGAGCCAAATCCCCTATTCACACACTCAATGTGGATGGGGGAAAGGAATGCTTCCCGCTAAACCTTTGTATTTTGACAGAAGGGAGTGATTACTGTTGCCGGCTATAGCTGGTGGCACTGATTGATCGGGAAAAACCCAACAGGCTGGTTGTACAGAAGTCAATCAATAGACTGACCTGTGTACAACCACCCTGCCCATACATGGATCAAAATTAATCCAGTCCTTGTTGAACCAGACAAATTTTGATCCATGTATGGTTGCCTTTAGTCGGTTACCAAAAATGCTTTTAAACCTTTAGGGATTAGCAAGCTTGTTTTCTTTAGATCCACTGTGATTTAATTGGACTAAATTCATGTACTGTTTCACAAATGAATATTGCTATAAAAGTACAGCTGGATGCATCATTATGTAGGGTAGGGAGCAGGATAGCACACAGAGGCACGGACATTTTATTGCTAAAATAACTTTTTTCCTGTTAAAATAAAATGTTTTAAATGACTGGTTCACACTAGATGCTTTCCAGTTCATTTTAAAACACACACAGAAGCATGTAAAGTTAATGTCCTGTGTTCCAATGACCCTAGTTCACACCAGTGAGTTCAGTTCCAGTCTTCCAAAAAAACGGACAGCATGTTGGAGTTTTCTCATTCATGCCCCTTTTACACATGCGGACCGTTCATTTCATCTTCAGTCACGTCAAAATGGATGAAGTATTCATCAGTTTTTCATCAGTTTTTTAAAATCCTTTTCAAACGGGCTTTCCGATCAGGTTTGCCTGTCAGTTTTTAAGGTGGACCTTATCAGATACAAAAATTTAATAACCGCGCTAGTGGAATGTTAAAGCAGCAACTTCCAGTGAGACAAACAGTATAAATTTAAATAAATTGTGCTAAAAATGACGTAATCAATTATACAAATATATTCATTTGTGAAAGTGACTAAAAGAATGCATAAATCCTATACAAAAATTTAAATATATGAAATGCTAATTAATACAAAAAAACTTTTTGCATAAATAAATGACCATGCAAAATCTAACAAATAATCTAAGTGCAAAAAGTGCATGAGAATAAATAAATGAATAGTCCAGTGCAGGTGGTAAGGAATAGAGTTGAGCAGACACCTGGATGTCCGTGTTCGGCGGGTTCGGCCGAACTTGAAAAAAAAGTCCGGGTCCGTGTCCCGGACTTTTTCCGAACTTGACCCGGACACCAAACCCCATTGAAGTCAATGGGGACCCGAACTTTCAGGCACTAAAATGGCTCTAAAACACCAATGGAAAGGGCTAGAGTGCTGCAAATGGCAACAAAACGTAGTTAAGAGCATGGCAAGTGCTCTGCAAACAAATGTGGATAGGGAAATAACTTAAAACAACAAAAAAAAAACAGAAAAATAAAACAATTTTCTTCATCTGTGAAGGACGAGGCCCATATGGAGTAGGAAGGAGGTTGAGGTGGTGGTTGATGTGGCGGTGTAGGTGGAAGCGGCGGTGGAGGAGGACGAGGTAGCCAACACTGCTTTTTTTCAGTCATTTTAATTGAGGGTACACCCCAAAAGAGTGAGAAAGATCAAAAGTAGAACAATGGCTGGGTAAGGTCGGTATCCATCTCTATTCCAAGGCGTAAAGGGCAAGCTCAGGCCATGTGACCAATTTGGAGACCCAGAAGTTGAAGGGGGCAGACCCGTCATTCACTACATGTAGGCGTGTGCACACATACTGCTCCACCATGTTGGTGAAATGCTGCCTTCTGCTAAGACGTTCCATATGAGCTGCTGGTGCTGCTGTTTGTTGTGGCGTGCTGACAAAGCTTTTCCACATTTCGGCCATGCTAACCCTGCCTTCTGAGGTGCTGGCGGTGCCCTGGTTGCATTGGCGACCTCTTCCTCCTCCTCCTCTGCCTTGGCCTTGTGCTTCCACTGTGGCCCCGCTGTCAGGTGGGAATGCCAGCAGCATCGCGTCTACCAGCATGCGCTTGTACTCGCGCATCTTGCGATCGCGCTCCAGTGAGTGAATTAAGGACAGTACGTTGTCCTTGTAACAGGGATCCAGTAGCGTGGCCACCCAGTAATCAGCACCAGTTAGAATGTGGGCAACTCGGCGGTCGTTGTGGAGACACTGCAGCATGTAATCGCTCATGTGTGCCAGGCTGCCCAGAGGCAACCAAAGGCTGTCCTCTGTGGGAGGTGTATCGTCTGTGTCCTCTGTATCCCCGCAGCCACGCACCAGTGATGGCCATGAGCTGGCCTGGGTGCCACCCTGCTGTGAACATGGTTCCATCTCCTCCTCCATCTCCTCCTCCTCATCCTCCTCATCCTCCAGAACTGTGCCCCTGCTGGACAATTGTGTCCCTGGCGTTTGTGGGTGCAGGAACCCACCCTCGGAGCCACTTGCGAATGACTGCCCTGAAAGCCTTGGAAATGTTACCTCTTCCTTCTCCTCCTCCTCCTCCTCATCCTGTGCCACATCCTCTTCCATCATCGCCCGAATCGTTTTTTGAAGGAGGCATAGAAGTGGGATAGTTAAGCTGACAACGGCGTCATCGGCACTGGCCATGTTGGTGGAGTACTCAAAACAGCGCAACAAGGCACACAGGTCTCGCATGGAGGCCCAGTTATTGGTGGTGAAGTGGTGCTGTTCCGCAGAGCGACTCACGCGTGCGTGCTGCAGCTGAAACTCCACTATGGCCTGCTGCTGCTCGCACAGTCTTTCCAGCATGTGCAAGGTGGCGTTCCACCTTGTGGGCACGTCACATATGAGGCGGTGAGCGGGAAGGCCGAAGTTACGCTGAAGCGCTGACAGGCGAGCAGCAGAAGGGCGAGAACGCTGAAAGTGCGCACAGACGGCCCACACTTTCTGCAGCAGCTCTGACATATCGGGGTAATTTTTAAGGAAGCTCTGCACCACCAAATTCAGCACATGCGCCAGGCAAGGGATGTGCGTCAAACCGGCTAGACCCAGAGCTGCTATGAGATTTCGCCCATTATCGCACACCACCAGGCCGGGCTTGAGGCTCGCTGGCAGCAACCACTCATTTGTCTGCTGTTCCATGCTCCTCCATAACTCCTGCGCGGTGTGTGGATTTCCCCCAAACAGGCACTTTTTAAAACTGCCTGCTGTCGTTTACCCCTGGCCGTGCTGAAATTGGTGGTGAAGGTGTTACGCTGACCGGATGAGGAGGCGGTAGAGGATGAGGAAGCGGAGTAGGAGGAGTTAGGAACAGGAGGCAAACTGAAGCGCCCTGCAATCCTCGGTGGTGGAAGGACATGCGCCAAATTGCTATCCGCCTCAGGCCCATCCGCCACTGCATTTACCCAGTGTGCCGTTAGGGAGATATAATGCCCCTGACCGTGCTTACTGGTCCACGTATCGGTAGTTAGGTGGACCTTGGCACAGATGTCGTTTCGCAGTGCACACCTGATTTTTTCCCCCACTTGGTTGTGCAGGGAAGGGATGGCTTGCCTGGAAAAGTAGTGGCGGCTGGGCACGACGTACTGTGGGACAGCCACCGACATAAGGCTTTTAAAAGTGTGCGTCTACACCAGACAGAATGACAGCATTTCAAAGGCCAAGAATTTTGAAATGCTGGCATTCAGGGCCAGGGATCGCGGGTGGGTAGGGGGGTACTTCCTCTTCCTCTGAAGTGTTTGGGAGATGGAAAGCTGAACGCTTCCACAGGACATTGTGGAGATGGTTGGTGACCCAGGTGGTGGTGTTGCTGACAGATCGTCTGTTTGCGGGGTGGCAGGTGCCGGTATCACTACAGAGGTGGATGGAGAGGCCGAGACTGCAGCAGAAGAGGAAGCAGGAGGAGCCAGAGACCTTTCTTGGTTTTGAAGGTGTCTACTCCACTGCGGCTCATGCTTTGCACTTAGATGCCTGATCATGCAGGTTGTGCTCAGGTTGAGAAGGTTTATGCCTCGCTTCAGGCTCTGATTGCACAGGGTGCAAACCACTCGTGTCCTGTCATCAGCACATTTTCTGAAGAACTTCCACGCTAGAGAACTCCTTTGAGCTGGCTTTGGTGCGCTCGGTCCCTTGCTGCGTTGGGCAGTAGCAGGCGTAGTGTCTAGGGCATGGCCGCTCCGCTTCTGCACCCTGCTCCCTCTTCTGCTGTGCTGGTGGCTCTGTGCGACCACCGCCTCTTCCTCCAAACTACTCAGGTCACCTGCATGACCTTCATTCCATGTGGGGTCGAGGACCTCATCGTCCTCCACATCATCTTCCACCCAGTCTTCACCCCTGCCCTCCTTGTCGGTCTCCACAATTCTGAACGCCGCAGCAGTTGGCACCTGCGTTTCGTCATCATCGGAGACGTGCTGCGATGGTCCTTCCATGTACTCATCTTGAGAAATAAGTGGTTGGGCATCGCTGCACTCAATCTCTTCCACTTCTGGGGCAGGGCTAGGTGGATGGCCCTGGGAAACCCTGCTGACAGTCATCAAAAATAAGAAGAGACTGCTGCATGACTTGGGGCTCAGACTGCTTGCCTGATTTGCAAGGGGGTGAAGTGAAAGACGGTTGGACATTGGCTGCAGGTGCCAACTCCAATAGACTGGGTGGGAGACAATGTGAAGGAACTGGAGGCACTGTCAGCAACCCAATCTACTATCGCCTGTACTTCTTCTGGCCTCATCACTTCTAGAGGCGCATGATGCCCTACCAAATGCTGCTGCAGGTTCTATCGCCTACTCACACTTGAGGAAGGTGTTTCACTTGTGCGTGTAGCTGGCACAGATCGACCACGTCCTCTCCTTGTAACAGGAGCTCTACCAGCAGCACCACGACCCAGGCCATGGCCCCTATTTGACGGTCTCCTCATATTTCTGTAATTTATGATCTTGCCCTAGAAAGGTGTTTATTGAATAGCGGAACAAAACAACAACAGTATCGCAGGGGTGTATCTCACAGTCAAATATGCATACTATGCCGCAATTTAATTTTTTTTACCCCAAAAGGGTGTTTATTAAATAGCGGAATAGAAAAAAGTGTATAAAATTGAAAATCACTCAATAGCACATGTAAACACAGCAGTGTCTTATCACAGACAGCACTGAAGCAAAAACGCTGCACACAACTGACTGATAAAAAAAAATTTCTCCCTCCTCCTCCTCCTCCTCAGCGGGCTTAACTGAGGGCAAAACGATTGTGTTCACTGCACCAACCCCCACACAGCAAAATCGATGTAGAACACTGACCCTGCCTATTCTCCAGCCTCGCCCTAATATTCAATCTCGATAAGATCATTCACTGGCACTGCACAACCAACCCCCCACACAGCAAAATCGATGTAGAACACTGACCCTCCCTATTCTCCAGTCTCGCCCTAAGATGCCCTAATAACTCGCCCTGTCTGCACTCCGACCTGACCCTGAATTCTTTGTGGACACAATACAATTTTTCACTGTCTGTCCCTAATCAGCAGCCAGCACGTATGAGGTGTGCTCTCTCCCTAATACTACAGCAGAATGACGCAGCGCGGTGGGTCTCGAACTTATAAAGACATGGTCACATGCTTCAGATGGCCAATCATGGCTACTAATACATTAATAGGCATGGCTGGGATGGCTTAAGGCACACCAGTTAAACGCTTGTTGATTGGCTGTTGAAAGCCCGCCATTAAAAGCACGCCATTACATACAAAACAGGAAGTAAAATGACTGAACACGGATTTTAAACCCGAACATACAGTAAAGTTTTCGGGTCCGTGTTCGGGTAACAAAAATCCAATTATTCGGTATGAACACGACTAATACAGTCCGTGTTCGCTCAACACTAGTAAGGAATTAAAAGTGACAATGGTGACAATTTTTCCAAAAATTGTGAGGTGATCACAGAAATATCAAGTGTTGAATACATCCATCGCTGGTGTGACAATCCCCCACCGCATGCAGGTCTGCTTACCAAAAAGGGGTATTAGAGCCAAACACCAAGCAGCAGGGCTTCCGACCAGCAATATGGAGATATTCTGAGGGGGGGGGGTCCACCACGAGGGAGGAAAGGCAGCAACTGGCCAGTGATCGTATCACACTTTCAATCAACCGGAGTTACCATGGGACTGCCATGTAAGAAACAGTAAAAACTCCATAGTGTAAAACAATCTTGACCATTTATTAAAATAAAGAGTAAAACTTACAAAATCGCAGACACAGTAAGCGTAATAACAAGCAAGCCGGCCGGCTCCACGTTCCGCCCGTCCTTCCAGGTTCCACTAGGTGACGTCGGCACACCGTGACCCGACACATTTCATCATATATGGCATCTATCTGGGGTGCGGGCAGGGTGTTGACTCCACCGTATAAATACAGACATAATACAAAAACTCCGCCCCATCCTGAGCCGCAGAAACTTTCCAAACTGCCATATTAGAAAAGGGAAAGATGCCAGTCCTATAAACCTAACTGAATCAGAATCAATGGACAGTCAAAATTGCACAGCGATGCAAGATAAAAAATAAATAAAAAGAAAGACATTTAAAATATATATAAAAACAAATATAGCCAGCAACCAATATCTGAATAATGACCGGCAAAAATGTTAAGAAAAAGTAAATGGAAAATTAATTAAATAAAAAATATTAATATATGTATTTGTGATGAAACAAAAAAATATAAAAAGTATGACAAAAAATTATATATAAAAAATATAAAAATAAATAATATTGATCATAAACTAATTAATTAATTGATTCATTAATAATTAAACAAAAAATGAAGAAATGCCAAAAAAAACTCTTGTAGCCTGAATTTAAACAGGAGTTCTGTCGCTCAGAATGAGTTCACATCCAGCCATGAGAATAAATTATGAAAAATAAATGATAAAAACACTTTGTGGAAATCAATTCTTATCATGAATTGTCAATAAAGGCATTGACATCCAGGTCAATATTCAGGCCAAAAGGTGTATAACTCTTAACTCGTTGAATCCAGGCCATTTCCAGCCTAGATAATCCCCTCACCAAAGGTTCACCTCGCCAATGGGGGCTGAATTTATCTATGGCTAGGAACAAGGTATTTTTAGGATCCCTATTGTGAGCCAGAAGATATTGCTTTGAAACCGAATGTTGTTTAAAACCCTTTCTGATGTTAGCTATGTGCTCATTTAAGCACCCCTAAAAGGGGCGCTTAGTCCTACCGATATATTGGTACCCACAGGAGCACTGTATAAGATATACGACACCTGTGCTAGAGCAGGATATAAAGGGCTTAATCGCATGCGATATGCCCTTACTAGTAGAAATTAAACTTTTAGAATGTTTCTGTCTAATGTTGTTAAGTGAGCATACCTGGCATCTATTACATTTATAATAACCATTTATATTCATGAAAAAAACTCTGTCTAGCAACAGGAGGCTCCAAAATGTTAGGAGCAAGGCTATCACGAAAAGTCGAGGTTCCCCTAAAGATAACCCGAGGCCTATCGGGTAAAATCTTATTAAGGACCCTATCATTTCTGAGAATGGGCCAGTGATGCTCTATACAGTGTTTTATTCCTTATATTGTTTAACACGATGGAGCCTTTACTGTTTCTTACATGGCGGTCCCATGGTAACTCCGGTTGATTGAAAGTGTGATAGGATCATTAGCCAGTTGCTGCCTTTCCTCCCTGGCGCTGGACTCCCCCTCACCCTCAGAATATCTCCATATTGCTGGTCGGAAGCCCTGCTGCTTGGCGTTTGGCTCTAATAACCCTGCTTTTTGGTAAGCATGCGGTGGGGGATTGTCACACCAGCGGTGGATGTATTTATTCATCACTTGATATTTCTGTGATCACATCACAATTTTTGGGACAATTGTCACCATTGTCACTTTGAATTCCTTACCACCTGCACTGAACTATTCATTTATTTATTCTCATGCACTTTTTGCACTAATATAATTTGTTAATTTTGTATGGTCATTTATTTATGCAAAGGGTTTTTTGTATTAATTAGCATTTCATATATTTCAATTTTTGTATTGGATTTATACACTCTTTTAGTCACGTTCACATGTGAATATATTTGTATAATGTATTACGTAATTTTTAGCACAACTTTTTATATTTGGACCTAATCAGATGCTCCATGCAGCCCAATGGTGACATATCCGCTGACACCCGCCGCTATCCGATCCGATCCGTGAAATCCAGACGGATGGAAACCCTATTTTCCATCCCTCTGGAGGATGGGATAGGATTGGATGAAAATGGACTGGCGGTCCGTTTTCATCTAATCTCCCCATAGAGGAGAGCGGGGGTCTGACAGGTCTGTCTCAGCACAATAATTGGAGACGGACCTGTCATCCACCTGCTCAGTGGGGATCGACGGATTGATCCCTGCTGAGTAAAATGGAGTCCGCCAGACGGAAAGCCTGTGTGAAAGGACCCTAAATGGACGATCATCCAATTACATCCGTTTACCATAAAACCAGTACAAAACAAAAGCAAGTCACAAAACACTCACATGAATTTCTGCTGGCGACCCGGATCGCACAGCATCGGGGACATCAGTGCCAAATAGTCACTCTGACGCATTTCATCCCAATGGACATGGTCACAGGGATATGTGACTTGCTTTTGTAGTGGTTTTATGGTTGTTTTTAATACGTGTACTACACTATGATTGTACCTTCTGGCTCTGGCTGAGCAACTTCATTTCCCAGTTGGATACTTGTGTCGTGATTCAGCGGAGGTCTCTCTTCCATCTGATATCTGGGTCATGTACATTTAAGGCATTCCAGCTACTGTAATGGTAGCCATACCATCTGGTGAGTGTCCAACTTATCTGGTGAGGGTGGTGACCCACGAATGATATATATTACTGCTCCTTGAAGTGATTATGGTCGCATATATTACTGCACCTTGAAGTGATAATTATCACATTTATGATCTTCCCTTTGGACAAATGATTGCTTGGACTTTTGTATGAGCATTTATTTGTACTTATCTAGTGCGCTACACTGTTTTTATTCATGTATTACTTTTTGTTGGTTGGGTACGCCACTTTAGTGTTAGCTGTCTAATTCTAACACACAGTGCAGAAATTGTATTATTGTTTTTAGGTTTAGAGTTAGATTTTAGGTTTTGTCTGAACTCCCTTTCAATATTTTTAAATCGGCATCTGTCATTAAGCAATACCTGGTGACCCTGAGAGGAAGGTGTGTCCCCAGGCACCATTCTTGTTTTACTCTGCCCATCTCCCAGTTGTGTTCCAGTGTTGCCATCCTATCACACAGGTTTCTGTTGGAGACTGCATGTGGCTGTTTCAACACACATTTAGGCCGGGTTCACATATATGCGTTTTACACCGCCTCCAATTCGCATGTCATGTCATGTGCAGTTTCAAAAAGAGTCCTTTGTGTTTTTGGGTCCAGCTCAGATGTGAATTCAAGCAAAAATTTGCCTCTGAATTGCACCTGAGCCAGGGAACAGAAATTTAACGGACCCCGGACTGCAAACCGCAGCTGCTCATACAGTATGTGAACCCAGGCCTTAGCAGATATGTTCCACTGTTGCCATCTTCAGGAAAAACCCACCAGGGAAATGCCATGCAACTGTTTTTGTAAAAAAGCATTAGGCCTGTTTCACACGGGCTTCAGCTTGTATAAGAGCAGTGTGAACAGCAAGCTTTGGTAAAGCATTTGCAGAGCTTTCAGCAAGTTTTGTTGAAGCTTTTAGGCTCCATTCACACCAATGAGTTTTTTTCATGGTTTTTGCAGAAATGCAGGACATTTTCTTTTAACATGGGTTCCTATAGAACACGTTCACATCAATGCATTTTTTGTGCCTCTGCATTTTTGGAAAGGGCCAGGGACTTTTTTTTTTTTTAAATGCAAAACGGTACCTTTTTTGCTTTTTTGGTTCAATAGACTTTAATGGAGAAGCTGTAGGAAAGCATGTTGTGCATTTTTACAGCGATTTTGCATTTTTAAATTTGCCCAACAACAAATCCCTCCCCCCCCAAAAAAAAAAAATGTTGAAAAATCGCTTCAAAATTGCTGTAAAAACGTGGCAAGCACAGCAAAAAGCACTACAGAAATGCTCAAAAGTAACATGCATAGGTGTGAACCGAGCCTTAAAGTGAAATTGAATTCCAGTTCGTAAATTTTAATCACAGATCCTAATGGGAATGTACTGTAAAATGGCACTTTAAACAAGCTGCTAGCAGGCTTTAGCAAGCTTTCAACAAGATTCAAGAAGTTTTGAAGCCTGCTAGCAGCTTGTTTGAAGTGACAATCCACACTCCTATTAGGATCTGTGTTCAACATTTACAAACTGGAGCTCCATTTGTACTTTAAAGTGGAGCTCCACCCAAAAGGGGAAGCTCCACTTGTTTACTTCTTTCCCCGCTCTGGTGCCACATTTTCACCTTTTGTGGAGGAGTGGGTACCTGTTTTTGACAGGTACTCGTTCCCACTTCTGGGTAAACTCGCCGCGACTAGGTCCCCCGGAAGTTCGACCCCCTCCTCCCTCCTCCCCTGCTGAGTTTCACACATGCACAATAGGGAACCAGCTATGAAGCCGCAAGGATTCACTGTTGCCAGTTTACCTTACAAGGAATGATGGCGGCAGCACCCAAGACCCATTAAAAAAATCCTGTGGTGCCGACATTGCGGGATCCCTAGACAGGTAATTGTCCTAATATTAAAAGTCAGAAGCTACAATATTTGTGGAGGAAGGGGGGAGCTGGAGCTCCTCTTTAACCCCCTCCCGCCGACCGCCTCCCGGCCCTTTAAGGGTTCTAAAAGCTGGGAGGCGGAAGCAGGCATTCAGGTCAGGTCAGGTCTCCGACTGCAGTTCAGTCCTTATCCACATCTGATTCCATCCCTATTGAAGGCTGTGACACCCCATTGCCCTCAAATCCAACTGTTCCTGTGAATCTAGACTCAGATTATTTTTCAGTCCTGACCCCCCCGGCCACCTCCAAAAAGAAAACACACCGCAGAGGTAAACAAGGGGGGGGGGGGGGGGGCGTAAAAGCCAAAAAAAGAAAAACACAATGACCATCAAAATATTCAATCTGTCCAATCATTCCCTACCATCCTCAGAATTAATCGCTACTAAGCAGGGGCCTCACCTTTGCCCCCACAGCAAATCCGAATCCTTTCCAGCTGTTTGTAGATATAAACCATTTCATTAGGAATCTCTCAGTCGGACGTTTTTTTTAAACATGAAGGCTCGCCAATCTGATATAATAGAGGATACCCCTGATACAGATTGTGTCACAGATGATGATTTAGACTCCACCCCTTCAGATCTTAAAGCCCTAATTCACCTAGAGAAATTATTCAGGGATGATGAAGATCTTTATCTTAATCTTCTTGGTCAACATATGCCCACCTCTCCACCAGTATCACATACATCATTCCGTCCCCATTTATCATCATTCCGTCCCCATTTATCTTCAATCCCACTTCGTCTAAAGGTTCCTACATACAGACCTTTTATCAGGTAGTTTATGCTGACATTCGTCATCTGTGTCAGCAAAACTCTAGCACTCAGCTTTTCCAATCCAATCTCTCGAGTCAAGAACACATAGCTCTGCAAGAGCTTACTAAAAATAGCAACCCTATTATCATGTCCGCTGACAAGGGCGGTGGCATTGTCGTTCAAAATAAATCTGATTACCTTCAGGAATCTCTTCGCCTATTATCAGACATCAACACATATACAAAACTGATCAAGGACCCATTACCACAATTTATCACAGAAGCGCATTCAATTATAGATAGAGCCTCATCGGAAGGAATCATCAACAAAATGTAAACTCCCTTTCTAAAATGTGACTTATCATACAACATATTTTTACCACTTACTGAAAGTGCATAAAGACTAGGCCAATCCACCAAGCAGACCTATTGTGGCTGCAATGGAAATTGTAACTAGTTACTTCTCCATTTGTATCGACTATTTTTTACAGCCATTAGCGCAAAACCTTCCTTTCTATGTTAAGGATAGTATACACCTTCTGCAAACGCTGGCCAATTACTCTTAGGAACCATCTTAAATGTGTAAGAGGGGGTAAGCTCCGCTCTTATGGAGTTATGGATATATTTGGCAATATAGACTGCAGCCTCCCTATAATATAGTCAGAAGACTATATATAATGTAATGAGGTAAAGTGTAGGGGGTGGCGCTGTTTGCTGACTTAGATGAATGATAGAGTGCCAAGTGAATAAATGTTTGGTTGACAATAATAAATATGATATATAAATATTGTATATAAAAAATATGTGTGGTAAACCGTAAATCAAAGTGACATGTGCATATACGTCCTTCAAAGGTGAGACCGGAGACCGGCATAATCACCGGAGACATCGTCGGAGGAGGACCGGAGGAAGAAGAAGAAGAGAAGAGCGGACAGCAAAAGAGCAGAAGAGCGGACAGCAAAAGAGCAGAAGACCAGGAGAGGGAGAAGACCAGAAGAGAGGAGAAAAGCAGAGAAGAACAGATGAAGAT
Source organism: Pelophylax lessonae (assembly GCF_965119305.1). NCBI lineage: Eukaryota > Metazoa > Chordata > Amphibia > Anura > Ranidae > Pelophylax > Pelophylax lessonae. The sequence goes on along the minus strand of NC_138769.1, from coordinate 212,052,773 downwards.
TTTTAATAAACTTTCCAAAACGTCTCCTGTTGTTATTTACATACACTGCCTTTTATGGGGTGAATGGGTAGGAGTACAGTGTACCCCATATTAGGGGCGTACCTAGAGCATTTGGCACTCGGGGCGGATCCTATATCTGGCACCCGCCCCCCCAGGCGACGAACTGTCCATTGACATGTCACGTGTAAAATGTATGGAGACCCCCTTTTACATTACAAAGCCCCCGTACCCCTGGACCCCTTTATATTACACAGCCCCCGTACCCCTGGACGCCTTTTCATTACACAGCCCCTTACCTCTGGACCCCTTTACATTACACAGCCCCCCCATTGGAACCCTTTACATTACACAGCCCCCATCCCCCCATGGAACCCTTTACATTACACAGCTCCCACCCCCCCATGGAACCCTTTACATTACACAGCCCCCCAATAGAACCCTTTACATTACACAGCCCCCATCCCCCATAGAACCCTTTACATTATACAGCCCCCCCCCCCAATAGAACCCCTTTACATTACACAGCCCCCCCAATATAACCCCTTTACAATACAAAGCCCCCACCAATAGAACCCCTCTACAATAAATCCCCCCCATAGAACCCCTGTACAATACAACCCCCCCCCCATAGAACCCCTTTACAATACAAAGCCACCCCCCCAAAGAAACCCTTTACAATACAAAGCCCACCCTCCAAATAACCCCTTTACAATACAAAGCCCCCCTTCCAAATAACCCCTTTACAATACAAAGCCCCCTCCCCTCCAAATAACCCCTTTACAATACAAAGCCCCCCCTCCAAATAACCCTTTTACAATACAACCCCCCCTACCTTTTTAGGAGGAGAGCAGAGGAGGAGGAACTGTTTAAAGCAGAGGATGTGAGAGAGACTCACTGTCACTCCCGAGCCCTGAATGCACAGCGGTCGGCGGGAACTGCAGAAGTTAACTGTGCTAGTTAATGAGCAGGTGATTGGTTGATAGGCGGTCCTAGCAACCAATCACCTTCTCATTAACTAGCACAGTTAACTCCGGCGCCGACCGCTGTGTATTCAGGGCTCGGGAGTGACAGTGAGTCTCTCTCACATCCTCTGCTTTAAACAGTTCCTCTACCTCCGCGGCGGAAGCAGTCTGGCGGCCGGCCCCGGGTGTCACCCTGGTCTCCCCTGACACCCCCCCTAATGTGTGGCACCCGGGGTGGACCGCCCCCCCGCCCCCCCTATTGGTACACCACTGCCCCATACCCATTCACATAGGGAGGGGGTCTGGGATCTGGGGGGCCCCCTTGTTAAAGGGGGCTTCCAGATTCCGATGAGCCCCCTACCCGCAGACCCCCACAACCACCGGCCAGGGTTGTGGGGATGAGGCTCTTGTCCCCATCAACAGGGGGGCAAGGTGCTTTGAGGTGGGGGGTGCAGAGCTCCCCCTGCCCCAAAGCACCAACACCCCCCCATGTTGAGGGCAGGTGGCCTGGTATGGTGGGGGGGGGGTGGGGCCGCTTGCACATCCCCTCCCCCTTCCTGCCCTACTGGGCTGCATGCTCGGATAAGCATCTGGTATGGATTTTGGGGGGACCCCACTCCATTTTTTCGGCATGGGGCTACCCTCAAATTCCATACCGGATCCGAAGGGCCTGGTTTGGAACCTGGGGGAGACCCCCACACCGTTTTTTTTCCATTTTTGGTGTGGAGTTCCCCCTCAAGATTCTCACAGTGCAAGTCGCGCCACAAGTCGGATCATCTTGATCCGACTTGTGGTGCAACTTTCATTCAAATCAATAGGCTCCCATAGGGAACCATTGATTTTGAATGGAAGAAAAAAAACGTATAACGTGGCTGAACGTATGTTCGGTCACGTTTGGCCGCATTTCTGCGTTTGAAACGCCGGGAAACACACGTTTGAACGCAAATAATTGCGTTCCAAAAAACGTCCCTGAACTCAACTGCCTGCAAATGACTGTACATGACCCTGTGTACATGGACAGATAAGATAAAATGTAGATGGGTTCAGAGGCTTCTAAAAAAAACGCCCAACTGCTCCTAAACGGCCATTTACAATGTCCCGTGTACATGGAGCCTTAAAGTCACGCAGTGCCGAATCGCAAAATAGGGCCTGGTCTTTGAACAGCCAAATCCTCCGGGGCTTAAGTGGTTAAAATTGTCATCATAAAAATTTGTAGAAATTTACAAAAAATAAGGAAAATAGAAAAAAAAATACAAAAAAAAAACAAAACAATATAATCAACAAACTAAAAATATACAGTGGGGCTTAGAAGAACCTTAGATATATTTATTGATATTGTAAGGGATTAGCTCGGTGGTAGGCGTGGATGACCCCTTTGGGGGTGCGTTTTCACAGAGAGATAGCCGAGCAGAGGTTGAAAACAAGACTGATTTATTCATGCAATTTACTTCACACAATTGCAAGCGTCAAAACAGCCAAAATAAAATAAAAGACAAAATAAATCCTTGCCTCTGTGGGCGGCTACCTTCTCACAACTGGAACCTACCTAAGAGTCTGTCTCCAACCTACTGTTGGAGCAAACTTTCTTATCCTACAGCGGATACTCAACAGTCCATGTTTTACCTATAACAGGTCCCTTTACTCTTCAGACTCTTCACATTGAACACAGTTCATTTAACAGATCCCTTTACTTTTCACACTCTTCACATGGAACATGTCCCTTTGTTTTCTTTCCACGTAGCAAAACAGTCCATGTCCTCACCTTTGAGACGTCTTCACACTTGGTTACCCTCCTTAGCTTCACATCGCTTTAGGGGGTCTTCTCCCATGCTCACCAGCTTGTCGGGAGGCACACATCCGACTGTCCCCCTCTCCCAGCCCACACGGCGACAGGCGGCAGCAGTCCTTCTCCCATGCCCACACGGCGTCGGGAGGTACACGTATGTCTGTCCTCCTCTTCCCAGCTCACACAGCGACAGGAGGCAGCAAACAATAGGACTTTCTCTGAACAAATTATAGAGCCTTAACTCCCTCATTCTGAACAGGTGAAGGCCTTTCAACTTCCTGCTGGCTAGCTCTGTAGCCAACACCCTAAATTAATTAATGGACTTTCTAAATCAGGTGGAAATGTATCTCCTTCCTGTGACTACATTCCCAGATTTAGCTGACTTCCTGTCACAATATATACATATAGATCTTACCTAGGGTTGCCGCCTCATCTTTTTAAACCCAAACACATATGAATTACACAGGCTTTCTGAGGCTAATTTTTTGTAGGTAAGGCACCAAGTGAGTTTAACCTCCCTGGCGGTATTCCCGAGTGTGGCTCAGGGTTAACATACAGTGCCAAAAGTGGTAACCCCGAGCCACACACGGGATTACCCCCCAATCACACTTACCTTCCGCTACGATCCTCCGCTGTCCTCCATCACCGTCCACCAGCCATCCTCTCGCTGTCCTCCTTGGATTACCCCACAATCACACTTACCTTCCGCTACAATCCTCCGCTGTCCTCCATCACCGTCCACCAGCCATCCTCTCGCTGTCCTCCTTTCGGTTCCCTTCTCTACGAGCACCGCGACGCAGTGGGGTAGAACCGGTGGGAAATTCAAAAAATACATTTAAAAAATTACATGATACAGTGTAATCTGTTAGGATTACAACTTTGTATCAAGCCATTTTACCTCGGCTTTTCACCTAGTGACTTTTCCAGTGCCCTGCCTGTACTTTTGTGGTTCTTTGTGCCTGGAAAATTGAGAACGTCCATGGCGTCCAAAAAGTGTTCTTTAAGCTCAAAAGCGCTTTTAGATGAACTGGAAAACAGCGACAATGAATCGGAATTATTTGAAGAACTGAGCCATAGTGATTCGTGGGAAAATTTGTAATCAGGTACTGAATGACGACAGCGACGATTCTGCGACTGAGCTCAGCGATTTGAGAACTTGGTGCTCTATTGACTGCGGGATGGATCAGGCAGCGCCCCAAGATTCCCATTTACAGTACTGGAGCACCTGGTATGAAAGTTGATGTTGACCATGACAATCCCTTGGCTTACCAACAATTATTTCTGACCCATGAGGTTATTGAAAAAATAGTTAAGGAGACCAACCGGTACAAAGGGCAACAATTGTCTACGCATCAGAAGCTTTCAAGATGCAGAAAGTGGGAACCAGTGACCAAAGATGACATTTGAATAAAATGTATTATTATTATATTGTAGCAGATTTCCCAGCATAGGTGCAGGCTATGGGTCCCCCTGGGTCACCGGGTGCAAAAAAAGTACCCTTGAGCATGTTTCTCTAAGTGTGAGCACTGAGACAAGAACCAATCCAGTATCTTTGGGTTTTTAGTTTTATTTAGGAACTTGGATGGAAGAAGGGATGAGTGGGATACTCCTTTAACTCAACTATGCACAATTTGGCGGAGACACTTAAGAAGTACTGTTTGACGCTGGCTGAATGCCCGCCAAGGCTGACTTGACGATGGTTAACGCTGGCTGGATGCCGGTAAACGCTGAACTATTCTTGTAACTGAGCTTCAACTAAAGAAATCCTCTCTTAGCTACCTTAGGTACTCCTTCCTGAGGTAGCTACTTGTACACTTTTACTGCACTGCTGAATGCTTCAGGGCCCACACCGATGCCCTTTTTCACTCCCTTATCTTCAGGGTTTAATACTTGGCACCCCCTTTCTATGCCACAACTACCGGTTAGCTGGCTCCTGGATCCCTTTGACCTTCTGGAGTGGCCCCCTCTCTTAGGCAGACCCCTGGGCAGATTTTGAGTACTCACAACACTGTTTTTCCTGGACACTGCTGCCCAGCAGCTCCACTTGGTTAGCAACACTCTGGATCCCTTTCTGCAGCCCAGCTCAACGTCCGGTCCTTCAGGCCGACTGCCCAGGACACCTTCCCTCGCTCTGACTGGAGGAGAGACAACCGTCAGCCTCCTCCTGGGACTCTGCTTCTCGCCAAATACGCTCTGTCACATGCTCCCACCAGGTTTATACCCAATCCCATGGTGCATTGGGGTGAACTCCACCCACTGGGACAGCTATAAACCCTGGTGCGCTATTGGCCAGGTTTCCTCCACCGTCCAACAAGAGCCCTCATTGGATACAGTGGGGAGACTCCCCAGACTCAACAGACTACACCTGGAAACACATGACAGCCTAACTAATTGATCAGGCTCCCCTGATAAGCAGGCAGGGCCACACATATACTTTTCCTAGCACCTACCTAGGAGGGCGCTACAATATTATAATTTATGATTTTGTGTTTCAAACTTTATCGTACCCGGGATGTCTACTAGACTCTTGTTTGGACAGATTTAAGTGAGATAATTCTAAGAATTACAGGCCTAAAATTATAAAACAACAGATTTCCATGAAAAACAATGTACTGCTTTGAGATCAAAAATTCTGACCTAATCAGACCACCAGGGAGGTTAATTACCACCTTAATCAGCCACAGAACCTGTGAAATTCATATGTGTTTGGTTTTAAATGGATGAGGTGGAAACCCTGGTTAAGATCTATAGATATATCATTAAATATATCTAAAGTTCTAAGGTATCTAAAGTTAACATAAATTGAGCATGGTTTAGGTGCAATTTCCATTGTTATACACCGACAAATCGCACCTGAACCTCTGAACAAAGTCGCACCCGAGGTGGCTGAAATCCCACTGTCAAAAAATAAGTATCACTAATCGGTATGGGCAAGTACTTGAGAAAAAGTATCTATACTCGTTTTTTTTTTTTTTTTTAAATGGTGCATCCCTAATATTTTTGTTAACAATAAATTGTAAAATATCTAAATGTAAAAATATAATGTAAAAAAATCTCACCCTTGTATATCCTATAAAACCTGTAAGAGTTTCAAATAGCTGATAATATAGCAGAAAATTAATAGAAAGGGAAAAAAAATCCTGCTTTATCCTGTAAAGAATGTCTTGAGTTGATAGGGAGCTAACGAGCCAGATTAGGCATCCTGACCTCTGGCGCTTTCACCCAATTTGCGTAGGCAATAGTTAAACTTCAGATATACGGTGATAGCCATCAATGCATAGAAAAAAATGCTGTACACTCTTTCTATTCCTAGTACAAATACAATGCTTAAATGTACATAAATGGAAATGTTCTTTGTTGTATTCTTCAGTACCAGACACACCCACCTTTCCCAAAAAAACTCAATAAAACCAACACCATCCTTCATCTAAACATTCTAACATTCGCATATTCATAGAGGTGCTTCTATTTATGCATGTCATTATACTCATTTTGTCATTTTCACTGAATACCTTACCATTCCACACTGTCTCTTACAAAGCACACATTCTGCAATAACAGACCTGAAATGCCTCCACCAATGACAATCACATCATAAGTGTCCCTCATTGTTCTGCTTTTCTCTTCCCAGGACTCCTGGTTAGTATGCAAGAGTGTCCTGTCCAGGCTGAGACTGTCAGAGGTGAGCGATGTCCCCGTTATTGTTCTCGCACAGCCTGCAGTTGCTTACAACAGAAGGAACTGAGTGCTATGGGATTGGCTGCTGGTGGAGTGGGTGTAATGAGAGAGCCTGGAATTGGAAGCTGGCCTATATAAACAGTGTGGAGTATATTTTATCTCCTCCAGTGCAACATTTCATTTCTTTTGGAAATGCTTAGTTTGCTGAAACCGGTTATATATTAAATAACATTTTACCCAATGAGCCCTCCTGGAAATTCTTGTAAATTATTAACGTTTTATCTTTTCTACTTTTTTATTTTTTTGGATTGCACAACAGATTAATGTTGGACTTTATTCTCATAAAATAATGTGAATTCAACTTTAAATTGGTTTGTTTGACCCTAAAATGTGGATACTGTACAATTTAGAAATTAGAAATAACTAGACTGGTAAAATACAATAAAAAAAAATCTTATTCATGGGTTAAAGCAGAAAGCTCAACATTCTATGCATTTATATAAAAAGCCTTCTGTGTGTAGCAGCCTCCCCAGTACCTCCTAATGCTTACCTGTTCCCACTCTCTGTCTAGCGATTTCCACCAGTCCCTTGGCCATCCTGGGACTCTCCCTCCTGATTGGCTGAGATATAGCCAAGATCGGCTGTATTGGCTCCCGTGACTGTCAATCAATGTCTGAATGGACACACGGAGCTGCAGCTCGGCTCAGGTGCCCTCCATAGCAAACTGCTTGCTGTAGGGGCAATCGATAGGAGGGAAGGGCCAGGAGCAGGAACAAGGGACCCAAGGAGAGGAGGATCTGGGCTGCCCTGTGCAAAACCAGCTGCACAGGTAAGTATAACATGTTTGTTAAATGAGACTTTACAATCACTGTAATGTCTAAATTGCTAGCAACAAAAGTGAGTACAACCCTAAGTGAAAATATCCAAATTGGGCCCAAAGTGTCAATATTTTGTGTGGCCAGCATTATGTTCTAGCACTGCCTTAACCCTCTTGGACATGGAGTTCACCAGAGCTTTACAGGTTGCCACTGGAGTCCTCTTCCACTCCTCCATGAGGACATCACAGAGCTGGTGGATGTTAGAGACCTTGCGCTCCTCTACCTTACGTATGAGGATGCCCCCAGATGCTCAAAAGGGTTTAGGTCTGGAGACATGGTTGGCCAGTCCATCACCTTTACCCTGTGGTATAGAAGAGGTGTTTTTGGGGTCATTATCATGTTGGAATACTGCCCTGCGGTCCAGTCTCTGAAGGGAGGGGATCATGCTCTGCTTCCGTATGTCACAGTACATGTTGACATTCATGGTTCCCTCAATGAACTGTAGCTCCCCAGTGACGGCAGCACTCATGCAGCCCAAAACCATGACACTCCCATCACCATGCTTTGCTGTAGGCAAGACACACTTGTTTTTGTACTCCTCACCTGGTTGCCGCCCCACACGCTTGACACCATCTGAAGCAAATACGTTTATCTTGTTTTCAGCAAACTGTTTGCAGACTTTCTTGTGCATCCTCTTTAGAAGAGGCTTCCTTCTGGGACAACAGCCATGCAGACCAATTTGGTGCAGTGTACAGCGTATGGTCTGAGCACTGACAGGCTGACCCCCCACCCCTTCAACCTCTGCAGCAATGCTGGCAGCACTCATACGTCTATTTCCCAAAGACAACCTCTGGATTTGACACTGAGCACGTGCACACCAAATTTAACACACCTGCTTCCCATTCATACCTGAGACCTTGTAACACTAACAAGCCACGTGACACCGGGGAGGGAAAATGGCTAATTGGGCCCAATTCGGACATTTTCATGTAGGGGTGTACTCACTTTTGTTGCCAGCGGTTTAGAAATTAATAGCTGTGTGTTGACTTATTTTGAGGGGACAGCAAATTTACACTGTTATACAAGCTGTACACTCACTACTCTACCTTGTAGCAAAGTATAATTTCTTCGGTGTTGTCACATGAAAAGATATAATAAAATATTTACAAAAATGTGAGGGGTGTACTCACTTTTGTGAGATACTTTATATACAGTATAATTGATGGAATATTGCTCTGATAGTATGAGAAGGATTTTACACCAGAGGACAAATAACACCACACCTTCTGTTAACCAATTAAATAAATGCACTCATATTGCAAAATTCGAAAAATGTGCATTTAGGGCCAGTTCACACTGGTGCGATGGGGGAAACCCTGCAAATCCAGCACGGGTTCCCGCATCGCACCTGAATTGCCGGCAGTTCACACTGCCTTCTGCGAACCGCTGAGGTTGTCAATACAAAGTTAATGAGACTCCCCAGATTGGTTCGCATATGGCAGTGCAAACTGTGAATTCGGACATTAATCGGATCGCATGGGTGTGAACAGCCATGAGATCCGAATCTGGTGTGGACAAAAAAAAAAAGGGTCCTGCGCAAGTTTGGTCCGAATGTGATGCAAATTCACAGTTTGTATGGCTGAATTTGCATCGCACACACTTCGCATGTGATCTGCACAGCAATGCAGTGCGAATCACATGCAATGTCTAGTATTACACCAGTGTGAACTGGCCCCTATTGTTTTTTGCACTGGAACTTGCAAAGCTGTGCAACCATGTGTCATCCAACTTTAAGACAGCACTTATGACAATCAAGCACACTGCTTTAGTATGGCAACAACCCCGCACAAGCTTCACATGTCTGGCGCACCCATCAAAAACTTTCCAGCGTGCTGGAGAATTTTGTGATTTGCTTTTATGCATCTTGCATTACCAAACAAGCAGATTAGTTACCACAAGAGACAACTGGTGTGGTCATCAGAAGTACCCAAAAATCAGCTGAGTATGGACAGATTAAGGCTCGGTTTACACAAATGCGTTTTTTCATGCTTTTTGCAGAAACGCAGGACATTTTTTAACATTGGTTCCTATGGAACAAGTTCACATCAATGCATTTTTGTGCCTCTGGGTCTAATTTACTATACCTCCAACACTGATTTTGTTCTACTTTTTACCTCCATTTTGACTATTTTAAGGTGCAACTACAATTCACTATACCTCCATCAGAAGCAATGTCAAATTTACTAAGATCAAATAACGTCAGGGCTGGAGGTAAAAATAGTCCAGCTAAAAGCTGGACTGTTTTGTTCAAAATCACAATATATGGCAGGAAAAAATAAAAAATGCTTGGGAAAGATGTGTTATATGATCTTGAGATAAACTGCTTTTAAACTGTGTGAAAAAGTTAAGTAGAAAAAAAGATTTTAATAAAAGTGTAAAACGCAAAAATAGCTCCGGAGTCTATTTCTGGCAGATAGCCCATGTGCGCATGCTCCATACCAAAAAGTAGGCTAAAAAAAACTATTTAGAAAATATTAGTGGGAGGTATAATGAATTGCGACAAATACTGCCGCAAATACCGCGGTCAAAAGGCGTCATTCAGGCGCTAATGAGAGAAATGCACATTTCTATTTATGTATATATATATATATATATATATATGTATATGTATATATAAATATATATAGATGGCAAAACAAATAATTATATATATATATATATATATATATATATATATACACAGTATATGTTTTTTTTATTGTTTTGCCTATTATATATATATATATATATATATATATATATATATATATATATATATATATATATATCTATGGCTCCTCCCCAAAGATAAAACATTGTATATGTGTGAAATTAATATATTTTTGGGTTGGTTAGATATAGAAAGTAACAATATATTGGTTTTTGCATATATTAAGGGGGGGTTAAGGATTACCATCACTGGCCTAGGTAAAACATTTCCAATACATTTTTGTTGTCTGTGTGCACCATTTTTAAAATAAAGCAAAATCCCTTTAAAATAAATTGCAAATGGCACATAGACGTTCACCTTGGATCAGAAATGACACCAAATTGGGTTGCACACATTCCAGAAAGTGGTCACTCACAATCAACTGGCTAATCATGGTGAGGGCCACTTTCAGCCATGAAGAAATGGCATTCATTTGCAAAATAAGTGTGTGAGTGTGTGTGTGTGTGTGTGTGTGTGTGTGTGTGTGTGTGTGGGGGGGGGGGTCTGTGCTTGTAATCAGAGCATTGATTACCAGTGCAGACCCTTGGGGGATGCCATTAAAGCCACCAGGGATTGCTGACCCATGGCCACCAGGGATGCCCACCCATGCCACCATTGATGCCAATCAGTGCTCAGGGAGCCTGTTAGTGCCCTCCTCATCAGTGCTGCCCATCATTACCATCTATCAGTGCTACCCACCAGTGCCAATCATTGCCCATCAGTGCCACCTATCAATGCCCATCAATGCTGCATGTCAGTGCCGCCTATCAGTGTACATCAGTGCTGCATATTAGTGTCTCATCAGTGCCTGCCAGTGCAGCCTCATCAATGCTCGTCAGTGCAACAAAAAACATATTGATTTACCAAATTTTATTACATAAACAAAAACATATTTTTTTAGGGGTCAAACATTTAAGTCTTCTTTTTGCCAATTAAAAAAAACCTTGCAGTGATCAAATACCACCAAAAGAAAGCACTATTTGTGTGAAAATAATGTCATAAATTTGTGTTAGAGACAGGGTTGCATGACCGCACAATTGTGCTTCAAAATGCAACAGCATAAAAAGCTGAAAATTGGCCTGGGCAGGAAGGGGGTGTAACTGCCCTGTAAGGAAGTGGTTAACTATTGAAACATGGGACTAAATATTCCATGGGTAATCATGCTCAGCTCAATGGTTTAGTGGTTAGTGCTCCTATCTATAAATACTGAGAGCATGAGTTCAAATCCCAAGTATGCCGTCACCTCCTTAAATTTTAGACAGCTGTAAATAAATACTGAAACTTGGCAAATGCATAATTGCACCCTGCACATATGCATGTCTGTTTCTTGAATATACATGGCCATTGACATGCAATTTTAGGTGATGTAGCCAATGTATTACTATGTGGCAAAAAAAATAATGACACATAACTGTGAGCACACAGGGTGTTATCATGGTTGGGCCTTGAACTCATAACCTAGCAATCTTTGTCTATGAGCATAGACCACTACACCAAAGTGCTGAATACAATCAGACATGCCTGAAAGTTTCAGACGAATAAAGAATGAAGATTGATAATTAGACAGCTGTGTAGTCTGTTATTAGTAAATCTAAAGGTTAAAACACATAAGATACATAACTATACCTTAAAAATAAAATAAACCATAATAGATGACATTTCTGTGTAATAGTGATTCAGAATAAACAAATTTCCTTTTATGAAAAACACAAATGGAATTTCATTAACTCCAAACCCAAATTCACTATTTGGTTAACTCCAAACCCGAATTCACTATAGCAACTAGTTGAAGGTTTAACTCCAGCAACTTCACCTAATTAGGATGCTAATGAGTTTAGGCTGGAGTTAGTTTTGGAGAAGTGAGAAGCTCTACTCCAAACTTATAGTGAATTAGGCCCTCTGTGTCTTTGAAAAGGGTCAGGGACTTTTAAACGCAGAACGCTGCTTTTTTTTTTTATAGACTTCAGTGGAGAAGCAGCAGAAAAGCATGTAGTGTGTTTTTAGAGGTTTGGAGGATATCCATCTATCGAATTAAGTGGAGAGATCCATATGCAAGTTGAAGCCGGTATTCCATCTTTACTGAGATTCAGCATACCACTTACCAATGCTAGACCCCAAGGGGCCATCTGGTAAGTGAGTTATTCATCCGGTGGTGGATTTCCCTTCTTTCCCCTGTTTCATCACGATCTAAGGAAGCACTCCTAATAGGACTTTTTTGAGCACCCTTATGCACTTTTACCTGCACTTGCTTTTTTGCACATAAAGACTATATATTTTTTTTTTTGCATATTTATTCCAGGATTTATGCGATGTCACTTTGTTTATATGATATTTAGCAGAATGCACGGTCACTTTATTGGAATGTGATACATTGATGTATTGAATTCATTTTTTGCTCTTTGCACAGTACTTTTGAGGTATTTATATATATATACACCCCAGGAGGTTTGAATTATTCATGTGATATTTAGCACAATGCACGGTCACTTTATTGGAATGTGATACATAGCATTGAAGTAATGAATTCATCTCGTATATCTTTGCACAGTGCATTCTTTTAAACATATTTATTTGCACATTTATGAGATTTGGATTATTTAATTTGTGAGCGCTGTCCCCCTCCTTTTTCTTCATTTTTACCAACATTAAACACGTGTTGTTTTAGGACTAGCAGCCCACTAACAATATAATTTGTTTATTTATTTTCACTTGTATACCCACAACAAATTAGCACCAATTTCCTAGGCGCAGTCACGGGATTTATATAATCACACCTTGTTATTTCTTATGCTTTTTTATGTTTTGCATTATTCAATCTGCCCAACCAAAAATTGGCCAAATAAAAAGAAAAAAAGAATAAAAAACTCAAAACACATCAAAAATGCGTGTCTGAAAATGCAGAAAGCACAGCAAAAAGCACTGCTGAAACGCTCAAAAGCAACATGCATAGATGTGAATGGAGCTTTTGGCATTGGGCTCCATTTACATCAATGCGTTTTTCATGTTTTTTGCAGGAATTCAGGTTTTTTTTTTTTTTTAAAACATGGGTTCCTATGGAACACGTTCTCATTAATGTACAGTGGGTACGGAAAGTATTCAGACCCCCTTAAATTTTTCACTCTTTGTTATATTGCAGCCATTTGCTAAAATCATTTAAGTTCATTCTTCTTCCTCATGAATGTACACATAGCACCCCATTCTGACAGAAAAACACATAATTGTTGACATTGTTGCAGATTTATTAAAAAAGAAAAACTGAAATATCACATGGTCCTAAGTATTCAGACCCTTTGCTGTGACACTCATATATTTAACTCAGGTGCTTTCCATTTCTTCTGATCATCCTTGAGATGGTTCTACACCTTCATTTGAGTCCAGCTGTGTTTGATTATACTGATTGGACTTGATTAGGAAAGCCACACACCTGTCTATATAAGACCTTCCAGATCACAATGCATGTCAGAGCAAATGAGAATCATGAGGTCAAAGGAACTGCCTGAAGAGCTCAGTGACAGAATTGTGGCAAGGCACAGATCTGGCCAAGGTTACAAAAAGATTTCTGCTGCACTTAAGGTTCCTAAGAGCACAGTGACCTCCATAATCCTCAAATGGAAGACGTTTGGGACGACCAGAACCCTTCCTAGAGCTGGCCGTCTGGCCAAACTGAGCTATCGGGGGAGAAGAGCCTTGGTGAGAGAGGTAAAGAAGAACCCAAAGATCACTGTGGCTAAGCTCCAGAGATGCAGTCAGGAGATGGGAGAAAGCTGTAGAAAGTCAACCATCACTGCAGCCCTCCACCAGTCGGGGCTTTATGGCAGAGTGGCCCGACGGAAGCCTCTCCTCAGTGTAAGACACATGAAAGCCCGCATGGAGTTTGCTAAAAAAACACCTGAAGGACTCCAAGATGGTGAGAAATAAGATTCTCTGGTCTGATGAGACCAAAATAGAACTTTTTGGCCTTAATTCTAAGCGGTATGTGTGGAGAAAACCAGGCACTGCTCATCACCTGTCCAATACAGTCCCAACAGTGGAGCATGGTGGTGGCAGCATCATGCTGTGGGGGTGTTTTTCAGCTGCAGGGACAGGACGACTGTTTGCAATCGAGGGAAAGATGAATGCGGCCAAGTACAGGGATATCCTGGACAAAAACCTTCTCCAGAGTGCTCTGGACCTCAGACTGGGCCGAAGGTTTACCTTCCAACAAGACAATGACCCTAAGCACACAGCTAAAATAACAAAGGAGTGGCTTCACAACAACTCTGTGACTGTTCTTGAATGGCCCAGCCAGAGCCCTGACTTAAACCCAATTGAGCATCTCTGGAGAGACCTAAAAATGGCTGTCCACCAACGTTTACCATCCAACCTGACAGAACTGGAGAGGATCTGCAAGGAGGAATGGCAGAGGATCCCCAAATCCAGGTGTGAAAGACTTGTTGCATCTTTCCCAAAAAGACTCCTGGCTGTATTAGATCAAAAGGGGGCTTCTACTAAATACTGAGCAAAGGGTCTGAATACTTAGGACCATGTGATATTTCAGTTTTTCTTTTTTAATAAATCTGCAACAATGTCAACAATTCTGTGTTTTTCTGTCAGTATGGGGTGCTATGTGTACATTCATGAGGAAGAAGAATGAACTTAAATGATTTTAGCAAATGGCTGCAATATAACAAAGAGTGAAAAATTTAAGGGGGTCTGAATACTTTCCGTACGCACTGTATTTTTGTGCCTCTTCGTTTTTGGAAAGGGTCAGGGCCTTTTTTAAATGAAAAACTGTGCTTTTTTTTTTTTTTGCTTTTTGTGTTCAATTGACTTTAATGGAGAAGTTGCAGAAAAGCATGTAGTGTGTTTTTACCCCGTTTTTACCGCAATTTTCTTCTGCGATTTGCGTTTATAAATCTGCCCAACAACAAATCCCCCCCCCCCCCAAAAAAAAAGCATAAAAAACGCAAAACGAAAATTGTGGTGAAATTGCGGCAAAATAGTGGTAAAAAACTGTGGAAAGCACAGCAAAAGGCACTGCAGAAACGCTCAAAAGTATTATGCATGGATTTGAATGGAGCCTTAAAGGATTGACAACTAGTGTTAAGCTCTTCATTAAGCCCCTGTTCACACCAGTGCGATTTATCATCTAATTTGACAGGCCCAAGTTGCATGGGAAGTGGCACCCTATTGTGGGCAACGTTCAAATCGGTGCAACGCTGTCTTTGCTGTGCCACACTGATATGAAAAAGTAGTTTCTACACTATTTTTGGTGACTTCAGGTGCAACTTGCATAGACATCTGTGCATGGAGTCACACAGATGTCAGCCAAGTTGTACTTGAAGTCGCACTGACATGCAGCTTTGAAATCGTGTGATTTCAAGTGAAGTCGCACAATTTCAAAGCCACATTTAGTGTGAACCAGGGATTAGACCTATATATGCATTTGAAATCTCTCCTTTTCCTCCTACTTTCACCCATGAATTTACTGAACATTGTAATCAAGATGAAGAGAAGAATTTTTGTCATGGTCACCTTAAGTACTACTTAAAGTATGGTAAATACATTTTACTAAGTAACTATAATAATAGCTGTCTAAGGTTCACTCAATTATTCAAACAATCAGAGTCCTTTGCAATCAGTAGTTAGTTATTACACTTTCACATGCTGTAAAAATTCTCATTGCTAGTGGTTATACATTGTATTAACCTCCTAAATCAATCACTATAAATATCCTTTTGCCCATAGCAGACTGTAACAGAGTCCATTTCTAGTTGATGTCCCTACATACTGGAATAGGATTCTATATAGGAGTATATAGGAGTCTATATTCTGTCAGACGTTGAGGAAAACCCAAGTCTTTTTTCTTTGGGCATGGAATTCTATAAGCTCCGTAAAAACATAGCAAAAACCATAGGATTGAATGGGACTTGTGTGTGCCTTCCAGGGTATATTAATCACCAACTCATCAAATATAAAATTACATAAATGTTTATTTCAAATCAAAAATTAATTAAAACATATATGTTAAAAACATATATTATCAACAAATATGATGATTATGGTAGTATATATTTAAGCTTTAGAATGCATTGTGTTTTCCGACACGTTTCGTGGGCTACCCATCAGGGCCTTGAATCCTCTAAAAGATGAGTCGAACATCCCCCTGTTCGGTTCGCACCAGAACACCGCGAAAAGGGGAAAAGTTAATTTGAATAAAAAAACTCCATTGAAGTTTATGGGACTCAAACGTCAAAAATCAAACAGCCTCATTTTGAAGGCTTAAATGCAAGTTATTGCCCAAAAAAAGTGTATGGGGGTCTGGGTACTGACCTGGGGAACATGTATCAATGCAAAATTTAAAAAAAAAAGGATTGTTGTTAAAGGAGCAGTGATTAACTGATTTTAATGAGGCTTAAAGTGAAAGCATAAAAATTCCTTCAAATATCATGCCTGGGGGGTCCCCTTAATGTGCCTGTAAAGTAGCGCATCTCAATGATGTATGTAGCCTGCTGCAGCAATGCTGACATTTCTAAAGGAAAAAATGTCATATACAAATATACACATAAATTTCAAATCGCATGTACTTGTCATACAGGTGCACAAAAATTGCGCCTTGGTTGTTGGTGGTGCCTGAACACTGCAACCCCTCACAGTTACTCTTGTTGGGGACAGGGACAGGCCCTGCCATTAGAAATTAGATACGAAATTGAAATCGCATGAACTTGTCATACAGGTGCAGAAAAATTGGGCCTTGGTTGTTGTTGGTGCCTAAACACCGCAACCCCTCACAGTTACCTTTGCTGGGCACAAGGACAGGCCCTGCTGCTAAAAATTCCATACAAATTTTGAAATCACATGTACTTGTCATACAGGTGCAGAAAATTTGGGCCTTGGTTGTTGGTGGTGCCTGAACACCATAACCCCTCACAGTTACTCTTGCTGGGTGCAGGAACAGGACCTGCTGGTAAGAATTCCATACAAATTTGAAATTGCATGTACTTGTCATACAGATGCAAAAAATTGGGCCTTTGGTGTTGGTGGTGCCTGAGCACCATAACCCCCCACAGTTACTCTTGCTTGGTGCAGGGCACAGAGACAGGGCCTGCTGTTAAAAATTATATACAACATTTAAATTGTATGCACCTGTCATACAAGTGCAGACAAATTAGGCATTGGGGCTTGGTGATGACCTAAACCAAAAACATTGTTGGAAGCTAGCAGGGTCAAGGTTGAGGAATAGGATAGGCAGCATATGCAGTCTTCAAGGGATGGCAGACAACTAGCAAATTCAATCAGTTACATCAGCATCAGGGGCTTGATAGCTCTTGTTGATCCAGGACTGATTCATTTTGATAAAAGTCAGCTGGTCAACAGAGTCTGTGGACAGACGCACTCTTTTGTCCATCACATAACCTCCAGCAGCACTGAATGTCCATTCAGAAAGCACGCTGTAAGCAGGACAGGCCAGTAGCTCCATTGCATATTGAGCAAGTTTTGGCCAGTGGTCCATTCTCAAGACCCAGTAACCCAGTGGATGCTCAGCTTGAAAAGTCTCCAAGTCTGCTCTTGAGACTAGATAATAATGCACCATATGATGGAGAGACTGCCGATGGTTGCTTAAAATTAACAGCCCTGGGTGCTGCTGAGGACTAAAGAACTGTTTAAAGGCATTAGTCAGTCGGCCGCCTTCTCCACCGCTCCTCCTTTGGCTGAACAATGCCTCAGAAACACGTCCAGAGAATGTTAACCTTCCAGTGTCTGGAAAGGTGGTACACAAATTTATTTTCAAGGCCTCCTCAAGATGTTTCATCCTCTGCTCCCTCTGTGAAGGCAGGATGAGCTCTGCAAATTTACCCTTGTAACATTGATCAAGAAGGGTTGCCAACCAGTAATTATCCCTCTCCTTGATAGCACGAATCCTCAGGTCCTTTTGCAGGCTTTGCAGAATTAGGGAGCCCATGCAATGTAAGTTGGAGAAGGCATGAGCTTCTGAGTCCTCTGGGTCACTAAGAATGACATTGTCAGGAGCAACCTCTCTCCAACCACGTACAACTCCTGGGGTTTCTGGGGAATTAATTGAAGACTGCTGTATGCTATCCTCTACATCCATGCTGCTGCAATCTTCCTCCTCCTCCTCCTGTGTGTTTTGTGGCCCTTCAGGAATGATATCTGCATAAAGGGGGCATTGTGAGGAAAGGAAGTCCTACTCTTCCTCCTACTGTTCTGCCTCAAGTGCCCTGTCCATGATTCCACGAAGCATGTGTTCCAGAAGGTAGACTAGAGGGATAGTGTCACTGATGCATGCATCGTCCCGGCTCGCCATCCTTGTGGCCTCCTCAAACGGTGATAGGACGGCGCATGCATCCTTTATCAAAAACCACTGGCGTGGCAAAAAAAGTCAAGCTCCCCTGACCCTGTCCTTGTGCCATACTCACACAGGTACTCTTTGATGGCCCTCTGCTGCATGTACAGCCGCTGCAGCATTGCCAACCTTGAGTTCCACCTGGTGGGCATGTCACAAATGAGGCGGTTGGTGGGAAGGTTGAATTCCACTTGAATGTCAGATAAGTGAGCACTGGCATTGTATGAATGGCCGGAAATGGCCCCAGACTTTTCTACCCTGCCTCAGGAGATCTTGGAAGCCCGGGTATCTGGTCAAGAAATGCTGCACCACCAGATTCAGGACATGTGTCAAGTGTGCCTGTCAGAGGGCGGAGAGAAGGTTGGTGCCATTGACGCATTCAACCATTCCTGGCTCAAGCTGTTGTGGCATCAATCATCTGAGCCTGCCCCTGCAAAGCTGACAGAATCTCTGCCCTGGTGTGACTCCTATCCCCTAGACAGACCAGCTGAAGCACGGCATGGCATCTTTTAGCCTGACTGCTTGCATAGCCCCTTGAACGCTTAGGGAGCACTGCTGCTTCAAAGGACAATTGAGCAGAAGAGGACATGGAGGAAAAAGAAGAGGAGGAGGAGGAGGTGGTGGAGTAGCTAGATGTGGCAGAATCAGCACCAGCTTTTTGGAGGCATGGGGGCAAAACAAGCTGCAACACTGAACCCTGTCCGCATCCTTCCCAGCTGCCAGCAGAGTTACCCCTTGTGCCGTGAAGGAAATGTAACGTCCCTGTCCATGCCTGCTGGACCAATAGTCAGCAGTAATGTGCGCCTTCCTGCTGACTGTACTGTCCAACGGGGCCAAAACACTACCTTCCACATTACGATAGAGAGCTGGAATGGCCTTACATGAAAAGAAATGCCTTTTTGGTACCTGCCACTGTGGTGCAGCACATTCCACAAATTTGTGAAAGGGAGCCGAGTTTACCAGATGAAAAGGCAGCAATTTTAATGCTAGCAATTTGGCCAAGCTAGCATTAAGACGCTGAGAATGTGGATGGCCGGGACAGTATTTCTTTCTACGGTTCAGCAACTGGGGTAGTAAAATTTGCCTGCTGCTCAAATCAAGTGGTGGTGTAATATTTGCAGATTGGGTGCAAGTCTCTGTGCCACTCATTGCTATACCATCATCCCTCTCAATGCTGGTATTTGAGAAGGCATAAGGTATGCCCAATCGGCTGGTGTTCTGGCCACTCTTCATCCTCTTCAGACAGATGTTGCAAACAGCAACACTGTGGTCTCCTGCACATGTGCTGAGAAAAGCCCACACTAATGAACTTTTGGAAGTCTGAGGGGGGTTTGCAGCACCCTGCACCTGTAGAGCTCTGTGCTGTGATGCAATAGGTTGGCTACTCCTATAGAGCCCATTCTGCCTCATTGGAGTTGTGCCTCCTCCTCCTCCTCCCCCTCACTTTCCTCCTCTATCCTGTCAGGAACCCAAGTACAGTCAGTGACCCCATCATCCTCGTCACTGGAGCATGCTTGGCAGTATGCTACAGCTGTGGGAACATGACATGCTAGGTTCTTGTCCGTCATTGTCACCTCCTCTTTCTAGGCTAATGTTATTCCCTTCACCAACCTGCGAACCAACATCACAGCTTTCAAATTGCTACGCATCCTGACCCTATGATGGAATAGTTCAGGGGACTCTGTGCATGATGGTGGGGTGACAGAAGTAGTAGCTGTGGAGAAGGAGCCTATGAAACAAGCCGCTTTGGCAGATGCGGTGGAAGGCATACTAGTGTGAGCGTGGGTGTCAGAGGACGAGGAGGATGAGGACGGCTTATTTATCCACTCCACCAACTCTTCTACATGTTGTGGCTGAATAACACGGCCAGCACCGGAAAAAAAGGATGGGCATGCCCCGCCTGCAGAGGATGCACCATGTCAACTGTGACCACCACTTTTCACTGTGGAGACATAGGCTGCTTGCCACTGTTTTGGTGGCCTGTGAGCAACTGCCTCTCCTTGTCGGCCTTTCGGACATGATGTGGATTTTGGGGGGGGGGGGGGGTTTATTACTGGTTGATCAATATATAATATATATATATACTGCACTGCTAAAAATGTACTGAACTGATTGACCGATAGATACTGTATGGCCTGCTATCTATTCAATTGTCCTATATATAGATGGAGATCAATATAGGGTATACTGAACTGGCCGATAAATACTGAATGGCCTGATATCTAATCAATTGTCCTATATTTAGATAGAGATCAATATAGGGTATACTGAACTGACTGATAGATACTCAATGGCCTGATACCTAATCAATTGTCCTATATATAGATGGAGATCAATATAGGGTATCCTGAACTGACCGATAGACACTTAATGGCCTGATATCTAATTAATTGTCCTATATATAGATACAGATCAATATAGGGTATACTGAACTGACCGATAGATATTGAATGGCCTGCTATCTAATCAATTGTCCTATATATAGATAGATAGAGATCAATATATGGTATATGGCAGGGCTCAAAATTTCAAGTCCTCAGCTACTAGCCAGGCCTTAAGGGTTACTCGCCACCAGTTGCCCCACCTATAGGATACGCCCCCCCCATCATGTGACCATAAATAAGACATGCTGTGCCTTTTAGTCCTATATGAGACCCCCCCCCCCATCATGTGACCATAAATAAGACATGCTGTACCTTGCAGTCCTATATGAGACCCCCCCCATCATGTGACCATAAATAAGGCATACTGTGCCTTGTAGTCCTATATGAGACCCCCCCCCATCATGTGACCATAGGACATGCTGTGCCTTGTAGTCCTATATGAGACCCCCCTTAGCCATGTGACTAGAAATATGGAATGCTGAGCCTTGTAATCCTATAGGAGACGCCCCTCCCCATCATGTGACCATAAATAAGACATGCTGCGCCTTTTAGTCCCATATGAGACCCCCCTTAGGCATGTGAATAGAAATATGGAATGCTGAGCCTTGTAGTCCTATAGGAGAAGCCCCTTCCCCAACCATATGACCATAAATAAGACATGCTGAGTCTTGTAATCCTATATTAGACCCCCCCCCCCCAACCATGTGACCATAAATATGGATTGCAGCCTCACCAGTGCAGGAGAAGAGAGAGGAAGAGGAAAGGTGGTCGGATAAACAGAGTGGGGATCGCTGCACTGTAACATCTTTCATTTGAATTGACAGGCGCTCACCTTCACACGTAGTCCTGCCTCCTGGCTCGGCACCTATGATAGACGTCACACGTACCGGCGGTGTTCTGTCTATCAAAGGAGCCGAGCCAGGAGGCGGGACTACGTGTGAAGCTTAGCGCCCGGCAATTCAAATGAAAGATGTTACAGTGCAGCGATCCCCGCTCTGATTATCCGGCCGCCTTTCCTCTTCCGCAATAATTTTCCACTCGTAAAATGCAAGCAGGCGAGTGGATAATTTGAGGGCTGGTATATGGTCAATAGTATATGTTACACTACTGAATATACTTCACTATCTGATCTCTTAACTTGTAAAAAGCACAAATCTCTCTCCCTGCCTAACTCACTGCTAGCAATGTCTCTAATTAGACTACACTGCACTGTCTATTAAACTGCAAATCACTTTCCTCTCCCTGCCTGAAAAACACGATTCTCTCCCTGTCTAACTCACTGCTAGCAATGTCTGGAATTAGACTACACTGCACTGTCTAATAAACTGCAAATGACTGTCCTCTCCCTGCCTCAATCCCGTTCCTCTCCCTGTCTCAATCACTTGCTATCTCGCCCACACAGTCACACTACATGCTGCGGCTGTGCTAGCAGCCTTTATTTAGTGCGGGGCATGTACTTTGCCCCTGAGCCATGATTGGCTAAAGGCAGCATGCTGGCAGAGATGATTTGATTGGCCAAAGCAAGGAAGTCAGGGTGCATGCTTTGACCAATCACATAATGCACTGCATGCGTTGAGGGTGTGTAGTGCATTATGGATGCGGCGCTCGAATTTCCCACAAAGAAGCACATTTGTTCCTCATTCGATGAACAAGCGAACAGGCAATGTTTGACTCAAACTTGAAGCTCATCCCTAACTAGGTAATTTAAACATGCCATTATCACAGTGCTACCTTGTGATTAGAGAAACATGTTACAGTATTATTCTAATTTGGTCCTATAATATTTTACTTTCGTTTATAGAATTAACATGTACAGATGTTATATCCACCAAGGGCATCATAAAAAGAGGAATGGATCACAAAACTGTATTATAATAATCTATATATTTGTAAATAATATAGTTACCTCTATGATCAATATGTGCAACACTGGTATCTCCTAATCTGCCAGGTCCATGGGAGACACAACTTAATCCTCCAGAGTCCATCAGTGTTTGCAGATATTGTCAGATGTATAAATCTGCATGTAAGTATAGGAAACAAAGAAGGCGCGTAGGCCTAGCGCATAAGAGGAAAGGTAGAGGAAAAGGAATGGGAAGGTGGGGGAAGGTAGGGGGAGGGGGGGTTGGTGTGCCAGAAAATAAAGGATAGCAGAAATGCAAAGGGGAGAAAAGAAAACAGAAGGGGAGAGTCAGGGGATAAAGTAGGGGGGGAGGGGGCAAAGAGGAAAGGGGAGGCTAGGGGAAGGAAGGAGGGGGGGGGAAGGAGGAAAGGGAAGGGCGAGGAAATAAGGAAAAGCAAAAGGTGGGGGAGAGGGAGGGAAAGGAAACAGAGGAGGAAAGGAAGGAGGGGGAAGAAGGAGAGAAAGAGTAGGAAAAGGAGAAGGGGAGAAAAAATAAAAGAAAAAGGGGGGAAGGAGGGGAGGGAAAGAAAGGGAGGATGGGAAAAGGGGAAAAGGAGAAGGGAAGAGGTGGAAGGATCAAAACGGAAGGGGGGACCACAGAAAACGGGTGGGGGAAGATGAAAGGAAAGAAGGAGGGGGAAGGAAGGAGGAAAACAGAGGGGGGGGGGGACTAAGGGGAAGGGAACAGAGAAAAAAGGGAGTGGAGAGTAAGGGGATGGGAAGAGGGGTGACAAGTGAATACATGGGAGCGGGAGAAATCTCAGCCAAACTAACAATGCAAGGAGTAGGTTAGTCTTCACTGTCATGTTTTCAATCCATCTGTGATCTATAATTCTGGGTCAGGTAGGTAGTGTATTGTAGGGGCTGGATAAATATGTCTCTGGTTACCTAAGAGGATAGTAGGCTAAAATTCTAAAACAAAAAGTTTCAAGGAAAATGCAGGTATCCCGAATATAGAATCTTTACAGAGAATATATTCCCAGAAAAAGGAGGCTCCTTAGTGGATTATTTACCTTTCTCGTGGAGGTCTACTTCCTAAACTCTACTAACACGTGGTAATAGGCATCAGTTTACCACCCCATCCAGGTGGGTATACATACAGTATGTATATGGTTAACAGATGGGACTAATTGGAGGGAGGATGGGTGTGTATCCTGAGATTATCCACAGCCCCTGGGCCAAATGCCAAAAATGGCCTCTGAGGCCCAGGGGATGGGGAAGGGCTCCTCTTTCTGCTGTGGCCCCTCTGTTTATACGAGAGTGCATGCAGGGGCATGCTTTTCCGATCCAGCAGGCCCTGTGGTCCAGTCGCAGCGGATGTTCTGCCGAAAACTCCAACTTGCCAAGAACTCCAATAACGTTACTTCCGGTGACTGTACATCATGAATTACTGGAGATTTGGACCACTTGGTGGTGGCAGCATATACACTCCTGTACACGCTATAATGAGTGTTCATTTTTAGCCCACCAACAAAATGACTGCCTCTAATGCGGCGACAACTACTGGGCGGACTAACAATGTCCACTCATTATAGCATGTGCCGGAGTGAAAATGCATCCGGTGTTCTGTGAAAACACCAAGTGGTCAACATCTCTAATTTTTCCTGGTGTATTGTCACGGTAAGTAACTTGGTTGGAGTTCTCAGCAAGTTGGAGCATTCAGCAGAACACCTGTGTGACGGGGGTTAGGCCAGAGGTCTCTGGAAGTGATGTGACGTCACATTTGAAGGCTTTAGATGTCGAAGGATGAGGGATTACCTCCTGGATATGATGTTGCCATGGGCTGAGTAATGCGTTCCATGCATGGAACGCATAGACCGGGAGCAGGAAGAGTCAGTAACACAGGCTCTATCTGTGTCCAGAGTGTGGCATAGTGGAGCTTCTGCCAGACTCGCCGGTCAGCAGGAAGACACGGACATGGCAGACTTTAACCAATGGTTTACAACTCATCTGATGATGGTCCAAAAAATACATCTGATAAAATAAATATGCACATGGTCCCTGATTCTCTTCCAAAAATTACATTTCTTTCTTCCTGCATAAAATCTCCCACATCCGCATGTGAGTAGGTAGACTAAGGTTTTACGGTTAACAAAGGGGTTTACTTCAAGAATTTCTCTTGTGGGGAGTGTCACTGATCTGCCTTGTTTTACATATTTATAAAAGGTGCACAGATCACATCTGTAGGTACATCAAGGTAGTGAAGCACACGGATCTCTTTCGCCCTCTTTTGAAAAATTTCTAGAAACCAGGAGGTCTTTGAACAACTGGTTACGTCTAAAAGTAATACATGGCTCTGAGTCCACAAACAGTTTAAGTCTAGGATCATTTCTTAATAGTTGCCAATCAGTGCCCGAAATATGTTTAAGTTGGGTATGTTAATTGTTACATTTTGTAATAGGGCATATGTTCATTTGTTCCGATGTTGCTGTTTCATTTGCAAGAGTAGCAATTCATGTGGGTTGTCCAGGGCATTTCTATAAGCTTACTTTAAAGATTTGTGGCTGATAGCTTCTATCTATAAGAAAGGGGGGATCCTCTGCCAAAAAAAAAAGCAAAAAATCCAGTAGCGCAATAGTGGTGGCACCCTCCTGCCACTCTGCAAACACACAATACTGATACCCTGATAGATAACAGCAGTGTGAAAAATAGGATCACAGGATATATCCTTAATAATCACTATTAAAAAGCATAACAAATAACATAAATAACCTGTTAAAATGTTAAAACATTAAAATCCATATGACAAGCACATCCTTAAATAGTCCATAAAAAGTCCATATAAAAGGATGTTCCAAGGAGAGTTTGTAGAAAGCATATTATAGTGGATTAGTACTATTATTGTGTACTGTGCAGCATTGTGACAGGTGTGGTGCTGAGACTGAGTGTTTCTGCAGCAACACTACACACAATGACAAAAGCACTTATAATGTATTATAACTGGTGTGATAGACCAATTGCCCCCCCCCCCCCCCCAATGCCACATATTGAAGTGGGGTGTTATTTAACAGTATCATTTTCTAAGAGTGTATTTTAGTCCTGCAAACATTTGGCCTCTTTTGCTGTGTTTACTCTGGCCAATTATTTGTAGAACTGGTGTAATAAACCTGTGCGCCCCCCAATGCCACATATTGCAGTGGGGTGTTCTCTGTATAAGCTTTTTCAAGTGTATTTGTGCCATGCAACAATATTGCCTAGTTTGCTGAGTGAAGTCTGGTACACACTGCGCCAAACTCACCGGCCAATTTTTTGAACTGGTGTGCTATACCAATGCTCCCCCCAATGCCACATATTGAAGTGGGGTGTTATTTAACAGTATACATTTCTAAAAGTGTATTTTGGTCCTGCAAACATTTGACCTCTTTTGCTGTTTTAACTCTGCTACACACAGTGACAACAGTTACTGTCCAATTATTTGTAGAACTGGCGGACTGACGGACCGGCAGGTAGGGAGGAGAGGCAGGCAGAACTTGCATTGCAGAAGAGGTAGAAAGCAGACTGCGAATGTATCAGGAGCGAGCCATCAACCATGTACAGTCACATCTGGCGCTCCCAGGATGCCGGCACATGGCTCTGCAGTGTGGGCTTTTATTAATGTGTCCTTTGCTGACACCAGTGTTGCCATCTGCAGCCTTTACAGTCAACTCATAAGTGGCGGTAAGCCCAACACTCACCTAGGGACAACCGCCTTAAGAAGGCACCTGAAATCCCATCACCAAGCCCAGTTGGAGCAAAACTGTCAGAACCCACAAAGCCACACTCCATGCTTTCACCGTCCAGCCTCTTCTCCTTCTCCTCCCCCTTCTCCTTCTCCTGTCTCCTCACAGTTATCCAACACTCCACCTTCCATGATGCCGTTGTCACGTTTTTCTGGAAAAAGGCAGGCTTCTGTGGCTCAAATGCTGGAGCGTAAAAAAAGGTGTCAGTTCAACCCATGTGAGTTCATGTTTGCGGCCTAAACAGCCCGCCACCAACTTGTGTATACTGTGAATGCCTACTGTACCTCTAGCAATCATATACTACGTTCTTTACTGTCAGTTTAACCCACGTGAGCTCATGTTTGCGGCCTAAACAGCCCGCCACCAACTTGTGTATACTGTGAACGCCTACTGTACCTCTAGCCATCATATACTATGTTCTTTACTGTCAGTTTAACCAATGTGAGCTCATGTTTGCGGCCTAAACAGCCCGCCACCAACTTGTGTATACTGTGAACGCCTACTGTACCTCTAGCAATCATATACTACATTCTTTGCAGTCAGTTCAACCCATGTGAGGTCATGTTTGCGGCCTAAACAGGCCGCCACCAACTTGTGTATACTGTGAGTGAACACCTACTGTACCTCTAGCAATCATATACTACGTTCTTTGCTGTCAATTCAACCCATGTGAGCTCATGTTTGCGGCCTAAACAGCCCGCCACCTACTTGTGTATACTGTGAACGCCTACTGTACCTATAGCAATCATATACTTTGTTCTTTACTGTCAGTTTAACCCACGTGAGCTCATGTTTGCGGCCTAAATAGTCCGCAACAACTTGTGTATACTGTGAACGCCTACTGTACCTCTAGCCATCATATACTATCTTCTTTACTGTCAGTTTAACCCATGTGAGCTCATGTTTGCAGCCTAAACAGCCCGCCACCAACTTGTGTATGCTGTGAACGCCTACTGTACCTCTAGCAATCATATACTACGTTCTTTACTGTCAGTTCAACCCATGTGAGCTCATGTTTTCGGCCTAAACAGCCCGCCACCTACTTGTGTATACTGTGAATGCCTACTGTACCTACAGTATAGCAATCATATACTACGTTCTTTACTGTCAGTTTAACCCATGTGAGCTCATGTTTGCGGCCTAAACAGCCTGCCACGACTTGTGTATACTGTGAACGCCTACTGTACCTCTAGCCATCATATACTATGTTCTTTACTGTCAGTTTAACCAATGTGAGCTCATGTTTGCGGCCTAAACAGCCTGCCACCAACTTGTGTATACTGTGAATGCCTACTGTACCTCTAGCAATCATATACTACATTCTTTGCAGTCAGTTCAACCCATGTGAGGTCATGTTTGCGGCCTAAACAGCCCGCCACCAACTTGTGTATACTGTGAGTGAACGCCTACTGTACGTCTAGCAATCATATACTACGTTCTTTGCTGTCAGTTCAACCCATGTGAGCTCATGTTTGCGGCCTAAACAGCCCGCCACCTACTTGTGTATACTGTGAACGCCTACTGTACCTATAGCAATCATATACTATGTTCTTTACTGTCAGTTTAACCCATGTGAGCTCATGTTTGCGGCCTAAATAGCCCGCCACCAACTTGTGTATACTGTGAACGCCTACTGTACCTCTAGCCATCATATACTATCTTCTTTACTGTCAGTTTAACCCATGTGAGCTCATGTTTGCAGCCTAAACAGCCCGCCACCAACTTGTGTATACTGTGAACGCCTACTGTACCTCTAGCAATCATATACTACGTTCTTTATTGTCAGTTCAACCCATGTGAGCTCATGTTTGCGGACTAAACAGCCCACAACCAACTTGTGTATACTGTGAACGCCTACTGTACCTATAGCCATCAAAAACTAAGTTTTTTGCTGTCAGTTCAAACCATGTGAGCTAATTTTTGGAGCCTATCTGAGTATACTTTTACAAGTGTATTTGTGTCCTGCAAAATATTGCCTCTTTTGCTGAGTGAAGGCTGATACACACAGTGCCAAACTCACTGGCTAATTTTTTGAACAACTGGTGTGATAGACCAGTGGCCCCCTAATAGCACATATTGAAGCGAGGTGTTATTTAACAGTATACTTTTCTAAGATTGTATTTTAGTCCTGCAAAAATGTGGCCTCTTTTGCTGTGTTAACTGTGCTACACAAATTGACAACAGATACTGGCCAATTATTTGTAGAACTGGTGTGATAAACCTGTGGCCCCCCAATACCGCAGATTGAAGCGGGGTGTTATCTACACAGACACATGGTCTAGCAAACACGGGCAGGGAAGGTATATCACTTTTACTGCCCACTGGGTGAACCTTCTGATGGCCGTTAAGCATGCAACCCGTGGCACCCGTGTAGATTTAGTTGTACCGCCACTGATTGCAAGCAGGCCTGCCACTTCTTCTCCTCCTCCTCCATCCTCCCTCTCCTCCTCGGCTGACTCATCCTCTTCCACTGCTACCGTCTCTTCTCCTGCACCGCCCAAGATCCCCAGAACCTATTCCACATGCCAGGTGAGACGTTGCTTGCCATGCTGTGCTGTGTCTGTTGTGCCTGGAAGCCAAGAGCCACACTGGTCCTGCACTCCTTTCAGCTTTGCGTTCACAGGCAGATCAGTGGCTGACACCGCTGAATTTGTCCGTTGGTAAAGTGGTGTGCGACAACGGTGCCAATCTGCTGAAACAGGGCAAAATAACACAGGTGCCATGCATGGCACACGTCCTGAACTTGGTGGTGCAGCGATTCTTTGCCAAATACCCGGGGGTCCAGGACGTCTTGCGGCAGGCCAGGAAAATCTTGGGCCATTTCTTAAGATCTTACTGAGATTCAGCGGCAACACAACCTGCCCCTCAGGCGTCTTATTTGTGACTGCCCGACACAATAGAACTCAACGTTGCATATGCTCGATAGGCTGCTCCAGCAGAAACGTGCAGGTAATGACTACCTGTTCGAACTCAGAAGCAGGACAGGTTCTGGGGAGCTTGGGTTTTTTTTCACCTCACCAGTGGCTGCTCATGCGGGATGCATACAGACTTCTGCAGCCATTCGATGAGATCACCAAACTGGTCAGTCAAGGCCAGGGCGCCATAAGTGACATCATACCTTACGCCTTCTTTCTGGAGCGTGCATTGCGTTGTGTCATTGATCAAGCCGTCGAGGAGCAGGAGCAGGAAGATCAGGAAGTCGCAATGTTGAATGAATTCCCAGGGGGTGCTACTCCATCTGAGACAAATCAACAGCAGGAGTCTGAAGAGGAGTCAGAGGAGGAGGATGGTGCTGGGGGGGATGAGGAGGAGCAAGAAGAGCATGCTTTAAACCTTTCTGGGATCCCTTGTGTTATCCGTGGATGGGGGGAGGAGAACGAGGACAACATTATCCTGGATGATGAGCTGGAAGCAGGCCACAATACCACTTCCAGTTTAGTGGGAATGGGGGCCTACATGCTGCAGTGTTTTAAGGGGGACTCCCGTATAAAACGCATAAAGGCCAAGGACCAGTAGTGGCAACGTACTTAGACCCCCGGTACAAACACAAAATGGTGGAAATGTTATCACAATCACAGAGGGCAGTCAGAATGCAGCACTTCCAGGCCTTGCTGTGGGAAATGCTGCATTCTGCTTTTCCGTGCGCTGGCAGAGGAATTTCCAGTCACAGAGAGACAGTTGTGGGTAGCATTTCAACAGCGCCTGCAAGAAGAGGGCGGTTAGAAGATGTCTTGGTCACTTCAGATATGAGATCCTTCTTTCAGCAGAACCATCGACAGCTGTACTCCGTATCCAGCATGAGGGAATGCCTAGACCGGCAGGTGTCCGACTACATCGGGTTAACGGCTGATGTGGATGCTCTGAGGAGTGATGAACCCCTGGACTACTGGGTGGGCAGGCTTGACCTCTGGCCAGAGCTTGCACAATTTGCAATGGAAATGTTGGCTTGCCCCCCATCCAGTGTCCTGTCCGAAAGGACGTTCAGCGCAGCAGGGGGGATCGTGACCGATAAACGCACTTGCCTAGCTCATGACAGTGTAGACAACCTCACATTTATAAAAATGAATGAGGCATGGATCTCTGAGGAATTCAACACATGTGACCAGTAGACCAGGTTTCATCGAAATTCCTCCACCCACAACAATTCCTGGTCCTTGGCTTCGCTACATACAGCGGCATAATCATGTCCATTGAATGGCAAATTTTTGGGGCCTTTCAGGGCTGACAATTATTTTTGTCTGTGAATGCCTAATGTACCTCCAGCCACCAAATACTACTTTTTTTGCTGTCAGTTCAAACCATGTGAGCTAATTTTTGGAGCCTATACAGGCCGATACTTACGGTTCTGTGTACTGTGAACGCCTACCATACCTCTAGCCATCAAAAACAAATTTTTTTGCTGTTATTTCAAACCATGTGAGCTAATTTTTGGAGCCTATACAGGCTGACGCTTACGGTTCTGTGTACTGTGAACGCTTACCATACCTCTAGCCATCAAAAACTACATTTTTTGCTGTCAGTTCAAACCATGTGAGCAAATTTTTGGAGCCTATACAGGCCGACACTTACGGTTCTGTGTACTGTGAACGCCTACCGTACCTCTAGCCATTAAAAATGAAATTTTTTGCTGTCAGTTCAAACCATGTGAGCTAATTTTTGGAGCCTATACAGGCCGACACTTACGGTTCTGTGTACTGTGAATGCCTACCGTACCTCTAGCCATCAAAAACTAAGTTTTTTGCTGTCAGTTCAAACCATGTGAGCTAATTTTTGGAGCCTATACAGGCCGTCACTTACAGTTCTGTGTACTGTGAACACCTACCATACCTCTAGACATCAAAAACTAAGTTTTTTGCTGTCAGTTCAAACCATGTGAGCTAATTTTTGCAGCCTATACAGGCCGACACTTACTTCTGTATACTGTGTGAATGCCTAATGTACCTTCAGCCGCAGAATACTACGTACTTAGCTGTTAGGTAAACCCATGTGGGCTAATTTTTGGGGCCTATACAGGCCAACACTTACTTCTGTATCCTGTGAATGCCTAATGTACCTTCAGCCACAGAATACTACATTCTTTTTCAGACTGGAAATTAAAAACAATGGATCTGTAAAGGTTCCCCCAAATTGTGGAAGGGATGCGGACCCATTTTACAGATGTGCGAATGGACCCTATATGTATTAGACAATGTATTTACTGGCTGCTGTCAGTTCTGGCTGATTTATGAAACAAATATATGTATTTTTTGCTGTAAAAAAAAAAAAAAAATTTAGGGCAACTTTTTCAATTGCAATACTTCTGTTATGACATTGTCCATGTGCTGGGACTATTTGTGCACAGTGTAACAGGAAGTCAGCTAAATCTGTGAGTGTTGTCACAGATCGGAGATACAATTCACCAATTATTATAGGGTGTCGGCTGCAGAAGCCAGAAGAAATGTCTGAAGACGCTGAACAGAGTTCAGCTGTTCAGAATGAGGGAGTTAAGGCTTCTATAATTGTCCAAAGGAAGTCTGAGGATTGCTGCCTCCGGAAGCTGTCTCCTGAAGCCATGTGGGCTGGGAGAAGGAGGACAGTCAAGCGTGTGCCTCCCGACAGGATGTGTGGGCCTGGGAGAAGACCCCCGGAGTGATGTGTGCCCGGGAGGGTAACCAAGTGTTAAGACGTCTCAAAGGTGAGAAGATGAACTGTTTGTGTGAAAGAAATAAAGGACTGTGTTGCCCTGTGAAGGTATTATAAATGGACTATAGAGTGTCCGCTGTAGGACAAGAAAGTCTGCCCAACAGTAGGTTGGAGACAGACTCTTAGGCAGGTTCCAGCTGTGAGAAGGTAGCCGCCCACAGAGGCAAGGATTTATTTTCTGTTTTATTTTATTTTGGATGTTTTTGCTGCATACAGTCTGGTGAAGAAAACACCATTAATAAACCACACTGTTGTTTGCAAGCACTTGTCGGCTATCTCTCTGGGAAAACGCACCCCCCAAGGGGTCATCTACGCCTACCACCGAGCTAATCCCTTACATATGGTGGAGGTATGCAGTGGGCAGAAGCCGAGATCCCTGCAAGGAAGTGCATATGTTTGATGAACTTTGTCTGGTGCACGAGATTGCACAATCTATGTGTGCAGGAGAGAAGATCCTGAAAGAGGAAAAAAACGTGTTTAGACCGCGGTCTAAAAAAAATTTATAATTAATAATTAATATATAATATATACTGTATGTAGCAAGTTTTCCAGGCATTGGGCCTGATACGGGTCTGCCATTATTACCAGTGACACCTTCAGCCCATTTAAGCTGAATACCCAAGTGTGAGACTTGAGACAATGACCATTCCGGCATCTTTGGTTTGTTTTGTTTATCTGAAAATGGGGATGGGAGATGGGAATGAGTTGGATACTCCTCTTGCTCAACTAGGTACAACTGGGACACTTTGCAGAAAAATTTCGGTTAGCACTGTCTTGATGCCAGCTGGATGCCGACCAATGCTTACTGACGCTTGAAAAATGCTTTATTACTGAAATGTGCTAGAACTTGACTTGCAACCCTCTGGTTAACTCAAAAGATCCTGGACTGTAGTGAGACTTGACTCTTGACACTCTGTTAAGCTCAAAAGTCCTGTGAACAGCTCCCTCCAGTCCTTCACTGACTTAGGTAGCTCCTTGTAACTGCTTGTGCTGCTGCAACTCTCAACACTGTACACTGCACACTGCACGCTGTACACATTAACTCTTCAGGGCCCAACCACTGGCGCCCCCCTTACCCTTTCAGGGTCCTCTCACTAGGCACCCCCTCTGACACTTCAGGGTCCTCTCACTAGGCACCCCCTCTGACACTTCAGGGTCCTCTCACTAGGCACCCCCTTTACCGCTAGCTAGCTCCTGGATCCCTTGGACCTTTACCGGAGCGGTCCCCTCTGAGCTAGGCAGACTCCCAGGGGCAATTACAGTACTCACGAACGGGGAATGCTTTCCTGAAACTGGGCCCCCTCAACTCCGCTGGTCCTCGGCACACTGCATCCTCTCTGCAGCTCAGCTCAGCTCTCTCTGTACCCTCAGGCAAGCCGCCCAAGACGCTCGATCCTTCTGACAGGAGGAGAGACAGCCATACTCTCCCTCCTGGGACTCTGCTTCCTGCCAAAGACACTGCGTCATGTGCTCCCCCCAAACTTATACCCACTCCCAGAATGCTGTGCGGCAGAATCTGCCTTTCTGGGGTAGATACAAGCCTGAATGTGCCCCTGATTGGGTTTCCTCCACTGCCCAATGAGAACCCTCTCATGGAGCCAGTGGGGAGACTCCCCTCTCAATGGCAACATCTGGGAGGCATGACAGCCCAGCTGAAAATCAGGGTCCTGCTGTTAGGCAGCCAAGGCCCACTATACTTTTGCCTAGCACCTACCTTGTAGGGGGCTACATCTACATTTGCATACATCTCTTTTAATGTTATGCCCCGTACACACATGCAGATTATCTGCAGACTTTTGTCTGCAGACTTACCAAAACCATATAATATGAGGTCAAACCTAAACACTTTAAATTTGTATGCAATCCGGCAGGCCCTTGCACTACATAGAAAAGGTAAGTCTGCAGACAAAAGTCTGCAGATAATCTGCACGTGTGTATGGGGCATTAGATGTTTAAAAAAGAGCTTAAAGTGTATGTTTAGCCAAAACCTTTTTTTAGTTTTGAATAGTGTAGGGAAGGATTAGAACCCATCAGTTGTGTTCACGCTAGGTAGAAGTACCTTCTCCTGTCTTGGTGACCAGTGTCACTGAGACAAAAAGTGACTGGAAATTTAGAATTTTAGAGTTGTCACCAGAAGAAGAGATGAGGCTAAATCTTTCTATGAGGATACCTGCGCCAGTGACAACTAAAAAAAGAGTTCCCCCAACTTAATCAAGATTTTGTTTACTTCCTGCTGCTTCTCCAGAGTAGGTAATGGAGAGAAATCCCTCCCTCCCCCCCCCAGACAGGAAAAAAAAAAAAAACTGATTGGTTTTAACCCTTCCTTACTCTATCCAAACAAAAAAAAATGTTGGACATGCATACTATTTTGCTGATATCGTCATGCTTTTCATGCTTTCATGATACCAAGTCAGCATCAAATATTTGCTTAACCGCTTGCTGACCGCTGCAAGTACATATACTGCGGCGGTCAGCCCCGTGCAGGCAAAGTGACGTATGGGTACGTTACTCGCCTGCGAGCCAATATGGAGCGAGCGCGTGCCGCCGGAGGCGCGCTCCCGCCACCGCTCGCTCACTGGAATCCCCGCGCATGTGACTGGCGGACCCGATGTCCGCCGGTCACTCGCGATCGTCGGTTACAGCGGGAGAAAGGCAGGCGGCTAATGTAAACAAAGCCACCTGTCATTCTCCCCTGTGTAAGTGCAGAGATCATACGGTCCTGCTATGCAGGATCGTATATCTCTGTAGTTACACAAGCAGCCACATCCCTGCACAGTTAGAAGCACGCCCCTAGGGACACACTTAACCCCTCCTTCTCCAATAAAGTTAACCCCTTCCCTGCCAGTGTCATTTTTACAGTAACAGTGCATATGTATAGCACTGATTACTTTAGTAATGTCACTGGTACCCCCAAAAGTGTCAAAAATGTCAGTCAAGGGTCCGATCTGTCCGCCGCAATGTCGCAGTCCCGCAAAAAATAATCGCAGATCGCCGCCATTACTCGTTAAAAAAAATAAAAATAAAAATGAAAAAAATCTTTCCCTTAGTTAGTAAACGCAATAACTTTTGCGCAAACAAATCAAAAAACGCTTTTTGCGATTTCTTTTTTACCAAACATATGTAGCAGAAAACAAATTGGCCTAAAATGTTAAAAAAAAATTATTTTTACATTTTTTTGGGGGGGGAATTTCATGTGAAAAAATTTGAAAAATATTGTTATTTTTGCAAAATTGTCGCTCTTTTTTTGTTTATAGCGCATGATCAAAAAATCACACAGGTGATCAAATAGAAAAGAAAGCTCTGTTTGTGGGGAAAAAAATGACGTCAATTGCATTTGGGTACAGCGTTGTACGACCGCGCAATTGTCCGTTAAAGTCACGCAGTGCCGAATCGCAAAATATGGCCTGGTCAGGAAAGGGGTAAAATCTTCCGGTCTTAAAGCGGTTAAAAATACACTCATTGAGATTTTTTTTGTCAAAGACATGTAGCTAAATACATTTTGGCCTATATATTGTATAATATATTGGATATTTTTTAACTGTCAAAGTAGAAAAATATTGTTATTTTTTCAAAATTGTCGCATTTTTTTATTAATATCGCAAAAAATTAAAATCGCACAGGTGATCAAATACCACCAAAAGAAAATTCTGTTTGTGGGAAGAAAAGGATGTAAATTTCGTTTGGGTACAGCGCCGCACAACCACGCAATTCTCAGTTAAAATCGCACAGTGCCGAATCGCAAAAAGTGGCCTGGACGTAAGACAGCAAAATCCTCCCGTGGTAAAGTGGTTAAAGTCATAAATATATTTGGAAGTCCTGCTGGGTGCACCTGCTGCCTGCTTCATATTTAACAGATAAACACAGGTGTAAAAATGTATATCACGTAGCCTGATATTGTGTGATTAAGGGAATGACCCTTAACCGCTTGCCGACCGCCGCACGACTATATACTGCGGCGGTCAGCCCCTCACAGGCAGAGTGACGTAGCGGTACGTCACTAGCCTGGGAGGGTCTGGGGAGCGAGCGCGCGCCGCCGCCGGCGCGCTCCCGCTCCCGCGCGGTCAAGGACCCCCCCGCGCGTGTGACCGGCGGACCCGATGTCCGCCGGCCACTCTGCGATCGGCGGGGGAGAGGGAGAAAGTCAGGCAGCTTGTGTAAACAAGCTGCCTGTCATTCTCCTCAGTGTAAAGACCCTGATCACACGGATCTAGTATGTAGATCCGTTGATCAGTGTCCTTACAGCTCAAGCCACAGCCAATCACAGTAGAAAGCACGCCCCTAGGGACACACACAGCCCCTCCCTCCCAAATAAAGTTAACCCCTTCACTACCAGTGTATTTTTACAGTAACAGTGCATATGTATAGCACTGATTACTGTAGAAATGTCACTGGTAACCCCAAAAGTGTCAAAAATGTCAGTCAAGGGTCCGATCTGTCCGCCCCAATGTCGCAGTACCGCAAAA
Organism: Pelophylax lessonae; assembly: GCF_965119305.1. Classification (NCBI taxonomy): domain Eukaryota; kingdom Metazoa; phylum Chordata; class Amphibia; order Anura; family Ranidae; genus Pelophylax; species Pelophylax lessonae. The sequence goes on along the minus strand of NC_138769.1, from coordinate 212,016,285 downwards.
AAAATCGCAGATCGCCGCCATTACGTGCTAAAAAAAAAAACAACAAAAATGACAAAAATCTTTCCCTTTGTTAGTAAACGCGATAACTTTTGCGCAAACCAATAAAAATACGCTTTTTGTGTTTTTTTTTTTACCAAACATAGATAGCATAAAACAAATTGGCCGAAAATGTTAAAAAATTTTGATTTTTACATTTTTTTTGGGGGGAATTTCATATAAAAAAATGTGAAAAATATTGTTATTTTTGCAAAATTGACGCTCTTTTTTTGTTTATAGCGCGTGATCAAAAAATCGCACAGGTGATCAAATACCACCAAAAGAAAGCTCTGTTTGTGGGAAAAAAAGGACGCCAAATTCGTTTAGGTACAGCGTCGCATGACCGCGCAATTGTCCGTTAAAGTCACGCAGTGCCGAATCGCAAAATACCCCCTGGTCGTTTAGCAGCCAAATCCTCCGGGGCTTAAGTGGTTAAACAGTAAGCAATGTTGAAAAAGAAAAGCTCTGAGCAATTTCTTTGTCTTTTTCACATTTGATTATTCCCTTGCTTAACTTGATGTAAAGCAAACGTCAGGTGTATCCTTTTGCCTAGCCTGTACAAGTAAATCATTGGTAAACAGTGGTCATTTTTTACAGCTTTAACGTTTACTGTAGCCTTTATAATACAATATAAAAGGAAACAAATGTACTAAAATAAGGTATAATTCGTTTTTCAGGAAAGGATAACATGACCTTTATTTAATTATAGTGCAAAACACAGCGGTGGGCAGTATCCCAATGCAATCAAGAGGATAAGGGAGATAACAATGAGCGTCTCTTATTGACTTCCCTTTGGTCTTGTAAATATACCATTGAAAGTGTTGTATTATATATGCTAGATAAGTACAAAGAATAAGGCAGGTGGAAATTTCTTTCCTGCGACCATGGGTTCCCCCATCAACACAGGGAAATCCCTCTGTCAGAACACAATAGCTCAGCAGGGGAGATCACTGTACTAACGTGCGATAGTTAGTACAGTGACTCTGACCTGAGCTGTCGGTTTTCTTTCCCTCAACCCACTGGGTTGAGCAAAAAACAAAACCTGATATTGTGTACTAGGCTGGCCATAGATGACTTGTTCTTTTTCAATCAACCAAAGGGCACACATGCAAGGTTGATGGAGGAATCCCCCCATGCCATTGTAATCTGACAGCAGGACTCCTCCGAAGTCAGAATACCCTGATCATTTGCTGCAGCTTGCTAATCAAGAAAACATTTCTAACAGTCCCATTTGACAGAAATTGATCTTTAGATTTACTTCTGTCAATCAGGAATGGCCTTAGATGGATTGAAATTTGGCCAGTCCTTCCTAAAGCAGCTGAGTTTTGATCCATCTATGAGCAGCTTTAGGGTTATTACACTGCTCCTCCAAAAAGTACAGTACAATGATTCTTTCACTGTAGAACACGAAGGGGTCTACTTCTAAATTCATACAACTTTCACCAAAGATTCATACATTTTTCTAATTGGATTCAACTAGGAAATATATTAATCCTGGGTGAAAGTTGTATGAATCTTGTGTGAAAAAATGTATACATAGACACTAAAATATGATATTGACAGAGTTACCAGGTAAAAAGAAAGGGAAAATCCCAGAAAAAATATAACGGATACAGCCACCACATTTAAGAATTGGTAAGCTAATATATTACATTTACTTTCTTGGGCTTAGATACACTTTTTATGTATGATAGCACATCATTTGTCTTTGTATTTCTTTGTTAAACAAGCCTAGGGTCTCATTGACTGAATATTCTCAGGAGAATGGTTATATAAATGTCTTAATGTAAACCTCTAAACATTTATTTGAGCCCATACCTAATTGATTTTTTTATGTACTCTGCATGTGTCAGGCCTATATCAAATGAGCAGTTTATATAGATTATCCAAAGTAACCACATTCGATGCAAAACACATTTGGTGTTAAATTCATGTTATGTTTGTCTAAATGAAAGTACCCTTTGTATTTGATTACTACTTGACATATTATAGTATTACAGTAATTTGTGCCTTAAATAGATTGTGTGTTTAAGTGCCTCTGTGGCAGTGTTATAACATTGATTGTTAAAAAAGCAGCTGTTGGAAAAGCTTGTGTATAAATCTGAGACATGAACAAATTATAATTTCAAAATAAAAAGTGACAATTCAGCATTAGTGACTGTGTGTTTTTATGTATAGCACATGTTCAAAAATGTACTTGTTTATTTTTATAACCCATACACTGCGGCGACCACGTCTGTTCTGATCAGCAGAGAATCTGTGAACAGATCCCCTTCTTTTGTGACATCTATGTACATTCATTCTTGGGGTTTAATGGACATGCATACGTTTACACAGTGGTGTATTTAGGTTTTGTGCTGCCCTAGGCCTGACTAAACTTGGGGACCCCCTAATTTAAATATGAGCCACGCCTTCCTGTAAAGGACACACCCTTTCCTGTTTATGGCCCGCCCTGTCATCTGCAAACCACAGGTCACAACCACAGTATATCAGTGCCCATCAGTGCAGCCTCATCAGTTCCCATAAGTTCAGCCTCATCAGTGCAGCCTCATTAGTGCTCATCAGTGCAGCCTCATTACTGCCCATCAGGGCAGCATATCAGTGTGGCCTCATCAGTGGCCATCAGTACAGCCCCATTAGTGGCTACCAGTGTAGCCTATCAGTGCCCATCAGGGCAGCATATCAGTGCCGCCTCATTCCCATCAGTGCTGCCTTATCAGTGCAGCGTATTCATGCCCATCAGTGCAGCCTATCAGCGCCCATTAGTGCAGCATATCAGTGAAATCAGTGCAGCTATTAGCGCCCATTAGTGCAGCACATCAGTGCCGATCAGTGCAACATATCAGTGATGCCTTATTAGTGCAGCCCCATCAGTGCAGCTTATCAGTGCCATCTCATCAGTGGCCATCAGTGCAGCCTTATCAGTGCCCATTAGTACAGCATCCTTTCAGGGGATTAGTAAGATTACTCCTTTCTTTTAGGATATTTGGACTTGTGTTTGCTGCCACTGATTGTAATCATAGGATTATTTTACTTATTTGTATAATGACTAGGAAGTCGAGAGTCATACAAATACATGAAATAATCAGTGGTAGCAAACACAAGTCCAAATATCCCACAAAAAAAGGAGTAATCTTACTAACCCAGTGACATATTGCGATAGCACATATGGAGGTGAGCAGGTCCAAAATATTATTGCCTTCATATACAATTAAACGTCTTAATTGTATATGATGCAATTCAGTATGCTCGCTCAAAGATAAGGATGTTTAAAGAAATTAAATGATATTATTGACATGATGCCTGCCATGCCTGGGGGCGGAGGAGGGTAGGTGGAGCATTAGGCTGCAGTGCTACACTTATTAGCATTGGCGGCAGTCAGACCAGTTGTATTGGGTGTGGTCGGCGGCCTGCGGTCTGTTTGAATGTCCTCACCGGCCGGTATTATCATACCGGCAGGTAGCAGTGTGACCGCTTTATAGGGCTGCCAGACTGATTCTCCTCCTGGACCCTGCCCTCCAACCCAATTCACCCCATAAGACTGGCACTATACTAAAAGTGTAGCACAAGCCAATGGGGACCCTTTAAATGCGGGAGCCGGGAGAAGGCTTTTTTTTTTTTCATTCGGGGTGCAGCTTTTTTGCTGCCCCCCTGCAAGGTGCCGCCCTAGGCCTGGGCCTTGTCGGCCTAGGCCAAGATACAGCACTGCATAAAAATTGGGGTATTGCCGCTGCTTGATCTATAAAGTGCAAAACAGTGGAATAAATAAGTGTAAAAAATGTAGATGTGTTGTTGACACACACAAATATTGATATATAAAACAGATAAATAATAAATATGCGTACAATATAAATACAATGGACAATAAATATAGTGCAGTAATAGTGAATAGCCAACAGAGGCGTGACAAAAAGTGCAAGGTGCTTATCAAGACCAATAACTTAATAAATTAGGAAGATATGATGTGTATACAGCACTTAGTAAAATACAATATAAATATATATATGACCAGCAAGAGGTGTAACCAAGTGCAAAAAACAGCGTCTCAATAAATAAATAAATGTTGAATAAATAAAGAAGGTGCTTGGGTGAAATAAATGTGGACAGTAAGTGCTAGATAAAATATGAGCATAAAAGTATGCTAATATAGAATGTGTGGTGAGTGATTAAGCATAACAATATGCTATAGAAATACGATAAGTGTATGATGTACCAAATAAATATAAATTAGTGTACAGGGAATTGATTAGAAAAGTGTGGCAGGAGATAATGTCCAATAAGCCAATAATTTGGAAAAAAGAAAGAAAAAAGAAAAAAACGAAAAAGAAAATAGTCCGTATATTGGTGGATGTGCCAACAAAGTGAAAAAAAAGGCCTTATGGTGACCCCCAAGGTGGGTAACTGGTGAGGTGCGGGGTGACCCCTAGTAAAAAGACCTACTAACCAGATATACCCACCCCACAACGGGGGTATAGAGCGGGTATTTTTGGATATAGTTGAAAGATCCTTCCTCTGGTTTCTTAATATCCTTCTGTGTTGGGGAAGATGTATTGGACAGCCAGTGGTGGTCCCAGATGTCCCAAAGGAGAACCAGGTTATGTGGGGTCCTCTCCTAGTAGTATGAGGTCCGGCGGTCCGTGGGTGAAGTCAGATCACTCGGAGGTCTCCTCTGCTGCCTCTTCCAGCGTTGTCTTCTCTCTACTTCCTCCCGACTCACCTCTCACCCAGAACTTCAAAAACAGGCAAGCTCCCGGCAAGGAAATCTGAAGGCCCGCCGGACCTTCAGAGCGCATGCGCCGCTCGCGTGAGCGGCTGCATGCAGTGCAAATATCTCCTAAACCGTGCCAGTTTAGGAGATATTAATTGTACCTACAGGTAAGTCTTATTATAGGCTTACCTGTAGTTAAAAGTGGAAAAAGCGGTACACTACCGCTTTAATGGAGACACCTGAGTTATTATACATGTTTAAGAGGAGACTCAATTATCATAATTTCTAGAAGGGCTAATACTTTTAGTACGTTTTATCCTGAACATAGCAGTCACATTAAGGCACAATAATCAGCTCTTCCACCATCTATTCCACTTACTGTTACTCATTACTAGGGTGCAGTTCAGATATACAGTATATGTAGCGAAGAGTTTTCAGGTACATTTTCTATATTTCTTTTTTACAGTGAAGATTTATTAAAGATAGTATTTTACTGTCCAAAGCCCAGCTCATACTTTTTTTTTTATGCACTCTTTCATGGCTGCATTTGTTGTGCTTATTGACAGCATAGATAATGCTCTATTTACCACAAAGGAAATGGACCTGTTAAATACACTCACCAGCCACCTGTTCAATTGCTTGGTATTAAAAATTCACAAATTGCTAATCAGCCAATCAAATTGCAGCAACTCAACACATTTAGGCATCTAGACATGGTAAAGACGACTTGCTGAAGTTCAAACAGAGCATCAGAATGGGAAAGAAAGGGGATTTAAGTGACTTTGAATGTGGCATGGTTGTTGGTGCCAGATGGGCTGGCCTGAGTATTTTAAAAACTGCTGATCTACTGGGATTTTCCCGCACAACCATCTCTAGGGTTTACAGAGAATGGTCCGAAAAAAAGAAAATATCCAGTGAATGGCAGTTGCGTGGACGAAAATCCTTGTTAATATCAGAGGTCATAGGAGAATGGGCAGATGGTTCGAGATGATAGAAAGGCAACAGTTACCCAAATAACCACTTGTTACAACCAAGATATGAATAAAAGCATCTCTGCATGCACAACACATCGAACCTTTAATCAGAAGGGCTACAGCAGCAGAAGACCACACCGGGTGCCACACCTGTCAGCTAGGAACCGGAAATTGAGGCTACAATTTGCACAGGCTCACCAAAATTCAACAATAGAAGATTGGAAAAACGTTGCCTGGTCTGATGAGCCTCAATTTCAGCTGAAGTATTCAGATGGTAGGGTCAGAATTTGGCGAAAACAGCTTCAAAGCATTGAGCATTGATCTATCCTGTGTTGTATCAATGGTTCAGGCTGGTGGTGGTGTAATGGTGTGGGGGGATATTTTCTTGGCACACTTTCGGCCCCTTGGTACCAAATGAGAATTGTTTAAAGGCCACGGCCTACATGGGTATTGTTGCTGACCATCTCCATCCCTTTATGACTACAGTGTACCCATCTTCTGATGGCTACTTCCAGCAGGAGATGCACCATGTCACAAAGCTCATATCCTCTCAAACTGGTGTCTTGAACATGACAATGAGTTCACTGTACTCCAATGGCCTCCACATTCACCAGATCTCAATCCAATAGAGCACCTTTGGGATGTGGTGAAACGGGAGATTCTCATGGATGTGCTGCCAACAAATCTGCAGTAACTGCGTGATTCTATCATGTCAATATGGACCAAAATATCTGAGAAATGTAACACTTTGTTGAATCTATGCCACAAAGAATAAAGGCAGTTCTGAAAGGGTCCAACCGGTACTAGCATGGTCTACCTAAAAAAAAAAAGGCCAGTGAGTGTAAATCTAAAGGTATTCTCTGGGCAAGAGTGAAGGCTTTCAAACAAACATAATATTATTGGACTTGTTGCCCGGGCCAGTTTCATGCTCAGCTTTGGACAGCATACACCATACACACATCACAGGGAAGTCAGGGGGGAGTCAGCAGAGCTTCACATTATTCACCAAACTAAGGGAAAATTTCCTTTCAAAGTAAAAAATGTCCTTGAATTTTATTTGTGTCTGTATGTGGCTGATTGATGAAGGTTTAGAACAGGAAACTAAGACCTGTCTGTCTTAATACACATGTATAGCTGCCATCTTTGCTTTTGTACAATATTGTACAGTATATAATTGATTAGCAAGTCCAAATATATCACCAGCAAGTAACTCAGGACAAGCAATTTTTTTTCTAGAGAGATAGACTTTATTGAGATTGAGCATCTAGAGCAGGGATATGCAAACTGTGGCCCTCCAGATGTTGCAGAACTACAAGTCCCATGAGGCATAGCAAGACTCTGACAGCCACAAGCATGACACCCAGAGGCAGAGGCATGATGGGACTTATAGTTTAACAAAATATGGAGGGCCACAGTTTTCATATCCCTGATCTAGAGCATGCAAGCAAAGAAGACAGTTATACGTGTATATTAAGACATGCAAGGGCTGATTTACTAAAACTAGAAAGGGCAAAATCTGGTGCAGCTGTGCATGATAGCCAATCAGCTTCTAACTTCAGCTTGTTTAAGTACGCTTTAACAAAAAACCTGGAAGCTGATTGGTTTCTATGCAGAGCTGCACTCTACTGTTTTAGAAAATCAACCCCACAGATCTTAGTCTTCTGTTCCAAACCTTCACCCCTCAGCCACATATAGACGGTTTGATTTACTAAACGCAAAAAGGCTACAATTTTTTACTTTGTAAGGACATTTCTCCTTAGCTTAGTGAATAAGTTGAAGCTCTGCTGACTTACATCTAATCATGTACAAGTAAATCAGTTTTTTTTTCTTGCATGCTATTGGACATTTTTTGCATAAGGAATTTTAAACACATTCACTAAGTTATATATATCACTTCCTACTGTATATACTAGGCTGTTTAAAAAACAAATTAAAACAATTGTATGCCTTTGTAGTGTGAAAGGAACTAATTTATTTTATTTGTTTTTGCTATACCACTAGTTCTCCCCCTCCCCTCCACCCACGACGATTTAGAAATCAGCTGGCCTTTCAAACTTAAGACCCGGTTCACACTAATGCGAGTGCTGGGTTCGCATGTAATGTCGGAGCGCACTGCTCCGACATTACATGCGATCAGCTGTGCGGTGCGAGTTTAGCCATACAGTTTGTATGGCTAAATTCGCATCGCACCCGGTGCAAACACGCACAGGAGGCATTTTTGCAGCCGCATCAGGATCGGATCGCACAGCGGTTCACACTTGTGCGATCCCATCCTGTGCGAACTGCACGATCGCACTGCGATATGCGATCAAACTGGGGGTGTCGTTAAGATTACATTGACACCCCCAGCGTATCGCATATGGCAGTGTGAACTGCCGGGGGTGCGTGTGCGATGCGGGAAAAGGCTGCGAATTCGCAGCCTTCCCGCATCGCAATAGTGTGACCCGAGCCTCAGATAATCATTGCTATTAAACTCTATGCAAATCCCATCTTAAAACTTCTCTTACTTTCTTACTGTTGGTCGTTAAAATATACAATTGAAAGAATTATGTTATATCTGTATAATAAGTCCAACAAAATACCCAACAGTCTTATCACATCAGAGATGTCCTGTGTCCACAGTTCCTGTGTTATCCCAGTGATCCTGGTTAACCCTCTCAGCTCTGTTTGGTACTGCTTGGATCTTGAAGAAGGGGACATACCCCGAAAGCTTGTCCTGAAAAATTGTATGTTAGTGCAAATAAAAAAAGTATCACGGACAGTACTCAATTAGCTCTGTTTTGAGACTATAGATCGACTAGTGTTTATGTTATAGAGAAAAAGGAATGAGACTTAGTAGTCCAACAAAGGACAACTTGGCAGGGCTGACAGCAATCAATTGCAAAATGCTGTGTTTGTTAGCAACAATAACAGGAATTAGGAGCCACTTCCTTTTTTGGCAAATCAACACATTTTTCTGATGTACCTTTTATTTACTTTTTTTGTTGCACTTTTTTATTTTGAACATATGGATTAGGTTAAAGTAAAACTCCTGGCGACCGCCGAGCAAGATGGCCGCATAGGTTGAGAGCTCCAGGCGGCATCCGGCTTCTGCTGTATCTACGGCCCATCACAGCGTCCTCACGGACAGCAGCTACCCCGATCCTGATAGGGGAACACCCGCTCCACACAGCCACGATGGCTAGGAGACGAACGGCGGCACCCGCCGTCCGGAAACTCTCGGACTTTTTCCTCCCGGCGACTCACGGTCTTCGGCAACATGGCGCCGGAGACCGCTCGACTCACCAGCCGCCTCGTCCTCTAGGGGCAGAGTCGCCGGCGTATGACGTCACCCGGAGCGATCCCGCCACACGAGCGGAGATACCCGCGCTGATGAGGTCTGAGAGGTCCACAGACTCCTCTCCCTCAACTCCTTCCACCCAAAGCCCGGCTAAGTCAAGGCCCAGAAGGGAAGACAGCCCACCGCCTCTCGATCTGGCATCCATGGAGGTGAGCAACCCCAGCACTGCGCCCTGTACACCTTGGGCCTACACCCCTCCTCCTGATCCTTTTGCCAACCTAGTTACAACTGGGCAGCCTGTATCTGACACCAGTCTAAAGGACATGCTTTCCATGCTTCACACCTCTATGCAAGCAAATATCCTTGCCTTTATATCTTATTGCCATAAAGAATTGCATGGCATGGGGGATAGAGTCAATGCTGTCGAAACGAGAATGGAAGAATTTACCGTCTCTTACAATACTATGGTAGATGCCCACACCTCCCACCAGGAGGACATCCGTCACATACAGGCAAAACTTGCAGATCTCGAGGACCGTTCGAGACGCAACAATCTGAAGATCAGGGGCATACCAGAATCAGTTCTTCCAGCCCAATTACCCATATATGTGAAGGACTTATTCCAAAAAGCAGTGCCTGATCTTTCCAATGCAGATCTCACAATAGATCGCATACATCGGATCCCTAAGCCCTCATTCCTCCCACAAGAGATTCCACGTGACATTTTGTTGCGGATCCATTTCTTCTAGGCAAAGGAACAGATTCTAGAAGCCTTCCGTCGCAAAGATCGCCTCCCTGAGCAAGCAATACCATTGCAAGTCATGCCTGACTATTCCCAATATACCCTCCAACTCAGAAGGAACCTCAACTCCATAACGAAATCCTTGCGGAACAACAAGATCATGTACAAGTGGAAGTACCCAGCGAAACTCTGTGTGACCCACCAAGGCTCTACTTCTCACATAGTCTCCGTGGACCAAGGCATCCGCCTCCTCCGACAGTGGAACGTCATCCCTGAATCGACAGACCAGCAGCGCCCGACTGCGGGACCCACACCTTCTCGCCTTCAACAGGAATGGCATGTCGTCCCCAGACCCTCCAAGTCCTCACGCCATAACAAGTGAGGATGGCTATGTGAACATTAGCCGGGTGCACCTGGCCCTCCTGCCTTTGGTAGCACTCACCACCGTGCTCCTTACCCCACCGCCCTCGCAGTTATTGCTGCACCTTTGACCCATCAGGGTCATGCCTTTTTATCCCCTATGTGTTTTGTTTGTTGTGTTTTTTCTCTTTTTTTCCTGTCACTTGTCGTTTTGCAGAACAGGACTCTCTACCGACCCATGGATCAACCTTCAATTGCATCGTTCGGATACGGCTAATTTCCACCACCAAGTTGGACATTCTACTCTTCCACGCCTGCTGTTACATGGACAATGTCGGACATGTGCGTTCACTATGTCAACATGGTACCGTGAGTTTACGCCTCAGCTGCTAGCCTTTATACACGCTATTGAGATCTCTTTTTCCCACTGCAGTGATGTACACAATGTTTTGGTTCACGGGTAATGGCTAATGTCATGATGTCTTTAAATTTACTATCCCTTAACGTTAAGGGCTCAGACACACAAAGTGGATATCCTGGCTATACAGGAGACGCACTTCAAACAGGGACATATTCCCAAATGTACGCACCAGAACTTCCCGCACATTTTCCAGGCTTCGGCCTCTGCGAAGAAGAGGGGGGTAATGGTGGCTGTCCGCGACTCGGTGTCCTTCACCTACTCCAAGGTGGTGCAGGACGTCGAGGGGCGATATCTAATCATTAACTGTACCATAGATGGTTGTATGTATACCTTGGTTAATGCCTATGCTCCCAATGTACACCAATTAAAGTGGAGTTCCACCCATTTTTGGAACTTTAGATCTTTGTAATCCCCTTTAAAATGGCTTTTACCAATGGAAACTTTTTTTTTTTTTTTTTGCTAGTAAATACCTTAATTTTGGCTTTATTCCTCCTCTCCTCACTTCCTGGTCCGATCGGCGATGACGTCATTCGGCGATCCGCAGTGTCTGCTGGGATGTATTCTACTTGCAGTAGCTGTATCTGTACTGAGCCGTGCCTGCCCCGCCTCCGCCCCGCCTCCTCTCATTGAATTGCATTGTATGAATGTATTAAGGCTGTTCTCTGCCCAGCCTCCGCCTCGCCTCCTCTCATTGAGTTGTATTGAGAGGAGGCGGGGCGGAGGCTGGGCAGAGAACAGCCTTAATACATTCATACAATGCAATTCAATGAGAGGAGGCGGGGCGGAGGCTGGGCAGAGAACGGCCTTAATACATTCATACAATGCAATTCAATGAGAGGAGGCGGGGCGGAGGCGGGGCAGGCACGGCTCAGTACAGATACAGCTACTGCAAGTAGAATACATCCCAGCAGACACTGCGGACCGCCGAATGACGTCATCGCCGATCGGACCAGGAAGTGAGGAGAGGAGGAATAAAGCCAAAATTAAGGTATTTACTAGCAAAAAAAAAAAAAAAAGTTTCCATTGGTAAAAGCCATTTTAAAGGATATTACAAAGATGTATGTATTCCAACCTATTAAAAATGGGTGGAACTCCGCTTTAAGGTTCCTGCGCAAGCTTTGCTGTAAGGTCAACAAAATCAAAACGGGCAGACTAATCATGTGTGGAGACTTCAATTTGGTAGTGGACCACGCCGTGGACTCGTCCTCTAAGAGGAGCCCATCCACGCCATCCCTTGCATCCCTTATCCACTCCGAGGGACTCCACGACATGTGGCGCTACCAACACGCTGAGGAGAGGGACTATTCCTTCTTCTCGGCCGTCCATAATTCTTACACAAGGATTGATATGTTTCTGGTGGACACCTCAACTGTCCCCCATGTCCTGCATACGTCCATCTCCCCCATTACTTGGTCGGATCACGCTGCCATTCATATGTCCTTGTTAATCAAACCTGTTTCCCCGACCACATTCATTTGGAGGTGTAATAATTCTATTCTTTCAGACCCAGACTCCCTCACACATTTACAAACCCGACTGCGAGAATTTTTCAATATCAATGGCACTCCCGACATGGACCCCTTCACTCTATGGAACGCTCATAAAGCGTTCGCTAGAGGCCTACTTATTCAAATGGGCTCCAGGTTGAAGAAGAAATTTCAACTTCGCTTCACTGAACTGACTACCCAAATAAAGGACCTGGATGATTCCAACAAAAAGGCTCCCTCTGCCACTAATGCTACCCGACTTTCCTCCCTTAGACTGGATCTACGTAGGCTCCTGACAGAAAAACATGATATCATGCTGGCACGCCTTCGTTTACGATACTATACATCACACAACAAGGCTGGGAAATTTTTGGCCTCCAGACTTAAAGCCAAACGGACTAGGACCAAAATAGATCACATCTTCCACCCGCACAATAATCAAAAGTTAACGCACCCCCAAAAAATAGCAGACGCATTTGCTGACTACTATGCCACCTTATACAATCTAGGCTCAGATCCCTCCACCCCCCCAACCCACAAATGAGGGCATTCAGGCGTTTCTCCAGCGCCTACAATTGCCAACTATCTTGAGTGAAGCTCTTTCCTATCTGAATAGTCCCTTTACATTACAGGAACTTACCAAGACGTTTCGTTCCCTTCCCATGAACAAATCGCCGGGCCCCGATGGTCTAACCAATGAATACCTCAGATCCCTACAAGAAATACTCTCCCCGCACCTACTTAATGTTTTCGCTGAAGCAACGGCTCAAGGACACTTCCCAAGCGAGATGTTACAGGCCAACATCACCACCCTCCCCAAACCTGGTAAACCCCCCACTACCCCTGCCAACTTTAGACCAATTTCGCTTTTAAACAATGATGTTAAGCTTTATGCCAAGCTCGTAGCTAACCGCCTGGCGCAATTTCTGCCTTCACTGCTCGGGAGTGATCAGATGGGGTTCGTCAGGGGACGCCAGGCACCTGATGCTACGAGGCGTGTTATAAACTTGTTACACCACGCTGAAAAACACAAAACGCCTTCTCTGCTTCTATCCATTGACGCAGAGAAGGCGTTTGATCGAGTGCACTGGGAATACATGCGGGCGGTCCTACATAAATTTGGGTTCACAGGTCCTATTGTTTCATCAATATTAGCCCTCTACTCCACACCATCGGCCAAAGTGCTCTCGGCAGGGACGCTGTCCAAATCGTTTTCCATTACTAATGGGACGAGGCAGGGATGCCCATTATCACCCCTTATTTTTAATTTATTGATTGAACCCCTGGCTAAGTCACTCCGAACAGATCCGTTGGTCTCTGGTTTTAAACTGGGTCATAATAGCCATGTTATTACATTATTTGTGGATGACGTCATCTTAAGCCTGACGAACCCTATCGTGTCCCTTCCTGCAGCACATCGAATATTGCAAAATTTTAGTGAAGTGTCGTACTATAAGGTAAATTTTGGTAAATCTGTTATCCTTAATATGAATGTTCACTCCTCTACCCTCCACCATCTCCAGACCACACTACCTTACACGTGGACCTCCCAGTCCCTGCCTTACCTAGGTATCCAGATCTCGTTCCCGATGTCTACCCTCCTTCCCTCCAACCTAAAACCCCTATCAGCATCCATCTCCAAAGACGTAGTCACGCTTAGGCCCTCCGAGCTCTCTTGGGCTGGCAGAATAGCCGCCTTTAAAATGGTATGTCTTCCAAAAATTCTTTACATTTTCCGTACGCTCCCCATACCTATTCCCAAAAAGTTCTTAGACCCGCTATCTAAACTACTGAGAGCGTTTATATGGCAGAAAAGAAGAGCAAGATGTAAATACTCCCATATGCTACGTCATAAGCAAGTAGGAGGCTTGGGTATGCCAGATATTGTAGACTACTACCACGCAACCAGGCTAGCACCACTCCGTAACTGGTTTTCCAACCCCCAATCTCTCCCCTGGATCCCAGTGGAGGCTGCATTGTCCAACGTGGCAGACCTTAGCCTTCTCTTGCTAGCCGACATATGGAGGCCCCTGACCCTGTCCTCCCTGCCCCCCACGATTAGAGCTTCTATCCAGTCCTGGAGACTCCTGTGTACCCACTTCTCACATGCCACTCCTACCTTGACAATTCCCTTCCCGATGGCGGTACTCAATGTGCTGATCCAGTTCTCTTCCGTTGCCCAATTCTTGTCCGCTGGTATATTACAGATTTCTCAACTGCACCAAGGACGATCCCTACGTCCATTCAAGGAACTCCAACAGGAGTTTGCCTTGCCCGCCAGAGCTGCATACACATATAATAGTATATCCAGCTTCCTACGCAAATTTCCCCCGCCAACCCCTTCCATACCTGTATCCGTATGGAAATTTTTTACGGACCCGACGGTCCCCACTAAAGGTATATCCTTATTTTATAATATGTTTGGGTGCAAAACTAACTTTGTGAAGACTTCACACATGATTAAGTGGGAGGAGGAACTTCAACTGACATTCTCTGATAAGCAATGGCAAATAGCTATCCGGTCCTCCTACAATACTTCCCAATGCGTCAATCATTGGGAACAGACGCAAAAGATCATTACCAGATGGTTTCTCACGCCTTATAGGCTTTCTAAAATATACCCAACCAATAGCCCACAATGTTGGCGCAACTGTGACCGACCAGGCACACTACTACATGTTTTCTGGTCCTGCTTGGGACTGACAAGCTACTGGAGAAAGGTATTTGAAGTTCTATCCGACATCACTGGGATCCTCCGCAAACCCAATCCGGCAATGGCCCTTCTCTCTCTGGGGATGGATTGTATCCCTCTAGATATGAGAACGGTATATTGCCATGTTCTCACTGCAGCTAGAACATCCATTGCAAGACACTGGAAACAACCGGTGGCCCCATCTCATCTGGGGGTGGTAAAGCTGGCTAATCTCCAATACTCTTTGGAAAAAGCCTACGCTTACTCAGTTGCACGAGGAGCTAAGTTCCATAAAGACTGGCACATATGGACCCATAGCCGATACTATATTCCTGCCACATGAGGTTGATGCTTTGTTTCCTTGTTCCTTGTTTACTGTTCGTTTGCTGCTCGGCAGCAATTGCCTTACTGAGACAGTATCTTGACTAACTGTTAGGCAATATTGTTTATGAGCTACAACTTGTACTTTTGACCACGTTTATGCGATACCTGTTCAAGTTCTGTATTGAGTTTCTGCATACCCATATTTTTATTTCTCTTATTGTTTTGTTTTGTTTTGTGTAGTTTATTGACTATGATTACATTCTCTTCGTGATTGTATTGTTCATTTATATGCTCTAAAATCAATAAAAATTTATTGAAAGTAAAGTAAAATTCCTGCCTAACACTAACTATGATTAAAATGTCCCTCCCCCTTCCTGCTACCTATCCTGCCTAGCTTGTGTAAAAGGACATGTGTTTTTACCTTTTTTAATCCACTCCGGTCCATTCATGTGATCCTACCCTGTAACTGGGAGTGCCTGCTGCAGGCAAGAGGAGGTTGAGTAGACAATGGCTGGGACATGGAAGCCTATGAATATCGACACTGCTCTGGGAATTCCCAGTCATTATCAAGAGCTTCCTTATACAGGGGGCACAGGGGAGCAGGAGCTGTGGGATCACATGACCAGAAATGAACAGATATAAAAAGTCAAACTTTTTTTTTTTTTTTCACAGGTTAGACAGGAAGCAGAATGGAGCAGGAGACATTTTTAAAAATAGTTACTGTTAAGCATGAATTCCACTTTAACCACTTAAGCCCCGGAGGATTTTCCTGCTAAACGACCAGGGGGTATTTTGCGATTCGGCACTGCGTGACTTTAACAGACAATTGCGCGGTCGTGCGATGCTGTATCTAAACGAATTTGGCGTCCTTTTTTTCCCACAAACAGAGCTTTCTTTTGGTGGTATTTGATCACCCGTGCGATTTTTAGGGAAAGATTTCTGTCATTTTTGGTGTTTTTTTTTTTAACGTGTAATGGCGGCGATCTGCGATTTTTTTTGCAGTACTGCGACATTGGGGCGGACAGATCGGACCCTTGACTGACATTTTTGACACTTTTGGGGTTACCAGTGACATTTCTACAGTAATCAGTGCTATATATATGCACTGTTACTGTAAAAATACACTGGTAGTGAAGGGGTTAACTTTATTTGGGAGGGAGGGGCTGTGTGTGTCCCTAGGGGCGTGCTTTCTACTGTGATTGGCTGTGGCTTGAGCTGTAAGGACACTGATCAACGGATCTACATAGTAGATCCATGTCATCAGTGTTTTTACAGCGAGGAGAATGACAGGTCGCTTGTTTACACAAGCTGCCTGACATTCTCCCTCTCCCCCGCCGATCGCCGAGTGACCGGCGGACATCGGGTCCGCTGGTCACACGCGCGGGGGGGGGGTCCGTGACCGCGCGGGAGCGCTCCTCCGCGGGCGCGCGCTCGCTCCCCAGAGCCTCACAGGCGAGCGACGTAGACCTACGTCACTCTGCCTGTGAGGGGCTGACTGCCGCAGTAAATATACTGTGAGCAGTCAGCAAGCAGTTAATTGGTGTTTCTGACAAAATGCAATATCACCATTTAAATGAAATCATATTAGACAGATATGCACAGGTCTGACATAACTACAGGTTTAATTCCCTTTGTGTTCTTTTCTCATTAGTTCCAGATTTTCTTATCTCACATATTTTACAACAGGTATGATAAATTAAAGTGATTTGACTGACATGTTAAACACATGAATAATAAATGCAAAACAAGTTTTCTATTGGAGACATTCTTTATTCTAGACTTTTAATCAATGTATTTAACTTCACATTCTATCAGAGAACACACAGAGATCATTGACATCTTCCATAATGGAGAGGGTCTACTTTCCTAAAACCTTCTAAAAAAGTGATACTATGTATGTAAGTGGATGTAAACCCTCACATATACCTAGTGAAGTGAATAGCCTGAGAAGACACAAAGAGATTAAACAAATCCTCCTATACATGTTTTACATGTTTAACTGCAGTCTTCCCCTTTCTACACCCTTTCAAAAGTGCAGCTCGTGTTAAAAATCTTCCTTCATCTGTCAGCAGCAGATAAGAGGGTGGAGAGACTGCAGTTATACTGTGTGAGAGCTGATTGGAGGAAAGGGACACCCCGCCCCCTCCACATAGGCAGAGGAATGAAGGAACATGCAGAGCTGTATTCTGAAAAGATCAGCTCAGTGCTTATCTCCCTCTAAGCACAGTCCCAGACACAAATTTAAGCTCATGATATCTCATGTGTCTGGAAACTTCTCAGAAGTGACTCCTGCTGATAACAGAGAAACAAAGCACCAGAGAGAAACATTACTTAGAGCTATTGGAGAGACAAGTAAACACTATATATATACAGTATCTCACAAAAGTGAGTACACCCTCACATTTTTGTAAATATTTTATGATATCTTTTCATGTGACAACACTGAAGAAATTACACTTTGCTACATTGTAAAGTAGTGAATTTGTATAGTGTGCTTGTATAACAATGCCAACATGTACTGTGACATACTGAAGCAGAGCATGAGCCCCTCGCTTAGGAGACTTGACCGCAGGGAAGAATTCCAAAATGATAACGACCGCAATCACACCTCCAAGACAACCATTGCTTTGCTAAAGAAGCTAAGGGTAGAGGCAATGGATTGGCCAAGCATGTCTCCAGACCTAAACCCTATTGAGCATCTGTGAGGCATCCTCAAATAGGAGGTGGAGGAGCGCAAGATTTCTAACATCCACCAGCTCCATGATGTCATCATGGAGGAGTGGAAGAAGACTCTAGTGGCAACCTGTGAAGCTCTGGTGAATTCCATGCCCAAGAGGGTTACGGCAGTGCTGGAAAATAATGGTGGCCACACAAAATATTGACACTTTGGGACCAATTTGGACATTTTTTAACTTAGGGGTGTACTCACTTTTGTTGTCAGCGGTTTAGACATTAAATGGCTGTGTTTCGAGTTATTTTGAGGGGACAGCAAATTTACACTTTTATACAAGCTGTACACTCACTACTTTACATTGTAGCAAAGTGTAATTTCTTCAGTGTTGTCACATGGAAAGATAGAATAAAATATTTACAAAAATGTGAGGGGTGTACTCACTTTTGTGAGATACTGTATGTGCTTATTTTCAAATTTCAAGACAGGGGTTTACAACCACTTTATAAGATCTATTTAATGTTAAAGTTGCTATTAAATGTAACATAACCCTTCTTAAAGGCTATAACACCGGCAGCTGCTGTTGCGAAGAAGGCAGAACATCCCAAGAATCGAAGTAAACCTTGAGCAGAGGGCAAGTTTCTTTCCAAAAATGTTGTTGTGATTGGCAGGGCAGGAACATCCTGAAGAAAAACATGTATACGTTTAAATTGTATTTGTAACCACTGTAGCATGAGTGCCCTTCCTAAATCAGCTATTAAATGTATACTTTAGTTATCAGCTAGGCTGTCAAAGTACACAGACACATAGTTATTGCTAATGTTTGATACTCTAATTCAGTGTTTCTCAACTCCGGTCCTCAGGGCACACTAACAGGCCAGATTTTAAGTATTACCTTGGGGAGATGCAGACTACAATACTGCAATCACTAAGCAGCAAATGATATCACCCGTGATGTTTTTCAGTTATCTTGCAAACCTGGCCTGTTAGTGTGCCTTGAGGACCGGAGTTGAGAAACACTGCTCTAATTGATCAAATGAAAGCAAAATCTACCTGGAGTGGGGGCACTTTAAAAAAGATATGTATCCTTAGAACAGTGCCTCTTTAATATAGATGTACTATACATACACTATATTACCAAAAGTATTGGAACACCTGCTGTAACGGTGTTCACCGTCACTGGGAGTGAGGGACAAATACTTGGGGGACGCTGAGGGAATGGTTTGGGTGGCTTCAGATGGGAGAGTGATATTTGTCAACGGTGTCTCTGAAGAAATGTAGTGATTTGATCCCACTTTGCACTGTGAGACCTGTGGCCTCTTGCTATGGAGTATGTGATGCCTAGATGTGTATTCCATGTGTTTCAAAGTAGACAGACAGACTGTCATTGGCGGTCTTGTCCTATTGTCTATCTAATGAGCTGGGGGTGGATTGTGTTATGTCTGCCTGTCCCACTGTTAAATGTTAATGACCTCACATTGTTCTGTTCAGATGGACAGATAATTAGTTCAGGTTAAGTCGGTTTCTGTGTACAATTTCATCTGCATAGGATAATGTAATCAGGCAACCCTTGACCTGTGTGTAGTAATTTGATCAGGAGGGGGATGTGCTCATGTATGTATAAATGGAGTGTGAAACTGTTCAATAAAGGAGAAGGTTCCAAAACTTGTAGGAGCTAAGTTGTTGGCTAGCTTTGTATGGGGGCGGCTAAGATTTGATATCTATGTCCATGACTGCAAGGAAGCCGTATACTGATGGAAGACCACAAGTACAGTGTGGGTCGGCGGTTCCGTTACACCTGCCTTTACATGCACATACACTAACGACATCCCAGTCTTAGTCTGTAGGGTTCAATATTGAGTTGGCCCTCCCTTTGCAGCTATAAACGCTTCAACTCTTCTGAGGAAGGCTGTCCACAAGTGTGTCTATAGGAATGTTTGACCATTCTCTCAGAAGCGCATTTGTGAGGTCAGGCACTGATGTTGGAGAGAAGGCCTGGCTCGCAGTCTCCTCTATAATTCATCCCAAAGGTGTTCTATCGGGTTGAGGTCAGGACTCTGTACAAGACAGTCAAGTTCCTCCACCACAAACTCGCTCATCCATGTCTTTATGGACCTTGCTTTGTGCACTGGTGCGCAGTCAAGGAACAGGAAGGGCCAACCCCAAATTTTTC
Source organism: Pelophylax lessonae (assembly GCF_965119305.1). Classification (NCBI taxonomy): domain Eukaryota; kingdom Metazoa; phylum Chordata; class Amphibia; order Anura; family Ranidae; genus Pelophylax; species Pelophylax lessonae. Next base: position 211,996,417 of record NC_138769.1, on the reverse strand, counting down.
CCACAAATGTCTTGGTATGCTGACACCATAAGAGTTTCCTTCACTGGAACTAAGGGGCCAGGCCCAACTGTTGAAAAACAACCCCACACTATAATCTACCCTCCACCAAATGATCCATAAAGACATGGATGAGCGAGTTTAGGGTGAAAGAACTTGAATGGCCTGCACAGAGTCCTGACCTCAACCTGACAAAACATCTTTGGATTGAATTAGAGCACAGACTGCGAGCCAGGCCTTCTCATTCACATCAGTGCCTGATCTCACAAATGTGCTTCTGGAAGAATGGTCAAACATTCCCATAGACACACTTCTTCAGGGGATCTCTTGAAGATCCCCTGAAGAAGTGATGTGGTACAGTGACGTAACACGTAGGGCGTACACCGAAGCGAAACCGGAAGGGACGTTACGGGACATACTGAGCAGGTACCGCGGCATACGAGTGTGCTGATTAAAGCAGTTTTATGTGTGAGTTATTCAATTTTTATTATAAATAAATTGATATATTCTGCTGCACTTTGATGGCCCCCTTGTTTTAATGAGCTGCAAGGATCCACTAAGAGGCAGAGGAAAGAGCAACCCCATTTAAGGAGAACCCGCAGTCCCCTGAGAACCTGGAGTTGAAATACACAGATTAAGGAGTGGAGGAGATACATGATCCAGACCCTGAGAGCAATACTCGGTCTTCTCCCGGTGGGAATGGCTTCCCCATGTCGGAGAATACAATAGCTTGGCGGGAGGGATTCCCCTGTCAACACTGTGTGTTGATGGGGGAATCCACCCTTGGCTGCAAGAAAGAAATTTGCTGTGTATGGCCTGCCTTACTGTTAGGTATATTAACAAGATCTTATAGCCCACTAAAAATATTCCATTTTTAATGCTTCACTGTATTATTTTTCCTTTCCATAAATGATGTGTATTCACTAGCAATAAGCCATTGAACTTGCTAGAACGTTTGAATAATTCAGGAACAGTCAATTCACGAGTACAGTCCCCACCCTCCTTGCAGGTCATAACCCTTCCTCCTCTAATTACTCTCTGTGCTAATCCAGCTCCTCTGCCCTTCCTTTCACCTATCTACATAACTTTCTATGTAATTACTATGGAGGAGCGAAGAGGATGACAATAGTGTGTCATTTTAGTGACAGTTTTGAGTCTGCTGGGGCTGCTAACCAGGGGAGGACTGGGAAGGGGGGCAGGGTGGCAATCGCCCCCCAGGCCGCTCTGATGCTGGGTAAAAAGGCCACACTCAGGGCTGCATTAATGTAAGGGCCAGACACTGTATACAGCTGCCGGTCGCCGCTACACAATGTTATATTTGCAGAGCTGTAGCAGAGTGGTATGAGTGTGCAGAGTACGTTCCTGCACCCGGCCGCCACAATACTAATACAGTCACTTCCCTGTCAGGCAGTGATCTCCGCCCGACAGGAGCTTCCTAGGCCCCACCTGGCGTGATTTCATGTATTTTTGTTAAACCTCCTTTGTTGCTTTTAGCATTAAATTATGTTACCACACTTCATCATATTTTTCTTGCTTCATAACATCCATATCTGTTATAAAACCAGGTGGGCATGGATGGTGAGCTGATTCAATGGTTCAATGTGCCACTTGACTGGACTTGCCCCCCAGGCCTAAGGCTGCCAGCTCTCCCCTACTGCTAACAGTACTACCACGATGGCGGTACCAGGCCTTTTTGGATGCCTACACAAGGGGAGATTTCAAAGGAAAATAATAGTTGCAATAAAAAGTCTAACAACAGGATCTCTTTAATGAGAGTGTTTTAAAGAAATCACTGTCACCTGTGTTCAGGGGATGGCTAGCACAATATTTACTTAAGGATATATGCTTAAGGCCCCTTTCACACATGCTGTCCGTTTGTCCGTTTTTCATCCATCCGTTAACAGATGAAAAACGGACATCAATGTATCTCTATGTAAAAACGGATGACAACGGATGATCATCAGTTAACATCCGTTTTTATCCGCTTCTATCAATGTCCGTTTTTTTGAACGTATGAATGCCCTATTTTTCATCCGTCAAAAAAACGTATCGGACGAAAAACGGATGACAACGGATGAAAAACAGATGACAACGGATGAAAAACAGATAACTGACAAAAAACGGATGAAAAACGTATAACAACTGACGAAAAACGGATGAAAAATGGATAACTGACGAAAAACGGATGAAAAACGGATGAAAAACAGATAACAACTGACGAATAACGGATGACAACTGAAGAAAAACGGATGAAAAGCGGATGAAAAATGGATGAAAACGGATGGAAAACTGATACATTTTGACGTGACTGAACTGATGAACTGAACGGACCGTATGTGTGAAAGGGCTCTAATGGATATATGCTTTAAAAATTCTGTGAGCTTGTCTGCTGCTTTGCTATAGCTGAATAATTAATGTCATTTATAGCTCTTAATCTTACAAGTGTTATGTTTAATCTGTATTTCCCGTCTTAATTATTATTAAGTTACTTAATAGGAGAGACAAGCATTGACTTTGAAACAGAAAGAGAATTAAGCTTTAAAACAATTACCTTACAATAAATTGACGGATGCACGACAAAGTATGGTAGCAGTATTTTAGAAAGCTTATTGATCATGTGCAACCCATTGTGAGTATTCCGCCTTGATATATTTGATATAAATAGACTAATGTAAAAGGCTAATACTTCCAAGAACTTTAAATATAGATAATGGGATCATATACTAACCTAAGGGTGTTTATTTCCAGTTGGAAATTAAAAATTTTTTGTAGAGTGATTTAGTAGTCAGAGAGGAATGGTTTTGAATGGTAACATCTAAAAATCTGATTATAGGTATTTTAAGTAGAAAGGGAGAAGATGAAATTACCCAAGATTATAGCTTATATTTAGAATATACATTCTGAATAACAGTGAATATTTTCTTGGACTATTCTTACAGTGTGTCTGTGTGTTTATTGTTGCTAGGATTCTGGAAGACCTGGGGAACCTCTGGAAAAACATTTTAAAAAATACACACACATTTTTAAAATACTGTACAGTGGGAAGAGAGTCCTTTTAATGCGTCTTCAAGGGTGACATGGGAAAAACACGCATGAAAAAAGTTCCTTAAAATATATGCAAGGGACATGTCTTTAAGCTGTGGTGTTACAGGACAGAACAATTTTTACGGACAGTATCAGTGACACCTTCATCTGGCATTTACATTTAGCTTGGTTAAATATAACAGGGGAATCCCAATCTGATTCATATACATTTAAAAAAAAGGCTTTTTTAGGTATTTTCTTGATCTAGAAACTAGAGTGTATTATTTGAGAGACCATAGCCACAAATATTGTACAGTGGCTAGACATTTGAAGCTGCAAAATGCTATGCTATACCCAGTGGTGTATTTAGGTTTTGTGCTGCCCTAGGCCTGACTAAACTTGGGCACCCCCTAATTTAAATATGAGCCACCCCTTCCTGTAAAGGACACACCCTTTCCTGTTTATGACCCGCCCTGTCATCTGTAAACCACAAGTCACAACCACAGTATATCAGTGCCCATCAGTGCAGCCTCATCAGTTCCCATAAGTTCAGCCTCATCAGTGCAGCCTCATTAGTGCTTATCAGTGCAGGCTCATTACTGCCCATCAGGGCAGCATATCCGTGTGGCCTCATCAGTGGCCATCAGTACAGCCCCATTAGTGGCTACCAGTGTAGCCTATCAGTGCCCATCAGGGCAGCATATCAGTGCCGCCTCATTCCCATCAGTGCTGCCTTATCAGTGCAGCGTATTCGTGCCCATCAGTGCAGCCTATTAGCGCCCATTAGTGCATCATATCAGTGACATCAGTGCAGCTATTAGCGCCCATTAGTGCAGCACATCAGTGCCGATCAGTGCAACATATCAGTGCTGCCTTATTAGTGCAGCCCCATCAGTGCAGCTTATCAGTGCCACCTCATCAGTGGCCATCAGTGCAGCCTTATCAGTGCCCATTAGTACAGCATCATGTCAAGGGATTACTCCTTTCTTTTAGGATATTTGGACTTGTGTTTGCTGCCACTGATTGTAATCATAGGATTATTTTACTTATTTGTATAATGACTAGGAAGTCGAGAGTCATACAAATACATGAAATAATCAGTGGTAGCAAACACAAGTCCAAATATCTCAGAAAAAAAGGAGTAATCTTACTTACCCAGTGACATATTGCGATAGCACATATGAAGGTGAGCAGGTCCAAAATATTATTGCCATCATATACGTCATAATTGTATATGATGCAGTTCAGTATGCTCGCTCAAAGATAAGGATGTTTAAAGAAATTAAATTATATTATTGACATGATGCCTGCCATGCCTGGGGGCAGAGGAGTGTAGGCGGAGCATTAGGCTGCAGTGCTACACTTATTAGCATTGGCGGCCGTCAGACCTGTTGTATTGGGTGTGATCGGTGGCCTGCGGTCTGTCTGAATGTCCTCACCGGCCGGTATTATCATACCGGCAGGTAGCAGTGTGACCGCTTTATAGGGCTGCCAGACTGATTTTCCTCCTGAACCCTGCCCTCCGACCCAATTCACCCCATAAGACTGGCACTATACTAAAAGTGTAGCACAAGCCAATGGGGACCCTTTTCATGCAGGAGCCGGGAGAAGGCTTTTTTTTTTTCATTCGGGGTGCAGCTTTTTTGCTGCCCCCTGCAAGGTGCCGCCCTAAGCCTGGGCCTTGTCGGCCTAGGCCAAGATACAGCACTGGCTATACCTACCCCAGGGTCTGTGCCCTACTTTGTCTAAGCTCTTTTCATTGCAATACCTTTCTTATATAATATAGTGGAAATTTTCTGACCTGGGTTTTCCCAGAGTGGTAGATTCACACCCACAATTTGTTCTTTTAATTTTTTTATTTTTTTTATTTCAATGTTGTTATAGTTACGTTTTAGTATTTTTTGTATTCATGCACTGAATGGGCTTCAAGCAGCACAAGCTAGGCACAACTATAGTTCGGCTTTACCAGCATAACATTTCAACCATTTCAGCAGTCAGTTGTACTATATTTTTTATATGTATTTCTTTTATATGTATTTCTATTTGCTGAGGTTTGCTGCAGTTATACAAGCAATTTTCTTCTGAGGATCTTGTCTGGAAGATTTACTAAGGAAAGTCTTCAGATATTCGAAGGTGGCCTACAAATATCCAGGGACACTGTGAGTGCCGACCTGTATGCAGGGCCCTGGTGTCTACTGCTGCTGCTGCAACATTTTGTGTATTAAGGCTAAAGTTTGCTTGGCCTGGGACATTGCATATAGTGTCTCAGAGCTATCCATAGCTGAGGCTATCATTTAAAAAGTGTTCCAAGGAGTAGCCACAGAGTAAAGAGGCTCCTTATTGCTACTGCTCAAGGTTGCGGAGTATCCTACAGCTCTCTATGCCCTAAATTAGTTATTTATCAATAAATTGAAAAGCTGCCCCCCTGAACTGAAGAAGGAACTCTGGGGCAAATCAGTGGCCCTTTTGAGGGTGAGCACCACATGTATATCGGATGCGTCAGGGGGCTGTGGTGCAACTGGGGAGAGGGTGTGTGGGATTTGGTTTCACAGTGTTTTTACATTTATTTTGTTGATACCCAGAATTGACAATATGTATTTCACTGATACCCAGTAATGGCAATATTTTACTGATACCCTGGATTTGCAATATGTATTTCAGTGATCTTCAAGACTTAAACCGTTCTCACTGACATCCAGAACTGGCAATATGTATTTCATTAATGTCCCAGAATAGCATTTTTTGAATACAAATCTATTCTAAATGAAACCTTTTCTTATGCTTTCATTTACAGGTATTTAGGGATAGGTGTAGATCTGACTTTGTAACATTTCCTTAAAGTCCATTTAAATAGCTTATTACAGCTGAATTTTTCTATGTAGTAATGCTCCACTGGTTTCATTGCTTTTCCTCTCACTTTCTATTTTTTCTTCTTCTTTCATGATATACTATATGATTTAGCAAAAATAGTAAATGTTGTTTTCATACCACAGACTCCGGCTCAGGCACCCATATTTGATCCTCACGAATAAGTCCCATTTTGCACATAACCTGTAAATGCATAACAAAGCCAGACATTATATATCACGTTAAAATAAGAGTCATTGTTAGCTATATCTGTTGTATTTTTCCTGGGTATATTATATCTACTACACCAAACCATTTATTCACCTAAAGGGTGACTCCACCAAAAACACTTCACTTTAAGTGAAGTGGTGCAGAATCGGAACGCCTTCTGAATCTTTTCTTTTGTTTGGGACCTTGGAATAAATCAATATCTTGTGGCGCTGGGACTTCATCAGTGTAGGACTCAGAAACAGGTGAGTATGAAGCAGAATAGGAATAAAAGCCTAAGAGCTCTATGAATGGAGGGTGTTGGATAAATTAAAAGTCCACCTCCTCCAGTCATAGAGTGCTTTTCACTGATAAAAGTTATAGTACAGCTTTTAGAAAAAGAGACGGTGGAAAGGGTGAGCATAGTCAAGTCCCTATGACAAGTCCAGCAGCCTGATCTCAGTATGTATGCTTTTCCAGAGGGGGAGGGTGGGATATATTAGGTGAGTGGAGGGGGGAGAGAAAAAAATAATAGCACTTTGTATAAAAGTGCATTGATTATTTAAGGGGCATGTTTACAATACAAAGCAGAGAATCTATCATTCAGCAAACATTCTCTGCAGGAGAATGTGCGGGGTCCATGTGTTTAAAACGGCAGTGCTTTATTCTCTGCTGTATGCAAGCAGTATGAGGGCATATGCAATGCTTTCGTAAACACGCCCACATGCGTGGGTCTAAATCTCTAAATGCAGCTTTTGTGTATCAAGGGATTTACACCCATGTGCTAGCTTATTAAAGTATGGTATACTATTTACTTGCGTATACTTCAGGTACAGCCTTTCAATACTTGTAGGCAGGGGTAGTCTACTTTCTCCACTGCAGCTGGGGCTTGAGTACAGCAGCATTGCAGAGGGAGAGGAATTCCTCTATGGTGCCCTGGGTCACTGGGGAAGCTATCGGATAAGAGGCTGCTGCCCCATGTGACTCTGGTGGCCATCCTGAGTCAGGCAGAGCCTATTTAATGTCCTGGCTCCTGGCTTTGGCACACATTTTGCATGTGGGTAGAGTGGGGACAGTCACCGATCTGACAAGGTCAGTGAATAGCGGCAGGGGGAGGTTCCAGATAAGTAGGGAAAGGAATAGGGACAAGCCACCCTACCTGGAGACCTCCCCATTGGGGCCTGGACCGTCCAAACAGCATTCTGCCCATTAAGACAGACGCTGTCGTCACACCTAAGATCTGCTCTGCTAAACATTGCTATTGCTTGCCATGAGTGTTTCTGGTCAGATGCCTTCCCGGCAGTTTTTTTTGTGAATTTATGGATTTTGCATTAATACAAGATTAGTGTTGAGCGAACACGGACTGTATTATTCGTGTTCGTACCGAATAATTGGATTTTTTTTACCCGAACACGGACACGGACACTTTACTGTATGTTCGGGTAAAAATCCGTGTTCGGTCGTTTTATTTCCGGGTTTTGCATGCTTTGGCGCTCTTTTCATGGCGGGCTTTCAACAGCCAATCAACAATCGTTTAACTGGTGTGCCTTAAGCCATCCCAGCCATGCCTGCAAATGTCTTAGTAGCTGTGATTGGCCGTCTGAAGCATGTGACCAAGTCTTTATAAGTTCGAGGCAGCCGCCACAGCAGCGTCATTCTGCTGCTTAGCTAAGGGACAGAGCACACATCAATGTGCTGGCTGCTGATTAGGGAAAGATAGGCAGGAAAAAAACATTTGTGTCCGGATAGAATTGAGGGACAGGTCGGAGTGTTTAGGCAGGGCGAGTTGTAGGCATTTTAGGGATAGAGTCTGCTGAATTATAGGGTCAGTGTCTTCTACAAACTACAATCGATATTGCTGTGTGGGGGGTGGGGTGAATCTGCACTCAATCCTGATCTACGATCTCTTCTCAATCCTGTTAGGGACAGAGTCTGCTGAATTTTAGGGAAACTGTGTTCTACAAACTACAATCGATATTGCTGTGTGGTGTGGGATTGGAGATAGGCAGGTGTCAGTGATCCACATCCATTTTTCTGTGTGTGAGCTGCAGTGAACACAATCTTTTTGGGCTGCAGTGAACACAATCTTTTTGGGCTGCAGTGAACACAATCTTTTTGGGCTGCAGTGAACACAATCTTTTTGGGGTGCAGTGAACAAAATCTTTTTGGGGTGCAGTGAACACAATCCTTTTTGGTGTGCAGTGAACACAATCTTTGTGGGGTGCAGTGAACAAAATCCTTTGTGGGGTGCAGTGAACACAATCTTTTTGGGGTGCAGTGAACAAAATCCTTTTTGGGGTGCAGTGAACAACATCCTTTTTGGGGTGCAGTGAACACAATCTTTTTGGGGTGCAGTGAACAAAATCCTTTGTGGGGTGCAGTGAACACAATCTTTTTGGGGTGCAGTGAACACAATCTTTTTGGGGTGGAGTGAACAACATCCTTTTTGGGGTGCAGTGAACAAAATCCTTTTTGGGGTGCAGTGAACACAATCTTTGTGGGGTGCAGTGAACACAATCTTTTTGGGGTGGAGTGAACAACATCCTTTTTGGGGTGCAGTGAACAACATCCTTTTTGGGGTGCAGTGAACACAATCTTTTTGGGGTGCAGTGAACACAATCTTTGTGGGGTACAGTGAACAGAATCTTTGTGGGGTGCAGTGAACACAATCTTTGGGGGGTACAGTGAACACAATCTTTTTGGGGTGCAGTGAACACAATCTTTGTGGGGTGCAGTGAACACAATCTTTTTGGGGTGGAGTGAACAAAATCATTTTTGGGGTGCAGTGAACAACATCCTTTTTGGGGTGCAGTGATCAAAATCCTTTTTGGGGTGCAGTGAACACAATCTTTTTGGGGTGCAGTGAACAAAATCCTTTGTGGGGTGCAGTGAACAGAATCTTTGTGGGGTGCAGTGAACACAATCTTTGGGGGGGTACAGTGAACACAATCTTTTTGGGGTGCAGTGAACACAATCTTTGTGGGGTACAGTGAACAGAATCTTTGTGGGGTGCAGTGAACACAATCTTTGGGGGGTACAGTGAACACAATCTTTTTGGGGTGCAGTGAACACAATCTTTGGGGGGTACAGTGAACACAATCTTTTTGGGGTGCAGTGAACACAATCTTTGTGGGGTGCAGTGAACACAATCTTTGGGGGGGTACAGTGAACACAATCTTTTTGGGGTGCAGTGAACAACATCCTTTTAGGGTGCAGTGAACACAATCTTTGTGGGGTGCAGTGAACAACATCCTTTTAGGGTGCAGTGAACACAATCTTTGTGGGGTACAGTGAACAGAATCTTTGTGGGGTGCAGTGAACACAATCTTTGGGGGGTACAGTGAACACAATCTTTGTGAGGTGCAGTGAACACAATCTTTGTGGGGTGCAGTGAACACAATCATTGTGGGGTGCAGTGAACTCAATCTTTGTGGGGTACAGTGAACACAATCTCATACTTCTGAAGATTTGAGGGTGCTGCCTGTTCCATACTCCCCCTACTCCTCATCTAGCCTTTTAGGGGTACAAACAATAGTAATTGGGGCCTAGTGTGGTTGTGTACGTGTGATATACATACACTTTTTTTGGATCATATTTTCTATTCCGCTATTTAATCAAAAACCTTTGGGGATCAGTTAAATTGGGGGATAGTCTGTGTTGGTACGTGTGAGAGAGATCCACCTTTCCAAGTTGTTGGGGTTCATCTCATACTTCTGAAGGTTTGAGGGTGCTGCCTGTTCCATACTCCCCCTACTCCTAGCCTTTTAGGGGTACAAACAATAGTAATTGGGGCCTAGTGTGGTTGTGTACGTGTGATATACATACACTTTTTTTGGATCATATTTTCTATTCCGCTATTTAATCAAAAACCTTTGGGGATCAGTTAAATTGGGGGATAGTCTGTGTTGGTACGTGTGAGAGAGATCCACCTTTCCAAGTTGTTGGGGTTCATCTCATACTTCTGAAGGTTTGAGGGTGCTGCCTGTTCCATACCCCCCCTACTCCTCATCTAGCCTTTTAGGGGTACAAACAATAGTAATTGGGGCCTAGTGTGGTTGTGTACGTGTGATATACATACACTTTTTTTGGATCATATTTTCTATTCCGCTATTTAATCAAAAACCTTTGGGGATCAGTTAAATTGGGGGATAGTCTGTGTTGGTACGTGTGAGAGAGATCCACCTTTCCAAGTTGTTGGGGTTCATCTCATACTTCTGAAGGTTTGAGGGTGCTGCCTGTTCCATACTCCCCCTACTCCTCATCTAGCCTTTTAGGGGTACAAACAATAGTAATTGGGGCCTAGTGTGGTTGTGTACGTGTGATATACATACACTTTTTTTGGATCATATTTTCTATTCCGCTATTTAATCAAAAACCTTTGGGGATCAGTTAAATTGGGGGATAGTCTGTGTTGGTACGTGTGAGAGAGATCCACCTTTCCAAGTTGTTGGGGTTCATCTCATACTTCTGAAGGTTTGAGGGTGCTGCCTGTTCCATACTCCCCCTACTCCTCATCTAGCCTTTTAGGGGTACAAACAATAGTAATTGGGGCCTAGTGTGGTTGTGTACGTGTGATATACATACACTTTTTTTGGATCATATTTTCTATTCCGCTATTTAATCAAAAACCTTTGGGGATCAGTTAAATTGGGGGATAGTCTGTGTTGGTACGTGTGAGAGAGATCCACCTTTCCAAGTTGTTGGGGTTCATCTCATACTTCTGAAGGTTTGAGGGTGCTGCCTGTTCCATACTCCCCCTACTCCTAGCCTTTTAGGGGTACAAACAATAGTAATTGGGGCCTAGTGTGGTTGTGTACGTGTGATATACATACACTTTTTTTGGATCATATTTTCTATTCCGCTATTTAATCAAAAACCTTTGGGGATCAGTTAAATTGGGGGATAGTCTGTGTTGGTACGTGTGAGAGAGATCCACCTTTCCAAGTTGTTGGGGTTCATCTCATACTTCTGAAGGTTTGAGGGTGCTGCCTGTTCCATACCCCCCCTACTCCTCATCTAGCCTTTTAGGGGTACAAACAATAGTAATTGTGGCCTAGTGTGGTTGTGTACGTGTGATATACATACACTTTTTTTGGATCATATTTTCTATTCCGCTATTTAATCAAAAACCTTTGGGGATCAGTTAAATTGGGGGATAGTCTGTGTTGGTACGTGTGAGAGAGATCCACCTTTCCAAGTTGTTGGGGTTCATCTCATACTTCTGAAGGTTTGAGGGTGCTGCCTGTTCCATACTCCCCCTACTCCTCATCTAGCCTTTTAGGGGTACAAACAATAGTAATTGGGGCCCAGTGTGGTTGTGTACGTGTGATATACATACACTTTTTTTGGATCATATTTTCTATTCCGCTATTTAATCAAAAACCTTTGGGGATCAGTTAAATTGGGGGATAGTCTGTGTTGGTACGTGTGAGAGAGATCCACCTTTCCAAGTTGTTGGGGTTCATCTCATACTTCTGAAGGTTTGAGGGTGCTGCCTGTTCCATACTCCCCCTACTCCTCATCTAGCCTTTTAGGGGTACAAACAATAGTAATTGGGGCCTAGTGTGGTTGTGTACGTGTGATATACATACACTTTTTTTGGATCATATTTTCTATTCCGCTATTTAATCAAAAACCTTTGGGGATCAGTTAAATTGGGGGATAGTCTGTGTTGGTACGTGTGAGAGAGATCCACCTTTCCAAGTTGTTGGGGTTCATCTCATACTTCTGAAGGTTTGAGGGTGCTGCCTGTTCCATACCCCCCCTACTCCTCATCTAGCCTTTTAGGGGTACAAACAATAGTAATTGGGGCCTAGTGTGGTTGTGTACGTGTGATATACATACACTTTTTTTGGATCATATTTTCTATTCCGCTATTTAATCAAAAACCTTTGGGGATCAGTTAAATTGGGGGATAGTCTGTGTTGGTACGTGTGAGAGAGATCCACCTTTCCAAGTTGTTGGGGTTCATCTCATACTTCTGAAGGTTTGAGGGTGCTGCCTGTTCCATACTCCCCCTACTCCTCATCTAGCCTTTTAGGGGTACAAACAATAGTAATTGGGGCCTAGTGTGGTTGTGTACGTGTGATATACATACACTTTTTTTGGATCATATTTTCTATTCCGCTATTTAATTTAACTGGGCCTCCATGCGAGACCTGTGTGCCTTGTTGCGCTGTTTTGAGTACTCCACCAACATGGCCAGTGGCAATGACGCCGTTCTCAGCTTAACTATCCCACTTCTATGCCTCCTTGAAAAAACAATTCGGGCGATGATGGAAGAGGATGTGGCACAGGATGAGGAGGAGGAGGAGGATGAAGAGGTAACATTTCCAAGGCTTTCAGGGCAGTCATTCGCAAGGGGCTCCGAGGGTGGGTTCCTGCACACGCAAACGCCAGGGACGCAATTGTCCAGCAGGGGCACAGTTCTGGAGGATGAGGAGGATGAGGAGGAGGAGGAGCTGGAGGAGGAGATGGAACCATGTTCACAGCAGGGTGGCACCCAGGCCAACTCATGGCCATCACTGGTGCGTGGCTGGGGGGATACAGAGGACACGGACGATACACCTCCCACAGAGGACAGCCTTTCGTTGCCTCTGGGCAGCCTGGCACACATGAGCGATTACATGCTGCAGTGTCTCCACAACGACCGCCGAGTTGCCCACATTCTAACTTGTGCTGATTACTGGGTGGCCACGCTGCTGGATCCCCGTTACAAGGACAACGTACCGTCCTTAATTCACTCACTGGAGCGCGATCGCAAGATGCGCGAGTACAAGCGCACGCTGGTAGACGCCATGCTGCTGGCATTCCCATCTGACAGCGGGGCCACAGTGGAAGCACAAGGCAGAGGAGGAGGAGGTCGCCAACGCAACCAGGGCACCGCCAGCACCTCAGAAGGCAGGGTTAGCATGGCCGAAATGTGGAAAAGCTTTGTCAGCACGCCACAACAAACAGCAGCACCAGCAGCTCAGATGGAACGTCTTAGCAGGAGGCAGCATTTTACCAACATGGTGGAGCAGTATGTGTGCACACGCCTACATGTAGTGAATGACGGGTCTGCCCCCTTCAACTTCTGGGTCTCCAAATTGGGCACATGGCCTGAGCTTGCCCTTTACGCCTTGGAGGTGCTGGCGTGCCCTGCAGCCAGTGTATTATCTGAACGGGTATTTAGCACGGCTGGGGGCGTTATAACAGACAAGCGCAGCCGCCTGTCCAGAGACAATGTGGACAAGCTCACGTTCATTAAAATGAACCAGGCATGGATCCCACGGGACTTTTCCGTACCTTATGCAGAATAGCAATGGATACCGACCTTACCCACCCATTGTTCCATTTTTGCTCTTTCTCACTCTTTTGGGGTGTACCCTCATTTAAAATTTTTGAAAAGAAGCAGTGTTGGCTACCTCGTCCTCCTCCTCAGGGCCAGATTAATGTAGGGGCTATTGGAGCTGCAGCTCCAGGCCCCTACCTTTTATATAGGCCCCGGGTTGGCCATATTCACTGTTACCGCTCTTCTGTCACTTGTAAACACAGAAGTCTGGCTTCTATGCTCGCTTCCCCAGGCAGCACCCTCAGAACCTCCCCACACAGCGTGAAGGCCGGACAAGGAGGGACAGTTGGCGATGCATGGATGTGTTTATGGGCTTCAGAGACAGCATCCCATGTTGAATTAGGCATGCATGGCTGCACCCTTCCTCCTCTGGGTGCATGGCAAGGCACGGCCCTTAAGGCCCTTCAAAATCCTCAGCACCAAGCCCATGATGCTGTTAATCCGGCCCTGGTCCTCCTCCACCGCCGCTTCCACCTACACCGCCCATAGGTGTGCGCAGCCTATTGCATTAAGATGTGCACCCCAAAGTTGAAATACACATGCATGTGTTTGCCAGCAGGGAGAGTAATGTATCGGGGCCATGTACCTGTAGGCAAGGAGAAATAGAGCAGAGCAGGTCCCAGGGAGATCTTTCCCATCTCCTCACTGGCAATGCTATGTGCCCTAGGTGATTAGGGTGTGCCCAGGCACACCCAGCACACCCTGTGCGCACGCCTATGTCACCGCCACATCCACCACCACCTCAACCTCCCTCCTACTCCATATGGGCCTCGTCCTTCAGAGATGAAGAAGAACATTGTTTTATTTTTCTGTTTTTTTTTGTTGTTTTAAGTTATTTCCCTATCCACATTTGTTTGCAGAGCACTTGCCATGCTCTTAATTACATTTTGCTGCCATTTGCAGCACTCTAGCCCTTTCCTTTGGTGTTTTAGAGCCATTTTAGTGCCTTAAAGTTCGGGTCCCCATTGACTTCAATGGGGTTCGGTGTCCGGGAAAAGTTCGGTAAAAGTCCGGGACACGGACCCGGACTTTTTTTTAAAGTTCGGCCGAACCCGTCGAACACGGACATCTAGGTGTCCGCTCAACCCTATACAAGATCTGTTCTCTGCAACCAGAGTGTAATTACTATCGCTGCACCATGCTTACCTCCCTACAGGCTGCCACAGATTGTGTTGTAATCATACAACCTATGAATAGGTGGAATTAAGATCAACGTCTTTCTGTAAGCAGTGGATTACAAATATATCTCTCTGCAATTTTTGAATAAAAATGCAGCATTGTTATTAAAAGAAAATAGTACTGGCTTTTTTATTGTATTATATGGCTTTATACACGGGCATACCTATACATAAACCTATGCAGAGGGTCATCTTTGCCTACACAGGATGTAAAGGTATTCCGTACATCCATGTGCAGGCACTCCCATTTAAGTGTAGCACCCTCCTAGGTGAGTGCTAGAAGAGAGAATATAGCATTTGGATCTTTACTGCTTACCAGAGAGATTGCCAGGTACATTTATATTGCTCTCTGCCTACCAGAGAGCAAGATCTACTAGTGAAGTCTGCTCATAGTGCTCAGGTGCAGCTCAGTTTGTCTGAAGTGTTTCACACTGGTCCAAAAGGGAAGCATATTGGACAGTGGGAGGAAACCTGACAAATGAGTGCACAGGCATTTAGTACAGCTCTCGAATGGCAAAAGAAAGGGCATCAGTGCATGCTGAGATAATGATGTATAAATACCAAGGGCACATGTGCTTTGGGTCTTTCAGCTGGAGAGTGGGGTCCCAGAGGGAGGGTGCGGCTGCCCCTCCTCTGTAGAAGCTGCCATGCGGCCTCAGGTGGTCGACCTAAGGGCCTGAGAGTCAGAGAGGAGCTGGACCCAGATGTCCTACAAACTGACTGTAAGGGAGACACTGAAAAGGATCTGATTCTGCCTACAGTGAGTACAGATATATGTCTTGGGGCCTGTTCTGAGATGGCCACTCCTTCTGCTAGAAGAGTTTGTGGATGGGTGTCAGTCAAGGGGATGCTAGAGAGTGTCCTGAAGATGATGTAGTTGCATCAAGTCTGCTGCTAGAGGAAGCAAGAGGACTTAATTCTTCCATAAAAGTGTCGGAATGGTTAAAGCAGTGTGTCTGCTTCCACAAATAACCCAGTGAGGCCACATTAGAGTTGTCCTTATCTACTGTGAATAGTTGAAGTTGGAGTATTCCACTATTCCCTTCTCCCATCCAATTTCCACAATAAATATAAAACCAAAACCCCTGGACAGTTTATTGAGTAACGAGTGCAAAATACACATAGTGGCACAAGCAAAAAAGGCGTAGGAAACTGATAAAATGTCCATAGGGTGGTCAAGCAGACTACGCTTATTGTCCTTATTATCTGCATATTATATAAACAGTCTTTATATTCAGGGCCAGCCTAGTGGGGAGCAGAAGCAATCTCCAGACATGTAAGAAAACAGAGAAGACAGGCGCCTCTGAGTTAGGACTGTGAAGAGCTTGATAAAGGAGCGCGCTGGTATTCCACCGCAGTGCACATGCTCCAAAACGCTTCGTGAGCACGCTAGAAGTTCCCAGACGGCAGACGCTGTGGCTCACCATGCTGTCCAGGCCTCGGACTCATCCTCCTACATCACAACACTTCCTGCCAGGCAGGAACTCGAGACAAGCGAGTACAGCCGACCCAAGCAGTGGCCCCATGCCGACCCCGGTCACTGGATCATCCATGCATTTGCATTTACTTACTCCCATGTAAGTTTTTAATGTACTTTGTCAAAATAAATCTTCATAGTCCTAACTCAGAGGTGCCTGTCTTCTCTCTGTTTTTTTATTGAGTAACGAGCAACTGGGAGAAAGGATGGATGAGTGAACTGTCTCCTAGTGACTGTCTGCAGGTAATCAGAGGAGGCCCAAGAAGTCATCACACAGCAAGCCCTACGAGGACAGTGCTACATAAATCTAGCTGTACGGATACAGCTTCTGGTCCCAATTTGACAGCTGTGTGGGTGCAGGTGTGTTTTTCCAAATGCAGATGCTATGCACCCAGAGAAAAGTGTGAAATAAATAAGAGGAGGTTGTAACGGCGCTACCTTAATAGTGGGTAAGTGCTTTATAAGTGTCACTTAAAATAAAGTGCCAATAAAGTAAAATTAAACCATATAAACCGTTGGGTCCAAAGTAAAGTGCACTAGTGGCTTGTGGTGTGATAAGGTTAATTGATTATTTAACCTGGACCCATAAGGTGCAACTTTATAAAGTGCAAGTGCTGTGCTGCGTATGCTCAATAAATATAAAACAGTGAGTTCCAAAGGTGTGTTTTATTCGTGATAGCTGTTAGTAACTTCAGCAAATTATATTAAATACACAAATAAACCAGTGATTATATATTAGATGCACAAAATAAAACAGTGAATATAAATCATATCCGTGCTATGCGTGGCGTTTTTGTTACCACTTTAGTGAAAAGTGACAAATTGTATGAAAGAGAGAAATAAATGAAATAAAAAATGGGGTTGCAATTCTTTCATACATCCACTAGATGTCGCCCCTGGGTATACGACCTGAACTTGTGGTAAAGTGGTCGGTTGCTTCCGGGGTCCTCCAGTGAACCGAAACTTGGCTTTTAATACCTCAAATTGGAAGAGAAAGGCCCCATGATGCAATGTATATCTGTAGCGTGAAAAAGAGAGCAAAACACTCACGTTTGAGGCTGTCTAGGATCAGCGGTAACGGCCGGGAAGCTTCAGCGTTCCACGGCCCGGGCTCCAAAACCGGAAGTGACATAAGGACGTTGCGACTCCGCCCTACGCGTTTCGTCAGAGGACGTCTGCTGGAGCGGCGTCAACGTAACAAGCTTCCGGAATTTAAATCGCATGTCCGTCTCCTGGCAACCAATCGGCCTCCCCCGCCGCCATATTGGTGCGTGCAAACTGAAGCCGGACGGAGGACATGTTAGGCATCCTTGCAATGCCTCTTCAGATGCCGGATCGGAGGGACAGCTATTTTGTAACATCATTTCCTGACAGCCTTTCTCTGATACCATATTAGGATTAAAACATGACATTTTATTAGAGGTCATTAAAAAATTAAAAAAACTTAAAAAGTGAAAATCGAATTAATAAAATATGCCATAAAAGTAGATATAGTAAAAATATTCTGCGGAGTTTTCATTAAAAATATGTTAAAATACACAAGAATTAAAAATTTAAATGTAAGATAAAACATTAAAAATTCCATATGCCCGGAGGTTGAGTGCATATTGTGGCAATTCTGGACTGCAAAGGGTAAGATGTGCATAATTTGTAGAGAATGCACATCTTACCCTTTGCAGTCCAGAATTGCCACAATATGCACTCAACCTCCGGGCATATGGAATTTTTAATGTTTTATCTTACATTTTAATTTTTAATTTTTGTGTATTTTAACATATTTTTAATGAAAACTCCGCAGAATATATTTTTTGGAATTTTTTGAATGAATTCTTTCATATCTACTTTTATTAGTTACAACCTCCTCTTATTTATTTCACACTTTAACCCCTTGTGGGTTCGGTTGTTGGCAGCTTACACCTTCTCAATTGTTTAAGGTCTCTTACTCCATAGCGCTGGTCACCCCTATCTTTCTACCCAGAGAAAAGTATCCACACCCCCACCTGCACCTGCAGGGCTGTCAAACTGAGATCAGTGGCTGTGACTGTTAGCCCTTGTTCACACTGCCGCGGCTTCAAAGTCACGCAACTTTAAATCTGACATGACTTGCATATGACTTTTTTCACAGAAGTCAATGCAAGTCGCATTGAAGTCACCTCAAAGTAGTGCAGGAACCTTTTTCTAAGTCAGAGTGACTTGAGTCACACTGATTAGAATGATTCCATTGTCGTTATTGGGGTGACTTGTCCTGCGATTTTGAACTCTCAAGTTGCATGACAAGTCGCGGCAGTGTTAACCGGCAGATGCACAGAATACTTTTCATCCCTTGCGGGCAAATACAGCCCTTCGCACAGGTGTGTGCATAGATATGTGAATGAGGCCTAGATGTACAATGACTATTTTTGAGTGATACTCCATGTGAACACACCTTTGTGCAATCAGTGGATTTCAGTCCAGTGGACAATTACATAGTCACAAAGATTATTGATTGCATCTAAACTTTATAATTTGCTTAATTTAAAGGATGTATATGTTGCACGTGAGTTAATAAAAAAACTCTGTGATACTTAATCTATAGATGTACATATATCCCAGTAAGGGAAGGGTACACCTCTTTAACATAATATCACCATCTCGGATGTTTGCATAGCATATCTTTTGCTTTTAAGTGATTTTAGGTGTTTTTATACATGTATACAAATAAAGTGATTTGTTTTGCAGCTTCCCTTGTGGATGATATACATAGTAGTTTATTTTGGAATATATATTGCATTTTTTCATTTTTCTGTAGGAGTTGCGTAAAGTGTATACAAGCTTTTTTTTTTTCAACCTGTATTATATCATCAGTATAATTTGTTTTTCTTAGTACCTCTCTGGCTGCCCGTTCTCCAGCTTCTATAGCACCTTCCATGTATCCACTCCATTGTGTTGCAGTCTCAGTGCCAGCAAAGTAAATTTTTCCAACAGGTTTTCGAATCACACTGAAGATACAAAGGCATAATATGTCATCTGGGAATGTTCTCTTGGCTGATAATGTAAATAAATATTATTAAACAACATAATCAGAAAGAGCTTGTTCATAAATAGTGTGTTCAATAATGTTTTTCCACACCAGTCATCGCTAGTGCACATAGAACACAATAATTTTGTTTGTATCCTCTTTACACTGCAATGCAGCCCAGAGGTGCGGAGCAGTAAGCTGCAGTAAAATGCAGGCATGAAGCACAGTGCAGTCACTGCACAGCAACCCAACACACCGTTCTCATATGCCATTTTGGGGTTTATTTACTGAAGCTAGAGAGGGCAAAATTAGTCTCACTTCTGCACAGAAACCAATCAGCTACCAGGTTTTATTGCTAAAGCTTAACCAGTTGCCGACTGCGCACAGTATATTTACTGCGGCAGTCAGCCCCGGCCAGGCAGAGTGACGTAGGTCTACGTCGCTCGCCTGTGACCGGGTTTTGAGCCAATAGCGCGCGCCCGCCTCGGCTCGTTCACGGAGGAGTGCGGGCGTGTGACCGGTGGACCCGATGTCCGCCGGTCACACTACGATCGTCGGTAGAGCGGGAGAAAGGCGGAGCGGCTTATGTAAACAAGCCGCCTGTCATTCTCCCTGTGTAAAAATGGAGATCAGACGGTTCTACTATGTAGAACCGTTGATCTCGGTTTTTACAATAGTAGCCATGTCCCACTACAGTTAGAATCACGCCCCTAGGACACACTTAACCCCTCCCTTTCCAATACAGTTAACCCCTTCCCTGCCAGTGTCATTTTTGCAGTAACAGTGCATATGTATAGCACTGATTACTGCAGTAATGTCACTGGTACTCCCAAAAGTGTCAAAAATGTCAGTCAAGGGTCCGATCTGTCCGCAGTACCGCAAAAAAAAAAATTGCAGATCGCCGCCATTACTCGTTAAAAAAAAAAAAACACCAAAAATGACAAAAATCTTTCCCCATGTTAGTAAACACGATAACTTTTGCGCAAACCAATCAAAATACGCTTTTTGCGATTTTTTTTACCAAACATATGTAGCATAAAACAAATTGGCCGAAAATGTTAAAAAATTTTGATTTTTACATTTTTTTTGGGGGGGGGGGGGGAATTTCATATAAAAAAAAGTGAAAATATTGTTATTTTTGCTAAATTTACGATCTTTTTTTGTTTATAGCGCATGATCAAAAAATCGCACAGGTGATCAAATACCACCAAAAGAAAGCTCTGTTTGTGGGAAAAAAAGGACGTGAAATTCGTTTAGGTACAGCGTCGCACGACCGCGCAATTGTCCGTTAAAGTCACGCAGTAAAAAAAATCGCAAAAAAACCCCTGGTCAGGAAGGGGGTAAAATCTTCCGGGGCTTAAGTGGTTAATTAAACTAGCTGAGATTAGAAGCTGATTTGTTTCTCTGCAGAATTTTGACAAATTTTACCCTGTCTAGCTTTAGTAAATAAACCCCTTTGTGTCACTTTGTGCACTTTAAATGAAGATAAAGGAAACATGAAAAGTATGATGAGTTGAAACAGGCATCACCGCCAATCCCCCCCCCCCCCCCCGGCAGCTGAAAACTGACACAAAGCAAAGCATTTAGCATGCAGACAGTATGAACAAGCTTGAAAAGTCAGTATTTTTGTTTGGTCATACCCCCCCCCCCACCACCACCACCACCACCACCACCACATATAGAATTCCACCTGATACAGACATAAGATTTACTGATTCTGTTAAAGTTTTGAGTTAGAATTTTTCCTTTTAAGGATTGCAGCAGAACAATATCCTTGACTTGTCCTTGACAGAACAAGTAGAAAAGGATATTTAGGAGGAGTAATCTCTCTGCTTGAAACTCCAAGGGGTCTATTTATCAGTGTTTTCATCCCATCATTCAAATATCTTTCTCCCAAGATGCATTTTTCATATACATTTAAATTAAAGAAATGTGTGAATCTTGGATGAGAACATTGATAAAGAAATCCCTGTATAAGATAAAATGAGTCAATATGATATTTAGTCCATGGCTATGTAGCACCCTCCTAGGTAGGTGCTGGAGGTGACTAGAAGGGAGACATTGAAAAGGATCTTATTCTGCATATAGTAAGTACAGGTCTGTGTCATGGGGCCTGTCCTCAAAGGGCCATTACTTTAGCTAGAACAGTCAGTGGACGGGTGTCAGTCAAGGGGATGCTAGAGAGTATCCTGAAGATAATGTAGTTGCATCAAGTCTGCTGCTGAAGAGAGCAAGAAGACTTAACCCTTCCGTACAAAAAAAATCTGTCTTTATAACCACTTTAATCTACCCGGATAATAAGTATTAAATACAATACAATATTAAAAATGTTGCATATTTTGTGGAAGATGCTGTTTTTTGACAATACAGTATACATCTGGAACATAATATTGTTAGGATTATCTTGTGCTGAGATTTGTTTTTAATTGGCTGTGGTGCTACTAGCAGTAGTAAGTGTGAATATTTGCTAGAGATAACAATACCAGTAGTTTAATGTGCATTTGAATTTGTAAAACCTATACTCGTATATTTCAATACAATATATTTAATTGGTTAGCCACCATGACTCAGGATGTAAAACAAACATGGTTGATATATGCTACTTAATCAAATTAAGTGAAAAAAAAAAAGCAATTTGCCTTAAAAATATTTACAGTATCTCACAAAAGTGAGTATACCCCTCATATTTTTGTAAATATTTTATTATATCTTTTCATGTGACACTTTGCTACAATGTAAAGTAGTGAGTGTACAGCTTGTATAACAGTGTAAATTTGCTGTCCCCTAAAAAAAACTCAACACACAGCCATTAATGTCTAAACCGCTGGCAACAAAAGTGAGTACACCCCTAAGTGAAAATGTCCAAATTGGGCCCAACTAGCCATTTATCCCTCCCCACCTCCCCAGTGTCATGTTATTTGTTAGTGTTACAAGGTCTCAGGTGTGTTAAATTTGGTGTTATCGCTCTCACTCTCTCATACTGGTCACTGGAAGCTCAACATGGCACCTCATGGCAAAGAACTCTGAGGATCTGAAAAAAAGAATTGTTGCTTTACATAAAGATGGCCTAGGCTATAAGAAGATTGCCAAGATCCTGAAACTGAGCTGCAGTATGGTGGCCAAAACCATACATCAATTTAACAGGACAGGTTCAACTCAGAACAGGCATCGCCAAAGAAGTTGAGTGCACGTGCTCAGCATCATATCCAAAGGTTGTCTTTGGGAAATAGATGTATGAGTACCGCCAGCAAGGAAAGAAACAAGAAACAAGGATTGGTGAACAAGGTTCAGTGGAAACACCTTTTTCCCTTGGGAACTTTTACAGGCATGGGCATCCGCAGAACTTTTTTCAGGGGGGGGCATAATTTTAAGGTCACCCATGCTCCGCCCCTTTTCAGCAATGTCTTGAAGGGGAGGGGCTTAGTCATTATACTTATTTTGAGTATATTCCCTTAAAGCATGTTATACAGCACAGTGCTTTGCTGTGTAATTTGGCCCCTTCTATCACCTAAAATACCTGGCTGATCCTGCCTGGCTATGTCCTTCCCTCTGTAAACTGACCACGGTATACCATGGCTGCTGAGCCCTGACACCATGGTCAGTTTACGTGCCTCCATCATCCGCAGCCCTCCTGTCCTCCTCTGTCCTCTCCCCCCCCCTCCCTCCCTGCCTGTCTGCTCCTGTGTCAGTGCCCACCCCCCTCCTCTCCTGCTGCTGTAGTTTCATTTAAAGTTTCATATTCTGTCTACAGTCTGTTTAATAATCCTGTGTGCCCCTGTGTCTGTTTTTTTATAAAAATAAGCCATTCTTTACAAGTATAGAGTGCCACTCGCCGCTCACGTGACCCGCCACCTCTCTCCTCCTCTCCTCTCCTCTTCCCCTCCTCCTCGACTCCCAACTGACATCAGTGAGGAATCCTTGGCCCCGCCCGCTGCAGGCAGCTGTCAGCCGGAGAGAGGAGAGAGCCGTCAGGTCACGTGAGCGGCGCTCGGCCCTCTTAAAACTGGTAAAGAACAGCTTATTTTTTTAAAAACACAGACACACAGGCACACATGATTATTAAACAGAACAGTCAGGATGGTATAAAGTGGCTTAACAACCACTTAAAATGGGAAGTTGAGATTCCAAGGGGGGGCATTTGCCCCCCCTTGCCCCTACCTGCGGATGCCCATGCTTACAGGAGTGAATTTCCCTTCTTACAGCTAGATTTCTCCTCACTTCCTGTTGTCTCTCTCCGTTTGTAACTAATAGTTGTTTGTAAGTCGGATTTCCGTAATCCGGGGACCGCCTGTATATATATATATATATATATATATATATATATATATATATGGTCTATACTGAAACGTCCAATAGATACTGAATGGCCTGATATACGTATACTCAAGTGGCCTATATATATATATATATATATATATATATATATATATATATATATATATATACTGTATATATCATATGTGTTGTACATCCTTTTTAAGCCTAGTTTCAGTCTTTAGAAAAAAAAAACAATATTTTGCCACACATGAAGCCTTGTACTAGGACCTACATTTCTGAAAGCATTGGTGGAATTTATATATTTGAAAAAATGGCTGGTTGGTATAGTAGGAGGAAATGTTTTCCAATGTACAATTGACTTTCTAACAAACTATATTGTTCCACTCAAAGCACTTTACCCCCTGCTCCAGCGGTCGATAAGTGCTGGCTTCAAGCAGCTTGCTACCCGCTTCACATTCATAACATTTCAACAAAGAAAAAGAAGCCGCTCTCCATCATAAATCTCTGCTATGAAGATTTATTGACATTCTACGGTACAGAGGTTGTTCCACCTGCTAGTCTGCCCTATAACGCATTTCACACTACAAGTGTGGAACTCTACGAATCTACTATTAAGGGCTTAACAGAGTGGCACGCGTTAGTGGGCAGAGGAGCAGGTGGAACAACCTCTGTACTGGAGAATACTAATAAATCTTCATAAGAGGCTTTTATGATTGAGATCAGCTTATTTTTCTTTGTTAAACAGGTATCACTTTCTAATAATCGCACAGAAGACCAGGGGGAATCTAGCCAACCAGGCCTCTTTTAGATAAAATATCAGCTAATTTAGAACAAGGATATTACCTACAGTACTTTTTATTTTCGTTACAATTATTTACATTTTTCTAAACTGATTTATTTTTTCTTGGCATCACAAATAATGACAAACGCTGTTACATCTGTGGGAATGATCAGATTGTAGGCTTCTTAATCAAGGTTTGTAGCCAATGTTGTTTTTATATATAAATTGTAATGTCTAAAGATAACTAAATTCAAAACATGGTCATATTGTTTCATGTGCGTGTCTTGTCAAATACATTGCACCTTTCCTGCTAATGGTTAAATAACAGGTGGTATTCTATATGTAAGTATATTAACAAAGGATAAAGTCTCACTAGAACATATAAATTGATGAGTATGTCAATCTATGGAGACAGATGGCACATAGCCAAGCATATTAACAGAGATCAGCTATAGCATGTATAAAACAATATAACATACACTATTACTGAATAACTTAAGCAATCAAAACACAAAAAAATGTATTATTATTATTTTATTTATAATATATATATATATATATACACATGTGCATGGCAAGGAGTCCTATGCTAAGCTGCTGGATACCTTACCATTAGGGATGGGCTTTGTGTTCGAGTCGAACCAAAGTTTGCCCGTTCGCCGAACAAATGGGCTTCTTCATGGGAACTTTGAGTTCCAACATCCATAATGCACTGTGCACTGGCAGTGCATTATGTGATTGGCCAAAGCATGGACTCTGCCCTCCATGCTTTGGCCAATCAAATCATCTGTGACATGATGGGCCAAAGGCAGGTGCTCAAGGGCAGCTGTTAAACTCACTACACTCTCCCTGAAGGAATTCCACTTATAAATCACCCACTGGCTAAGGGATTTGAACCCATAACCTCTCAATTGCAAGCCTGGTATTCTACCACTTACACCACCGTCAAACCTGCTTAAGCTGAACACACTCTCCCTGCCTAACTAACTTCTATCTTTAGAAGTTAGTTAATTAGGCAGGGAGAGTGTGGTCAGCCTAAGCAGGCTTGACGGTGGCTTAGGTGGTAGAATACCAGGCTTGCAATTGAGAGGTTGTGGGTTTGGTTCCCTTGGCCAGCAGGTGATTAATAAGTGGAATTCCTTCAGGGAGAGTGCAATGAGTTTAACAGATAGTGCAGTGTAGTTAATAATACATTGCTGGCAGGTAGAGAGATTTTTGCTGAGATCAGATACTGTAGTGCAGTGTATACCACAAAGATATATATATATATATATATATATATATATATATAGGCACTTCAGTTTATATCAGTTTATGTCAGTATTGCTGAAAAAAATGTATCCCCCCCAGTCCATACCAGGCCCCTCGGGTCTGGTATAGATTTTAAGGGGAACCCTGTGCCAAAATTAAAAAAACGGCGTGGGGTTCCCCCTAAGATCTATACCAGACCCTTATCCGAGCACACAGAACCCTCCTGAACCATACCAGGCCACATGCCCTCAACATAGGGGGGGTGGGTACCCCAAAATCACCTTGCCCCCATGGGAACAGAGGTCTCTTCCTGAAAACCGTGGGCTGTGGTTGTAGGGGTCTGCGGGGGGAGGCTTATTGGAATCTGCAAGCCCTCTTTAACAAGAAAGCCCCCAGATCCCACCCCCCCCATGTGAATGGATTTTGGGTACATCGTACTCCTACCCATTCACCAAAAAGTTTACAAAAAAATAAAGACAAAAGCCAATTTTGGACAAGTCCTTTATTAAAAAATAAAAATAAAAAATAGTGTCCCCTGATGATCACGTCGCCCACCCGCAAACAAAAATAGAAAAAAAAAAGAGAAGCCCCCGCTTCTCAAAACGCCTCCTGCGCTAATGAGCTGTTTGAGTTTGACATGACGTCAGTAATTTATTCACTGCACCTGAGCAGTGCATTATGGGGTGTTGGTGACGTCAGATCGATATAAAAAAGCTATCAAACTCAAACAGCTCATTAGCGCAGGTGGCGTCTTGAGGAGCGGGAGCTTCGTTTTCTTTTTTTTTTCTATTTTTTGGTTGCAGGCGGGGAGGCGACGTGATCATCAGGGGACACTATTTTTTTTTTGTTTTTTTTAATAAAGGACTTGTCCAAAACTGGCTTTTGTCTTTATTTTTTTTTGTATACTTTTTTGGTGAATGGGTAGGGGTACGATGTACCCAATATCCATTCACATGAGGGAGTGGGATCTGGGGGCCTCCTTGTTAAATGGGGCTTCCAGATTCCGATAAGCCTGCCCCGCGGACCCCCACAACCACAGCCCACGGTAGTTGGGAAGAGACCCCTGTCCCCATCAACTTGGGGGCAAGGTGCTTTGGGGTGGGGGGGCAGAGCCCCAAAGCACCCCCCCATGTTGAGTGTATGTGGCCTGGTATGGTTCGCCTCCACCCCCATCCTGGCCAACCAGGCTGTGTGCTTGGATAAGGGTCTGGTATGGATTTTAGGGTCGCCATTTTTTTTTTTTAATTTTGGTGCAAGGTTCTCCTTAAAATCCATACCAGAGCCAAGGGGCCTGGTATGGACTGGGGGGGACCCCACGCCGTGTTTTTTTTTTTTTTTTTCATTTTTTTATCTGTATTGCCGGGGCCAACAATACATTACAGCCACAAGCAAGTGTGAATTCAATTTTTTTCTTTAGAAATGTCAGTATTGCTGCACCAGGCTACATACATCGTAAAGATGCGCCATTTTACAGGCACATTAAGGGGGCCCCACAGGCACAATATTTAAAGGAATTTTTCATTTTTATTGTTTCACTTAACCACTTTACGACCGGCGCACGACGATCTACGTCGGCACTCAGCCCCGGCCAGGCAAACTGACGTAGGCCTACGTCAGCACAATTTGCCGGCCCTGTGCGCGCTCCCGCGCGTCCCCGCCGCCGATGATGACTCGATTGGGTTCAGAACCGATCAGTCATCAGGTCCAGGCCAATCATTTTTGGTCTGGACCTGTTGATCGGTCCTGCCCAATCAGATCATCCTCTAAGCCTGTGAAATGTAAACACAGGCTTAGAGGAGATGTGCCCTCCCCCCACAACGGTCTTTTTGGATCCAGCGTGAGAGGAGAGCACATCTTACTGTGAGTACTGCACCAAGCACACCCACACACAGTTAGATAGGCACATTTCACCCCCGATCGCCCCCCCAATTAACCCCTACAGCACCTGACACAACACACACTATATACAGCATATAGCATATACCTATATACCTGTATAAGTGTGATTTGTGAACAGGTGTAGCCCTTGCGACCCCCCCTTTTCCACTCAAATTACCCCCCACCCCCCCCTAATAAAGATTTAACCCACTGATCCCCCCTGAACCCCCCCTGATCACCGCCGTTAACCCCTACACCCTCTGTCACATCAGCACTAATACAAACGCAATATACGGTGTTATTGTATTTTTGTATTAGTGTCATTGTGATCAGAATTAGCGCAGGCGACTAAGTTTCTGTCCCAAGAAGGTTTAGGGTCCCCGCCACCCGCCCAATAAAGATTTAAGCCCCTGACCCCCCCCTGATCACCCCTACACCCCCTGCCATAACACACACCGTATACAGTATATAGCATTTTGCTATATACCCGTATAAGTGTGATTTGTGGTCAGGTCTAGCGCTTGCGACCCCCCTTTTTCCACTTGAATTACCCGCCACCCCCCCCTAATAAAGATTTAAGCCCCTGATCCCACCTGATCCCCCCCTGATCACCGCTAGTTAACCCCTACACCCTCTGTCACATCAGCACTAATACAAACGTAATATACTGTGTTTTTGTATTTTTGTATTAGTGTCATTGTGATCAGAATTAGCGCAGGCGACTAAGTTTGTGTCCCAAGCAGGTTTAGGGTCCCCCCCACCCGCCCAATAAAGATTTAATCCCCTGATCCCCTCCTGATCACCCCTACACCCCCTGCCACAACGCACACTGTATACAGTATATAGCATTTTCTATATACCCGTATAAGTGTGACTTGTGACCAGGTTTAGCGCTTGCCACCGTTCCTTTTATCCTTAGGATACCCGCCAGTCCCTTCCAATAAAGATTTAAACCCCTGATCCCCCCCTGATCACATCCCGTTAACCCCTACACCCTCTGTCACATTAGCACTAATACACACATAATATACTGTTTTTACTGTATTTTGTATTGGTGTCATTGTGACTTGAGGTTGCGCTAGCTAGCTAGTTTCTTTCCCAAAGGAGGTTTAGGGTCCCCGCCACCCCCCCCAGATCCCCAGCGCATAGTTTAGAAGTAACCCCTTGATTGCCACACACGCACGCACGCACGCACGCACCTACACTTCCATTTCTAGTATAGTGTTTGAACAGATCAATATCTGATCTGATCAGAACTATACTAGCGCCCCCATAGTTTAGGGTTCCCAAAACGCGGTGTTTGCACGATCAGTACTGATTCCGGCCAGCACCTGCGTTTAACCCTTTCACCCAGGCAAGTGTAGTAATCAATAGATTACTGTCACTTGCAAAAAAACACAAGACACAAAACCGCTGTGTTAGCAGAGTCAGGCCTGATCCCTGCTAGCATTAGCAGTTTTTTTTGTAGCGCTTGAAATAGTCTTCGACAACCAGGTGCTTTTATTACCTGTGAGTCGCATCACTGTACGAGTAAATTTAGTTGCCAAAATGACCAAACGTTCGTACAGGGATGAAGAGCTTCTCAGTTATATGCTGACCGAGTCATCTGATAGCGAAGGGGAAGCTACAATGACCGAATTAGTGTCAGTATATGAACCTGATGACGGCAGCGGCTCCCTGACAGATAGCTCCGACGACAGATGGGTCCCTGTTAGACCCAGGCGTACCCGACCCCATTCTGAAGTTGTTGTGATGCAGGAATCGCAGGGTGCTCGTATGGAGCAGAGTGTGGGTACTAGTGCCGCTCATCCTTCTGGCGACCTGGCAAGCGCCAGCGGCCTAGTACAACCTGGACCTAGTACAACCAGCACTGCAGTAAGACCTGGTGACGTGGCGAGTCCCCTAAGTGCAGTTGAAGCTGGTGCGGTGGCTAGCACAAGTAGTGGCCCGCAGCCACCGCGTATTCGAAGACAGGCCCGTAGAGCCCATAGTGCCCTCCCTGATGCGCTGGGATTTCCTAATTGGCAACCCACCGATACTACAGCGCCAGTACTTCCCCCATTCACCGCCCAACCTGGAATCCACGTGGAGACAGCTGGTTTTACGCCCCTGAACTTTTTTGAGCTGTTCTTCACGGAAGATCTTTACAGATCTATTGTGGATCAATCAAATTTGTATGCACAACAGTTCATCGCCGCCAACCCAAATTCACACCTTGCCAGACAATTCGGCTGGAAACCTATAACGGTTTCCGAATTTAAGATCTTTCTGGGCCTTTCCCTCCACATGGGCATAACTAAACAGAGTGAATTGCGGCTATATTGGTCCACTAGCCCAGTTCATCATATGCGCATGTACTCTGCCTCTATGTCCAGGACGAGATACGAGCAAATTCTGCGATTTATGCATTTCAGCGACAATGAACTCTGTCGTCCTCGGGGAGACCCTGCATACGATCGGCTCCACAAAATTCGGCCCCTCATAGACCACTTCAATCAGCGGTTTGCAGCCTTGTTTACCCCCGAACAAGTTGTCTGCGTTGACGAGTCCCTGATTAAATTTACTGGCCGCCTTGCTATGAAACAGTACCTCCCCAGCAAGCGTGCCAAGTACGGGGTCAAACTGTATAAATTGTGTGACAGGGCCACAGGCTATACAGTTAGTTTCCGGGTCTATGAGGGAAAAGATAGCTGTGTGGAGCCCCCCAACTGCCCAGACTACATAGGGAGCAGCGGTAAGATCGTTTGGGACTTGGTGTCACCCTTATCCGGAAAGGGGTACCATTTGTACGTGGACAACTTTTATACAAGCGTGCCACTATTTAGTCACCTTCTTGATTTACAAATTGGCGCATGTGGCACCGTGCGACCTAATCGCCGGGGCTTCCCCCAACGGCTTGTAGATTCCCGTCTTAGTCGGGGGGCGAGAGCCTGCTTGAAAACGGACAAATTACTTGCGGTGAAGTGGAAGGATACACGGGATGTTTATGTTCTGTCCTCCCTTCACCCAGACACGACGATCCAAATTCCTACGGCAACTGGCGTTGTGGAGAAACCCCTCTGTGTCCACGAATATAACCTTAACATGGGAGGGGTGGACCTTAACGACCAGCTTTTGGCGCCGTATTTAGTTGCCCGTAAAGCCAGACGCTGGTACAAAAAAGTGTCTGTTTACCTATACCAATTGGCTATGCTGAACGCCTTTGTCCTATACAGGGCGTCAGGACGAACTGGATCTTTCCGGGAATTCCAGGAAGAGATCATCCTTGCCTACCTGTACCCAGGAGGCATGCCTGCCCAACTTCCCCTTCCAGATGCAGTGAGCCGGCTGCATGAGAGGCATTTTTCACATGTCCTCCCGAGTACCCCTACCCAAAGATGGCCCCAAAGAAGATGTCGTGTCTGTAGCAAGCGCGGATTTAGGCGTGACACCCGTTATTATTGTCCCAAATGTCCTGACCAACCTGGTCTCTGCATCGGGGAATGTTTCGAGCGCTACCATACACTAGTGGATTATTAGCGTAGGGTACAGCACGACACAGTGTAGGGCACATAAACACAGGGTCTCGAAGGATGTTGGATGTCCATCGACATTTTGAGAGACCCAAGCTGGAAGAGAAGATCGCAGATGATCGCAGTCCCTCCCAAATCAAGAAGTAAAGGAACAGTTAGAAAGAAAAATAAAAGGATCCAAAAACTGTTGTGGTGTCAGTAATTTTATATGTCCTTCTACTCCTTCCTACTATACTTTTTTTCAATGTCCTTTGTTTGTTTTTTCATTCTTTTGTGACCTGTTTCTCTTGCAGGTCCCTCGTCGGCTACCACGCATTGATTTTATATATTCTGACACAAACAGCGTTTGCGCTCAGCATATATGGATACCTTTGCTGATAGCAGCTGTGGTGATTTTCTGATTTCAGCACTGCAGTTAAAATCCTATTTTGGTATACGTGGATAGCGCCGTGTATACCCATCATTAAATTCAGTGGGTGGTTGTTTGGGCGGTTAATGATGAAAATCCAAAAACTGTTGTTGTCAGTCATTTTATATGTCCTTCTACTCCTTCCTACTATACTTTTTTTCAATGTCCTTTGTTTGTTTTTTCATTCTTTTGTGACCTGTTTCTCTTGCAGGTCCCTCGTCGGCTACCACGCATTGATTTTATATATTCTGACACAAACAGCGTTTGCGCTCAGCATATATGGATACCTTTGCTGATAGCAGCTGTGGTGATTTTCTGATTTCAGCACTGCAGTTAAAATCCTATTTTGGTATACGTGGATAGCGCCGTGTATACCCATCATTAAATTCAGTGGGTGGTTGTTTGGGCGGTTAATGATGAAAATCCAAAAACTGTTGTTGTCAGTCATTTTATATGTCCTTCTACTCCTTCCTACTATACTTTTTTTCAATGTCCTTTGTTTGTTTTTTCATTCTTTTGTGACCTGTTTCTCTTGCAGGTCCCTCGTCGGCTACCACGCATTGATTTTATATATTCTGACACAAACAGCGTTTGCGCTCAGCATATATGGATACCTTTGCTGATAGCAGCTGTGGTGATTTTCTGATTTCAGCACTGCAGTTAAAATCCTATTTTGGTATACGTGGATAGTGTCGTGTATACCCATCATTAAATTCAGTGGGTGGTTGTTTGGGCGGTTAATGATGAGTAATACTACGCATTATTCCTGTGCTGATTTCTGATAGGTTCTCTTTTTTTCCGTTCAGCCCACAGGCTGCATGAAAAAAAAAAAAACCTATATGCCAAACAAGGACCAGCAATGTACTGGTACGTTGCTGGACTTTGAGTGGTTATACCAGGATGATGCCTGCAGATTTAGGCATCATCTTGGTATCGTTTTTTACAGCCAGCGGTCGGCTTACATGTAAAAGCAATTCTAGCAGGTAATTGGCCGCTAGACTGCTTTTACATGCAGTGGGAGGGGCCTCCCCCCCCCCCACCGCCGCCTTCCGCAGCCTTCCATGGTTTTTCTCTGGCTCTCCTGTCCCACCGGTTAACCCGAGAGTGCAGCCGGTGGTTCAATTATCTAACCATAG
Organism: Pelophylax lessonae; assembly: GCF_965119305.1. NCBI lineage: Eukaryota > Metazoa > Chordata > Amphibia > Anura > Ranidae > Pelophylax > Pelophylax lessonae. Next base: position 211,964,111 of record NC_138769.1, on the reverse strand, counting down.
AGCTAATTGGAGATGAGAATGGCTCCAATCATCTCTATGGCCTAAGATGCCGGAGGCTACGAGCATTTTATGACTTCTGTTTCGCCAGAAATAAACAGGGCCATTGGGAAATTGGGAAAGTATTTTATCACACCAATTTTGGTGTGGTCAGATGCGTTAAGGTCAGAGGAGAGATCTAGAGTCTAAAAGACCCCAATTTTTTTTAAAAAGAGTACCTGTCACTACAGATTGCTATCATAGGGGATATTTAAATTCACTATGATAACAATAAAAATGATTTAAAAAAAAAAAAAATTAAAGGAAAGGTGTCAAAATAACATAAAAAAGCAAAAGAAAAAAAAAAAAAAAAATTGAGCCCCCCCCCTTACCCCCGGTGCTTGCGCGCAATGGCGCACGCAAGCGGTGGTCTAGTGTCATATGTAAACCACAATTGCAGCATGCATGTGAGGTATCGCCGCGATCGCCAGATCGAGTGCAGTAATTCTTGCAGTAGACCTCCTCTGTAAGTCTAAAGTGGTAACCTGTAGAGACTTTTAAAGGTTTTCAAAAATGTACATACGTTTTTGTCGCTGCGCAGGCATGCGCAATTTTTAAAGCATGTCATGTTAGGTGTCTATGAACTCGGCATAAGATCATCTTTTAAATTTTACCAAAAAAATTGGAATTATATAGTGTATTTGTGCAATAAATTAAAAAAAAATGTATTTTTTTCGCAAAAATTGCGTTTGGAAAATCTGTGCGCAAATACCGTGTGACAAAAAAATTTGCAACATCCACCATTTTATTCTATAGGGCCTCTGCTTTAAAAAAATATATAATGTTTGGGGGTTCAAAGTAATTTTCTAGTAAAAAAAAAATATTTTTTCATGTAAACAAAAAGGCACAGAAAAGGCTTGGTTTTCAAGTGGTTAGAAGAGTGGGTGATGTGTGGATAAGATTGAGTATAAAATGCCGGAACTGTTCAAACACCCCCCTAATGACCCCTTTTTGAAAAGTAGACACCCAAAGCTTTTTTCTGAGAGGCATGGTGAGTCCATGGAGTATTTTATATTTTGCCACAAGTTTCGGGAAAATTATTATTTTTTTTTTTTTTGTTGTTTTTTTACAGAAAGTTGTCACTAAATGATATATTGCTCATGCATGCCATGGGAATATGTGAAATGACACCCCAAAATACATTCTTTTGCTTCTCCTGAGTACAGGGATACCACATGTGTGAGACTTTTTGGGAGCCTAGCTGTGTACGCGCCCCCGAAAACCAATCCACATCTTCAGGTTTTCTAATGGCGTAAATTGCTGATTTTACCCCTGACTACCTGTCACAGTTTCAGAGGCCCTGAAATTTCAAGATGGCACAAAACCCCCCCAAATGACCCCATTTTGCAAAGTAGACACTCCAAGCTACTGGCTGAGAAGTATGGTGAGTCCATGGAATAGTTTATATTTTGCCACAAGTTTCGAGGAAAAAAATTTTTTTTATTTTTTTTTATTTTTTTACACAAAGTTGTCAGTAAATGATATATTGCTCACACAGGCCATGGGTATATGTGAAATGACACCCCAAAATACATTCTGCTGCTTCTCCTGAGTACAATGATACCCCATGTGTGAGACTTTTTGCCAGTCTAGCCGCGTACAGGACCCGGAAAACCAATGCGCACCTTTAGGCTTTCTAAGGGCGTAAATTGTTGATCTCACTCCTTACTACCTATCACAGTTTTGAAGTCCATAAAAAGCCAAGATTGCACAAACCCCCCCCAAATGACCCCATTTTGCAAAGTAGACACTCCAATCTATTTGCTGAGAGGCATGGTGAGTATTTTGCAGCTCTAATTTTTTTTGGAAAATGAAGAAAAAACAGGAAAATGCATTTTTTTTCCTCTTTTTTCAATTTCCAAAACTTTGTGACAAAAAGTGAGATCTGCAAAACACTCAACATGCCTCTCTGCAAATAGCTCAGGGTGTCTACTTTCCGAAAAGGGGTCATTTGGGGGGGGGTTGTGCTGTCTTGGCATTTCATGGCCTCCAAAACTGTGATAGGTAGTCAGGAGTGAAATCAACAATTTACGCCCTTGGAAAGCCTGAAGGCGATGATTGGTTTTCGGGGTCCTGTACTCGGCTAGACTGCAAAAAAGTCTCACACATGGGGTATCCCTATACTCAGGAGAAGCAGCAGAATGTATTTTGGGGTGTCAGTTCACATATACCCATGGCATGTGTGAGCAATATATCATTTACTGACAACTTTGTGTAAAAAAAAAAAAAATATATATATATATATATATTTCCCGGAACTTGTGGCAAAATATAAAATATTCCATGGACTCACCATGCCTCTCAGCAAATAGCTTGGGGTGTCTACTTTCCAAAATGGGGTCATTTGGGGGGGTTTTGTGCTATCTTGGAATTTTAGGGCCTCCGAAACTGTGATAGGTAGTCAGGAGTGAAATCAACAATTTACGCCCTTGGAAAGCCTGAAAGTGGGGACTGGTTTTCGGGGACCTGTACTCGGCTAGACTGCAAAAAAGTCTCACACATGGGGTATCCCTGTACTCAGGAGAAGCAGCAGAATGTATTTTGGGGTGTCATTTCACATATACCCATGGCATGTGTGAGCAATATTTCATTTACTGACAACTTTGTGAAAAAAAAAAAAAAATATATATATATATATATATTTCCCGGAACTTGTGGCAAAATATAAAATATTCCATGGACTCACCATGCCTCTCAGCAAATAGCTTGGGGTGTCTACTTTCCAAAATGGGGTCATTTGGGGGGGTTTTGTGCTATCTTGGAATTTTAGGGCCTCCGAAACTGTGATAGGTAGTCAGGAGTGAAATCAACAATTTACGCCCTTGGAAAGCCTGAAAGCGGGGACTGGTTTTCGGGGACCTGTACTCGGCTAGACTGCAAAAAAGTCTCACACATGGGGTATCCCTGTACTCAGGAGAAGCAGCAGAATGTATTTTGGGGTGTCATTTCACATATACCCATGGCATGTGTGAGCAATATTTCATTTACTGACAACTTTGTGAAAAAAAAAAAAAAAATATATATATATATGTATTTCCCGGAACTTGTGGCAGAATATAAAATATTCCATGGACTCACCATGCCTCTCAGCAAATAGCTTGGGGTGTCTACTTTCCAAAATGGGGTCATTTGGGGGGGGGTTTGTGCTATCTTGGAATTTTAGGGCCTCCGAAACTGTGACAGGTAGTGCAGAGGTGACATGCACAATTTACGCCATTAGAAAACCTGGGAGTGTTGATTGGTTTTCGCGGTCCTGTACACAGCTAGGCTCCCAAAAAGTCTCACACATGGGGCATCCCCATACTCAGGAGAAGTGGCAGAATGTATTTTGGGGTGTAATTCCACATATACCCATGTCATGTGTGAGAATTTTATCTTTTAGTGACAACGTTGTGTAAAAAAAAAAAAAAAAAAAAAAAAAATAGTAATATTCCCAAAACTTGTGGTAAAATATAAAATATTCCATGGACTCACCATGCCTCTTAGCAAACAGCTTGGGGTGTCTACTTTCCAAAATGGGGTCATTTGGGGGGGTTTTGTGGTATCTTGACATTTCAGGGCCTCCTAAACCGTTAGAGGTAGTGAGAAAATGCAATGAAAAATGTACGCCCTTTGAAATTCTGATGGTGGGGATTTGTTTTTGTGGTCCCGTACACAGCTAGGCTCCCAAAAAGTCCCACATATGTGGTATCCCTGTACTCAGGAGAAGCAGCAGAATATATTTTGGGGTGTAATTACACATATACCCATGGCATGTGTGAGCAATATATCATTTCAATGACAACTTTGTGTAAAAAAAAAATGTGACAACCTGTGACAAAAAAATGAAATATTCAATGAGCTCAACATGCCTCTCAGAACATTCCTTAGGATGTCTACTTTCCAAAAAGTGGTAGTTTGGGGGGGTTTTGTACTGCCCTGCCATTTTAGCACTTCATGAAATGAGATAGGCAGTCAAAAATTAAAGCTGCGTAAATTTCTGTATTTACACCATAGTTTGTAGACGCTATAACTTTTGCGCAAACCAATAAAAATACGCTCATTGAATTTTTTTTTGTCAAAGACATGTAGCTAAATATATTTTGGCCAAAAAAAAATACATAAATTGAGTATATTGGATATTTTTTAAAAGACAAAGTTGAAAATGTCATTTTTTTGCAAAATTTTCGCTCTTTTTTTATTAATATCGCAAAAAATAAAAAGCGCAGAGGTGATCAAATACCACCAAAAGAAAGCTCTGTTTGTGGGAAAAAAAGGACGTAAATTTCGTTTGGGTACCACATTGCATGACCGCACAATTGTCAGTTAAAGTCACGCAGTGCCGAGTCGTAAAATACCCCCTGGTCGGAATGGGGGTAAAATCTTCCGGGGCTTAAGTGGTTAAAGCATTATTAAAATCACTGCTACTGTAAAAATGATTCATTTTTAAAAAAATGTTTTGCATTGATTTATGTCCCCCAGGGCAGTACCCAGGTCCCCGTACACTTTTTTGGGCCAATAACTTGCATTTAAGCTTTTAAAATTAGGACTTTTGATTTGTCATGTTCGTGTGCCATAGACTTTAATGGAGGTCGCTAGAACATTTCCCCTGTTCGAGATGTTCTGGTGCAAACCGAACAGGGGGGTGTTCGGCTCATCACTACTTACCATGGCAAGGGGGTTGGATAACCTAGGCCCCATATAAACATAGGCTTATGGTACTGTGCCACTGGTGGCAATGATCAGAGCTTGGATCTTCCCAACGTTTGGCCAGAGTCTTAGAATATTTAACATGATTGATATACCTCCAGTTTGCCAGCTACAATCTCCAGCCCTGAGAGTGGACACATCAGACTCACTGTGTGCATGCTGTTCGAAGAAGGGACAGCAACGTGCAGAATGGGTTAAGATCTCGGCTCTTTGCTTTGCTGGAACAGATGTTGCTTGATTATTTTCCTCTCTTTCTCTGCCTGGGAACAGATGCTGTTTTCAAATATACTGGTTTATGTTAGGGTCACTCAGTCATAGTAAGATCATGCTCCATGGCTCCACACAAGTCCAAACTGTATTACCAGCTAGAGGGCCATTTCTGGCTGAGCTGCATGAATGTTTTGTAGGAGCCTGAGATATAAACTCTAGTAGTATTTTCAAGCAGGCTGTCATAGTAGTTGAAGCTTTTGTAGACAAGTGTCACAGCTGGGATATTTTGCAATTCTGGCTGCTGTGCAGGGTGTTCATCTACTGTCTAATTGTGGCTGGATTACAGATAATTCTTATATTTGTCTGGTATTTGTCAGAGATTTTAAGGGTTGCAGTGAGCTGTAGCTGTAGAATTCCTATTAAAGTTTGCCATGGGCTACACCAGGGGTGGACTACTGTGACCTTCCATCTGTTGTGAAACTACAAGTCCCATCATGCCTCTGCCTCTAGGAGTCATTCTTGTAACTGTCAGTCCTGCTATGCCTCATAGGACATGCAGTCCCACAACAGCTGGAGGGTCACAGTTGCCCACCCCTGGAACTACGCAGAGCTGCTGCGGAACTACAAGTCCCATCATGCCTCTGCCTTAGGAAGTCATTATTGTAACTGTAGGTCTTCTCATCATGCCTCTGCCTCTGGGAGTTATGCTTGTAACTATCTATCAGTCTTGCAATGCCACATGGGACATGTAGTTCCACAAAGGCTGGAGGGTCGTAGTTGCCCATTCCTGGGATATGCAGAACACTAACTTCAGTTGTCACAGTAAATTCCCTTAGCCCATGCTTAGCCACATGACAGCTCAGAATGTTCACTTTTGTTCAATTTCCTTGTTTCTTGAACTGTACTGTATGTACATCCCAACAATGAACGTTTCTTATTTTCTTTCTTTTGGTCTGCCCCAGAAGATGCTATTTGTAGCAAAACGCATAGGATGGAGTCTAAGTTCGTGACTTCATCACACCCTGTGAACCTTGATAGTTTTTTTTTTATCAGTTTTACATTATGCGGTTCCTCTGGTTCTTCTTTTAATCATGATACACTGTTGAACCGGAGGGTGATCTATGAGTCGTTACCTGAAGTGGAGACTGTGGGCAGCTCTGTGGTGGAAACCTGTCCATATAACAAGCTTGTTTTGATTGCTCTGTAATAGGGAGTCAAAGAGTTCTGGTAATCAGGAGCTATTTAGTGTTTGGTAGGGGTACACATTGCTGTATGAATATATGGACACTTGCTGAAGATTTCACAATGTTCACATTTGGCACTTTATTTGACTCTTTTCACTTTCACTGGATTTCATTTATTGATATAATTAAATTCACTAGTTTTCTTTTTACTTATAATTTGTACTATATTTTATATGCACAGCACTATTGTATATTAGTTTTTGAGACCAATTTATATCTGTTGGTGTGCTTGCTGCTATATTCTTGTTACATGTTAACTTTTAGTGCGGTTACAAGGTTTTCTCTATTCGCTGTCAAATACATAGTTAAACCATTTTAATGTATCTGCTTTATAAGTGCAAAAAAACGTATTGATCATGTCAGGAATTCAGCGTTGTTCAGTGTCTTGAGCACACTTCCTGTGTGCTCAAGACACTGATAAGGAGACCTCCCAACTCTTATCCTGCACTAAGGAGACCTTCTCATAAGGAGACCTCCCAACTCTTATCCTGCACTACAGAACAGCTAGTCCCTTGCTGTACAGATAAAGAGAATAAACAGGATTCAGTAGTTTACCAACAGACAACTGAGCCGGGCTGACATAGTCTTAACATTTCCTCTGCTTGATATCCCAGTCCTGTGCATCTGTCCGGTCTTAAGAAGGGTCTTCGTTTCTCTGAAGTTTTCATTTTTGAAGTATAAAAATTACAAGATTCATCTCTCTGCAGAGGCGTAACTAGAACTTTCAGGGCCCCAGTGCAAGAAACCATGAAGGACCCCCCTGGACCCCTGGCAGGAGCCCTTGCTTTCAAGCCTGGTGCTCTTCCCACTAAATTTTTGGGCCCTTTACTCTTGTTGCGGGGCCCTTTATTATGGTCCCGCAGCATTACAGTCCAGCAGCGGGACCCTTTCACAAGTTCTGCAGTGGGCCCCCTTCCTGCCATCTTGGGGCCTCCCCACGGAGGTGAAATGCCAGGGCCTGGTCGCATGTGACCTTTGCGATCCTGGAAGTTCGCCTACTGGTGTCAGTAGTTTTTATTTTTTGGTATTTTATTTGTATTATTTTTTATCATTATTTTTTTACAATGTCACTGACTATGACTCTGTCCATTCAGAAAAGGTAAAGCTGGTAAATTACATATTTACTGACCCCTTCCTGGTTCTCTATTGTAAAACATCCCCTGCAGCAGCCGTCAGGAGAGGGAAGGGAGCAAACTTTTATCACAAACTTTGAAGGGTGATTCCAAGTAAAAATGGATTCCAAACGTGAATAAATAGTTCAATAAATGCATGAAGGGGTGTCGCCAGAGAAAAGAAAACAGAAGGTGTCCAGACGCCCAAAGAGAAAAGGGGTCATGGCACTCAAGTGTGACAAAAGGGAGGCTTACCAGAAACTTTTGACCCCGTTCAAGTGGTCAATATATGCCTTAGTGGATAAAATCATCCATTAATTAGCTCCAATCATGGTTGCTCATTTCACACAGAAAATATCTCAATGTTTCAGATAGACATGGTTCCAAACCAACCAGTTAAGCCACCCCCTGCCATGGGAGATACAGGGGCTGCATTTGCTATTTACAGGACACTATATACTTTTTCAGCCTGATTGTACAGTCATACCTTCCAAACTGGGTCATGATTCCTGGAGGGAAATATGCCGTGTAACATCCACCTGAGTACTGTTCTTTACACCAGTCCTTTTCTTCATAATGCACAGGCTTTAAGAGAGAATAAAACCATATAATGCAGTCAATTACATTAAGCTGTCATACATCTTTAACAAACTAAGAATGCTGGTGTGACTAATGTCTTTGTCCCAATAGAGGAGATCTTTCTTCACTCCCTGTCCTGTCTGACCACCATTACTTGAACAGGAAGTGAGGGGAAATTTTCCTCATGGGGCACAGACAGCTAAAACACTGACAGATGTTCTAAACCTTACTCGCTCTGCTAGAAAATGCAGTTTTTTTAAGTATTTTTCCTCACTTCTTTGTCTACCCGATACTGGTCAAAGAGATGAGATGTGGAAGAATTTTCCTTCACCTTCTGTTTAGTCTAAGTAGAATAAAAGTAATAGAAAGACTTCAAAATGGGGAAGGACGCAGAAATACGGAATACAGAAGGGTGTGTCACTGTAGTGGTAGAGAGCACAGTAATGCACATTGGTAAACTGATAGCAAATTCTGTAGCATGCACCAGTGGTGTGGCATCAAGCCCAAATACACCTGCTGCAGGGATTACTCTGAATGAGTTTCCTGCTGGGTATGGCTGCTGTGGTTGGTGAGGTTCTACATTTAAATGCTGATGCTACTGCATATAGTGGCAGCGACACAATTACTCACCTTCTGTTTTTGTGCATATGCCAGACATTGGCATCATATTGGACTATCCCAAATACTCTACACCAGCGTTTCTCAACCTTTTCAACACAGAGGAACCCTTGAAATACATTTCTGGTCTTGGGGGAACCTCTGCTTAAAATGAAAAATCTACAACTCATGACACATTAGTGTGACAGTCAGTGGGAAGAATGCTCCTTACTCTTGTCATCATTGGAAAGAATTACCCCCTTAGAGATAGCTAAAAGGAACAATGGTGTCATTGGAAAACTATCTGAGAGGCAGAGGAATCCTAGGGTTCCACAGAACCCTGGTTGAGAAACCCTGCTCTACACTAACCACAGAACAGACCTGGCATTTAGTGATAGTGCTGAATATATTCTCTAATTTGCAGTGATCATCTGAGATCTCAGCACAGGAAATCTCCCTTCACCAATAACATATTTGTGACTTCTTCTTAGAACATGACTTGCTGAGAGATGCATATAAGTACCTTACCTTAGATCAGTGGGTGATATGGTCTAAGAGCCTTCAATATATTAGGTGGTGCTCAATCATAGAAGCCTCTCTACAAGCTTAAAAATAGGCAGCTTTTGCATTTGGAACTAGGAACCCAGTACCCCGGCCCACGGCACCCTGAAATTGCATTTTCATGCCACCCAGAATCCCTACCACTCCACCCCTAACTATGAACTTCCCTGCTTTGAGCACTCTGACTCTAAACCCCAAGCTGCTTCCATGCCTCCATAGACACACACAGTGCAGCTTGCCACCACCCCATTTCCTCCTCACACGATTTGATTGACAGAAGCAGAGACCAATGACTCCCACTGTTGCCTGTGCCTGTGAGAGCAGGAAGGTATACAAGCACTGCTGCAAATGGACACAGCGCTGGATCAATACAGGACTTGGGTGAGTATTAAGTAAGGGGATGGGAGAACATCCCTCTATTCTCTATCAAATCGATCTTCACATACCCCTCCAGCTCTTCTACCCACCCTATCCCTCTGATCCCTCTAATGCAGGGAGTAAGACAGTCATGTGAGCTGTCAAAAAGGGTTTATGACAGAGTCAAAATCCCCCTAATATGTCAGAAGTTCTAGTTCTTCCATTTTATTAATCAGACTACTAGCATAAGCATACATGCCTTTTAATCTTGTACATGTGCACATTTTATCCCTGCAAACCTTTTGATTTCCTTTAGTTTCAGCATGCCTGCTAGCCTTTTAGTTTCTCTATCATGTGGTTTGAGGCCCCCCATTCGACTTTTCCCCCATCTGTACACTCTGATCTTTGCTCACTGCACTGTATACCTTCCTTTAATTCCTCCCTCCACATCTTAGTTTACAACTTCCTTCACCCTTCTGACCATCTTCTCCCCCAACAGAGCTGCACCCTTTACATTTAGGTGCAGTCCACCTCTGTTATAGAGTCTACAACCAACCATAAAGCCCAGTTCTCCATAAACCCAAAACATGCCTTCTTACACCAGTTTCCCAGCCACTTTATAGCTCTCTAAGCTCCTGCTGCCTCTCCGGTGTGGCTCAAGGTACAGGCAGTATTTCTGAGAAAACTATCTTTAGGGTAATTTTAGCTGGGGGGGTAGTCTGCTCCAGCATTGCCTCTTCCGAACTGGTATATAGATCAGGCAAGAACTGGGGGAGGGGCTATTTTTTTGTATTCTACTTTTAAAAAAAGTATAATATCTATTCTTCATAGTGAATCATATATACATTTTCTACTGAGACTCCAGAAGTTCTTGAGCATTCAAAAGTAGCAAAATGTTGTCTCTTCCAAATGTTTGCCATTGTCTAGAAGCACAGACTGTACTTTATAAAGGCTAAGGGAGTAGGGATCCTTCACCTTTGTGGTAGCCATATGCTAACATGTCCCAGGCATTTTGGAAATCAGACCTACCCCAATGACTTTTTTTGTATCTTCAGATATGTTCAAGATTGTTCTCTTATTGCCTGTTATCTGTATTCTTGGACCATAAGTATCCACGTAAAAAATGTCTTAGCATAATTGAAGGTATGAGAAATAATGGCTGTGGCTGATAACAGTATGGTATATACCCGAGGTATGATGCAAAACAGCAGTAAGGAAATTAAAAATTAAACATCTTATCTTACACAGGGCATTACTTACATGGAGTGCTTCTTCTGTTCCCATGGCCTTGGCGTAGTATTCACATATTTTTATTTTCCTGTTCATAAAAGATTTGCCAGAACATAGTTAATTTGAAGGCATTGTATACTTCCAATATTTTTGTTGTTTTAACTTGGTATTAGTGTAGTTATATTCCATGTGTTATTTGTTTGCTTTACCTTGTAATGAAGGGCTCACATGTTGTCGCTGCAGTGTCATGGCTGATCGATTTCCATATGTCCAGGTATACTGAACAAAATTATAAACACAACACTTGTTTTTGCCCCCATTTTTCATGAGCTGAACTCAAAGATCTAAGAAAACCGGGATTCATCCGTGAAGAGAACACCTCTCCACAATGCCAGATGCCATCAAATATGAGCATTTGCCCACTCAAGTCGGTTACGACAACGAACCAGGTCAGGTCAAGACCCAGATGAAAATGACGAGCATGTAGATGAGCTTCCCTGAGATGGTTTCTGACAGTTTGTACAGAAATTCTTTGGTTATGCAAACCGATTGTTGCAGTAGCTGTTGAGTGGCTGGTCTCAGACAATCTTGGGGGCGAAAATGCTGGATGTGGAGGTCCTGGGCTGGTGTGGTTACACGTGGTCTGCGGTTGTGAGGACGGTTGAATGTACTGCCAACTTCTCTGAAACGCCTTTGGAGACGGCTTATGGTAGAGAAATGAACATTCAATTCACGGGCAACAGCTCTGGTGGACATTCCTGTAGTCAGCATGCCAATTGCCCGTTCCCTCAATACTTGTGACATCTGTGGCATTGTGCTGTGTGATAAAACTGCACATTTTAGAGTGGCCTTTTATTGTGGCCAGCCTAGGGCACACCTGTGCAATAATCATGCTGTCTAATCAGCATCTTGATATGCCACACCTGTGAGGTGGATGGATTATCTCAACAAAGGAGAAGTAAACACAGATTTAGACAGATTTGTGAACAATATTTGAGAAAAATAGGCCTTTTGTGTACATAGAAAACGTCTTAGATCTTTGAGTTCAGCTCATGAAAAATGGGAGCAAAAACAAAAGTGTTGCATTTATAATTTTGTTCAGTGTATTTATTCACATACGTTGTTCCTATTTGCTACAGGGACAGGTTATTTCTTGTTCCAGATTACAGTGTCCAGTCCATGCCTTGCCATTTCTCTGTGTTGCATCACATCAGGGCCGGCGCTCCCGCTAGGCGAAACAGGCAGTCGCCTAGGGTGCACTGCCACCTAGGGTGCAGCCTTACCTCTCAAGTGTCCCTGATTCGGCGGGATCGTCCCCAGCGAATCAGGGCTGAGTACCGGAATACTTGCGGTGGTGCGGGCGGCTTGGTACCCGCACACCGCGAGTTACACATGGCAGCTGGTCTCTCTCCCTGGCTGCAGCCTGCCTGTGTCAGTGCAGACTGCAGAGAGCGGAGAGCACTCTGAACCTGCCCCTCCCCCTTCCTGTGTTTCCTGTATGCAGAGGAGGCGGGAGCAGCTCACCACTCTCTGCAACAGCTCCGCTCTGATCTGAGGTCTGTGACTGATTTTTACATCTAATACTAACTTGCTGGGGGGGTAAATGGAGATGGGGGGGTGTATGGAGAGGGGGAGGGATGTATGGAGAGGGGGGGTGTATGGAGCTGGGGGGATGTATGGAGATTGGGGGGATGTATGGAGAGGGGGGATGTATGGAGCTGGAGGGGATGTATGGAGCTGGGGGGATTGTATGGAGAGGGGGGGATATATGGAGCTGGGGGGATATATGGAGCTGGGGGGATGTATGGAGAGGGGGGATGTATGGAGATTGGGGGGATGTATGGAGAGGGGGGAATGTATGGAGAGGGGGGGGTGTATGGAGGGGGGGTGTATGGAGCTGGGGGATGTATGGAGATTGGGGGGTTGTATGGAGAGGGGGGGTGTATGGAGACGGGAGGATGTATGGAGCTGGGGGGATGTATGGAGCTGGAGAGGATGTATGGAGCTGGGGGGATTGTATGGAGCTGGGGGGATGTATGGAGAGGGGGGATGTATGGAGCTGGGAGGGTGTATGGAGCTGGAGGGGATGTATGGAGCTGGAGGGGATGTATGGAGAGGGGGGATGTATGGAGGGGGGGTGCATGGAGCTTGGGGGATGTATGGAGAGGGGGGTGTATGGAGTTAGGGGATGTATGGAGCTGGAGGGGGTGTATGGAGAGGGGGGTGTATGGAGCTGGAGGGGATGTATGGAGCTGGGGGGATTGTATGGAGCTGGGGGGATGTATGGAGCTGGGGGGATGTATGGAGCTGGGGGATGTATGGATCCGGGTGGGAATGTTGAGAGATGGGGGTATTGTATGGAGCTAGGGGGATTGTATGGAGCTGGTGGGGATGTATGGAGCTGGTGGGGGGGATGTATGGAGCTGGGGGGATGTATGGAGCTGGATGGGATGTATGGAGCTGGGGGGAATGTATGGAGATGGGGGGTGTATGGAGAGGGGGGTGTATGGAGATGGGGTGATGTATGGAGATTGGGGGTGTATGGAGATTGGGGGGTGTATGGAGCTGGAGGGGATGTATGGAGATGGAGGGTGTACGGAGATGGGGAGGGGAATGTATGGAGATGGGGAAAGTATGGAGACGGGGGGTGTATGGAGATGGGGGAGGGTCTATGGAGCTTGGGGGATGTATGGAGATGGGGGGATTGTATGGAGCTGGGGGGATGTATGGAGATGGGGGATGTATGGAGCTGGGGGGGGGATGTATGGAGCTGGGGGGGGATGTATGGAGATGGGGGATTGTATGGAGCTGGGGGGGAATGTATGGAGCTGGGGGGGTGTATGGATCTGGGGGGGGGTGTATGGAGATGGGGGATTGTATGGAGCTGGGGGGTGTATGGAGCTGGTGGGGAATGTATGGAGATGGGGGGATGTATGGAGATGGCTGCCACTGCCAGCTTCCTACCACCAAAGCCCCTTAACCACTTGCCGACTGCCGCACGACTATTTACGTCGGCAGTCAGCCCCTCACAGGCAGAGTAACGTAGGGCTACGTCGCTAGCCTGTGAGGGTTTTGGGAGCAAGCGCGCGACGCCGGAGGCGCGCTCCCGCGCGGTCACGGACCCCCCCGCGTGTGTGCCCGGCGGACCCGATGTCCGCCGGGCACTCGCAATCGTCCATGACAGCGGGAGAAAGGCAGGTGGCTAGTGTAAACAAAGCTGCCTGTCAGTTCTCATTGTGTAAGAATGATGATCAAATTACACATCAAGCCACAGCCAATCACAGTTAGAAGCATGCCCCTAGGACACACTTAACCCCTCCCTCTCCAATACAGTTAACTCCTTCACTGCCAGTGTCATTTTTACAGTAACAGTGCATATATATAGCACGGATTACTGTAGTAATGTCACTGGTAACCCCAAAAGTGTCAAAAATGTCAGTCAAGGGTCTGATCTGTGCGCCCCAATGTCGCAGTCCCGCAAAAAAAATCGCAGATCGCCGCCATTACGCTCTAAAAAAAAAACAACAAAAATGACAAAAATCTTTCCCTTTGTTATTAAACGCAATAACTTTTGCGCAAACCAATCAAAATACGCTTTTTGTGATTTTTTTTTACCAAACATATGGTAAAAAAAAAAATTGGCCTAAAATGTTAAAACATTTTGATTTCTACATTTTTTTGGGGGGAATTTCATATAAAAAAAATGTGAAAATATTGTTATTTTTGCAAAATTGATGCTATTTTTTTGTTTATAGCGCATGATCAAAAAATCGTACAGGTGATCAAATACCACCAAAAGAAAGCTCTCTTTGTGGGAAAAAAAGGACGCCAAATTAATTTAGGTACAGCGTCGCACGACCGCGCAATTGTCCGTTAAAGTCACGCAGTGCCGAATCGCAAAATAGGCCCTGGTCAGGAAGAGGGTAAAATCTTCCGGGGCTTAAGTGGTTAAAGTTACTGGTGCACATCATATATGATGGACGCAGGGAAAACATTTTTTTTCCAGTGACAACACGGACACAAGGACATTTCTACTTCCAGTGAAATTTTGTTTTTTTATTTCAGTGACACCAAGGATGCAGGGACAATCTTTTTTCCAGTGACACCACAGATGCATTTCTACCTAAAACCCTGCTCACCCATAGTGCAGTGCCGTGTTTTAAAAATGTTTTAAAGGTGTTTTTTTTTTTTTTTTGGGGGGGACGCAAGTAGCTGGTCTTGCCTTGGTGGCAAAATAGTCTAGCACTGGCCCTGCATCACATCACCAATTTTGGAGAGCTAATGTGATGAAACACGTCTTTTCCTTTCATTGCTCTGCCTGCTTGTGGATGTGTAAGATCTAAATACTATGCAGTTTTCACCTGCAGAACACTAGCCAGAGAGACCGGGGGGGGGGGGGGGTCTGACCCACACCCACTCAGGTTGAAGAGCTCTAGGGTTTCACTAAATCCTCTGAATACATACACCGGAAAGGTAGATTCTTTCTTTGTCAAACGAAGCAGGACAAGCTTAATTTGCATTTACTTTAGCTTATATCAAGAACTCACACATACTGACAGTGTATTCAATCCTGCTGTAGTCCTGTCCATACTACAAACTATTATCTCCACAGCAAAGGACAGGACTAAGCATTGACGTAATATGGAAACAGAAAAGCAATCGTGTAAACCAACTCTTTATTTCCATATAAATAGCCAATATTATTAATAATTCCAAGTATTTGTCTAAGCATATTCATAATTCAAAGTATTTGTCCAAACTGTTGTAAATTGTAAACATAAAAATGGGTCTTTATAGGATATATGTTTGTGTAAAAATTGATTTGCTTTTAACCATTCCCTATAGATTTTTGAAGGGTTTCACTCCACCACATGACAACTTTCTAGTAATGTCAACTTTTTTTAACCAGCTTTCAATCAAAGAAATAACTGAACAGATAAAACAACCTATCTACTTCATTGCAAAAAAGCTATACCTAAGTATATACTGTTTATATGGTTCCTAAGGAATGAAATGTCAGGCAGGAGCACTGGGTTTATTTAGAGAATCCTACACCAGTGCCAGCCTATCTAATATAAACATACATAAACATTATGGCTAAGTAACAATAAAATCTCACTCTGCTGATCCTGCTTTAATCCCTGCCTACAATTATGGAAAGGGATGGAAAATTAGGGACTTCTCTCTGTTTTTTTTTTTTTATTCACATGTTAACAGTGAAGGTTTTTTTTGTAGTTTGCTTCTAGAACATACCCAGGTAATACAAATTATGTCCTCCTTTGTTAAATCCATAGCAAAAATGAACACAAATAAAAAAAAATACAGGTGCCATGACTTTAAACAAAAATACAGTCAACAGATGGACTTCTTTACTTGAAGTGTAACTCCACTTTTGTTGAGAAAAAAAGAAATCCCCTCTGGGTGATCTATGTGCATTGCAGGAACTTTAATAAACTTTATAGCATAGTTCTACCTGTTTCTGCTCTGAAGAAAAAGCTGCTTGTTTCACCAAGTCCTTGCAGGACTGTGTAAGATTCTGGTACCTCCGATACCCTTAATCACCACTTTCTCTGTAATCCGTCCCACCTTTCTCTTCAGGTGGTACGCATATACCTTTAAGAACGATGATGTCACTGCTGAGCGCCGCAGAGCGGCTATTTCAACCGCCGGCGGTCTCACTCAGATTGTTCGTTCAACCGCATGGTTGGTTCGATCAAGCCATGCCTGAAGCAGCCATACCTGATGTTACTCGCTCATGTATCTCGCTACCTGGACTTGTTTCACTCACTGATCTTGTATCTCGCTACCCGATCACTCTTGGAATACTGCTTCTACTCATGGCTATCTCACCCTGCTTTACTGCCTTGTTATCCACATGCTTTCAAGCCTGTCTCTCGATCGGAACCTCCAGCTATTCCCTTTACCTGGAGCAGACCGGAACCTCGCTACTGATCCCTGTATCTCGCTACCGGATCATTCCTTATCTACTGGACCTCTCTAAACTACTAACATTACAAGTGATAAGTACCCCGCAGGGGAACCCTCCATAACCTTATTGCACTATCTACCTATGCACATTAAGGACTGTTACTACCTATCCATACTATCCTATCATCTGCACTGTTACATAGATTGCTAGCTCTTGAGCCTACTCCCATCTATCATCTGCACTGCTGCATAGATTGCTAGCTCTCCTGTCTACTACTATCTATCCTTGCACTGGGTTAGTCTATCCTGTATTTGTCATCTGCTGTCCTCACCACCTATTAGCATACTCGATACTAACCTATCTGCATTCCTAAATACCATCTTGAACTCTCCTATACAAACCTATCAAGTGATTACCATCCTTGTCACTGTTCACACCTGTCCCTTCAGCACATCACCTTCATACTATCATATACATCCTATCACTCCAGGAACATCTCATTGAGTGTGTATATATCTGTATGTTGAAGCTGACAGGCCCACAGTGATGAGTCCTGGAGAGTTGGATCTGGTATTCAACACATCTCTACATGACTACTGAGTGGAGATTTTGCAGCTGCAAATCCAGCCTATACTAAAAACGCAGGAGCGTTACAGACTGATGCTTGAAAAGGATGGTAAACACAGGTGCAGCACTAATCAAATACAAACTATAATCAATGTCCATATCCAAGAGGAAGAGAACCAAAAGGATGTCCACTCTAGTTCAGGAAATCTTCTGTAAGTGTTAAGAGAACTGTCACCAGCACCCAATCACACATCCTCTTACCGAATCGCATTGACCCTCATCACAAAGGTCAATGCCAGCAACAAATCTAAGATGAATCAGATGTGGCTGTAAGATCCTCCTGACGTTCACCCTATGGTTCCTCTGTCTCACTCCCAATAATGTCATCCAATCATGTGGGAACAAGTAGGACACCTCTCATAGTGCAGTAGAGTCAAATAGATGTATTGGTAAAATAATACCAACTTACATCTAAGCACAGTATGAGCAGTACATCATCATCATCCTAGACAATCATGTTGAAACCGCAGATACAGGTTTCCATCCAACAATATGGCCGCCGCGTCCCCCAGCTGCATGTACGTCACACACCATTGGCTCATCCCAACGTGTTTCGTCACTAAATGACGTCGTCAGGGTGGGTGACATCATTTAGTGAGGAAACGTATTGGGAGAAGCCAACGACGTGTGACGTACATGCAGACGGGGGACACAGCTGCCATATTGTTGGTTGGAAACCTGTATCTGCGGTTTCAACATAATTGCCTAGGGTGACGATGATGTACTGCTGATACTTTGCTTAAATGTTAGTTGGTATTATTTTATCAATAAATCTATTGGACTCTACTGCACTATGAGAGGTGTCCTACTTGTTCCCACATGATCGGATGACATTATTGGGAGTGAGACAGAGGAACCATAGGGTGAACACCAGGAGGATCTTACAGCCACATCTGATTCATCTGAGATTTGTTGCTGGCATTGACCTTTGCGATGAGGGTTGATGTGATTCAGTAAGAGGCTGTGTGATTGGGTGCTGGTGACGGTTCTCTTAACACTAACAGAAGATTTCCTTAACTAGAGTGGACACCCTTTTGGTTCTTTTCCTCTTGGATATGGACATTGATTATAGTTTGTTTTTAATTAGCGCTGCACCTGTGTTTACTATCTTGATGATCTTTTACTATATTCAAGATTTTGTGTTGGCTGCTGCTCAATTTATAAAGGTGATAGATACAATCTGAATCCAGCGCAGCATAATACATATATTGCTTTAAAAGGATGGTCTGGATTCTTTGAACCACCTGGTGCACTTTCAGCATTCTAACAAGGAGCTTTGCGGTGTCTGCATCCCATAAGGCCTGGTTCCCACCTATGCAGGTTGCATATTCCAGGTGTATTTTGCGTTTTTCAATACACGTTTTTGATCCATTGAAATCTATAGAACCAAAAACCAGGAAAAAAAGTCCCTGGCCTTTTCCATAAAATGCACAGATGTGAATGTGACCCATAGGAAACCATGTTAAATGGACTGTAGTGTGTTTCAGCAAAATGGAAAATGCTAAAAAAAAAAAATGCATACTGTAGGTGTGAACCAGGCCTTATAAGTAAATAATCCTTAGGAAGTATCTCCCCAAAAATGAAATCCCTTTTGCAGAAGACACCTAAAATTGTACGTGTATCTTAGTGCAGAAATCAGAGTCAGTGAGCCCATCACTCAAGCAGGAAATTACATTTTTGTGGGTGTTCTGTGTACAGAATGCCTCCAGGCTGCCATATTGCATTAAATTAATTTGACAGTTTTAGAGCATTTCAGCAGCTTTAGTTTAAAATGGAGAGGCCATTTTTAATAACAATAAATTACAAAAAGGCTTGTGTGGCAATGTTATATTTTATATATATATATACCTGCATATATATTTATATATATACACACATATATATATATATATATATATATATATATATATATATATATATATATATATATATATATATATATACACACACATTATATATATATATATATATATATATATATAAATATATACATACACATATATATATATATATATATATATATATATATATATATTTTAACAAAAGTGAAATCCCTCTTTAAAACGCTTTTATTTAAAAAACACCATTTCAGATTTAAATGTCCTTTAAAAGTCCATATTGACAAGAGATAAGTACTATTTTTACTTTCAATGGGATGTAATAAAGGTTGTCAATTTTGCTATTGTCCTAGCAGGATGCTTATAGTATTAAAGTACTGTACCTAGGAGGAAATACATATTAAATGCAAACTCTATTACCTTTCTTCCTTGCTCAGATTTGCCAGCAGAGATGCTTTTCTGGAGAGGATGAATCTGAAGGAAATAAAATACGTAATTAAACTGTGAAGCACATATAGGGAACAAAGCTTACTTCCTAGGGGTTTTAGTATTTCAGCCAGACAAAGATTATAGAATATATGCAGCTCTACAGGCATTGCACCATAAAAGGGATTCTTAAACAAACTAACTAACACATTTGTGAAAATAAATTATTCAGAAAACAGTGTACTCAACAAAATGATTAATAGAACTCCTACCAAAGCTTTTTAAGACTGTAGTTCTCAAAGACCCTTGCAGGGAGATTTTACCTTGATACAGTACAGCTATGACAAATGCTGCTTAAGGAGGAAGTAAATCCTCCTCTGCCACTTTTACCTATAAGTAAGCCTATATTAAGGCTTACCTATAGGTACTGTAAATATCTCCTAAACATGTACCGTTTAGGAGATATTTACCTTACATGCAGCCAGTGACGTCACTGGCGCATGCACTCTGAAGGAACGGCCGCTGGTGCCGTTTCTTCAGAGCCCCGTGCCGTGACCATCGGCTCCCGCGCGCGTGCGCGGGAGTGATGTCACCGCGGCTCCGGGCCAATCAGATGGCCGGATGCCGCGATCCCGGAAGACAGGCGACTAGACATGTCGCCCGTCATACAGGTGAGCAGGCGGCACGGCGGGGGCTCGTTCTTAGGTAAGTATTTCATAATGAGCTAGTATGCGATGCATACTAGCTCATTGTGGGTTTCTCTTTCAGGTTGCAGTTACAACCTCTTTAAATGAAAGCTTTGCTTGCTCTGTCACTATCTTTATGGTGGGAATGATTTTAGCTCCAGTAGCACAGTTTTCAGTTTAAATTTGGGTAATCAATGTATAAACCTTTTTTAAAGTGTATGCAAACCAAAAACGTGTTTTTTTTTTTAGTTTTGGATAGAGTAGAGAAGGGTTAGAACCTGTCAAGTTTTTATTGATGGTTGTGTCCCTGGTTGGGGAGATTCATCCTCTCGGTTTTATCCTGGTAACCAATGTCTCTGTGACTGAAAGCGATAGGAAATCCAAAAGTTTGAATTGTTACCAGAACAAGAATAGAGAGGAAATTAGCCACTAGGGATGCTTGTTCTGGTATTAACTCTCTAAGAAGGGCAGGGCAGGGAGTAGAGGGAAATCTCCCCATTATGGAACGACAGCAAAATAAACCTTACTTAAAGTATAAATAAAAGCAAAACTTTTGTATTAGTTTTGGATAGAGGAGAGAAGGATTAGAACACCTGTCAATTTGTAAGTCTATACCCCCATTAGGGAGATCCCCCCTCTCTATTTGACCTGTTAACCATTATCATTGAAAGTAAAAGAAAATCCCAAATTTTGGGTTGTCCCCAGAAAAGTAATAAAGGGGAAATCTTCCAATGAAGACACTAGTTCTCATTTTCTGGGGGTCCTCAAGGAATTTCCTAATTTGCAGGGATTTCCTTCCACTTTCTTTTTGGCTATGGGGCAGGATGTGAAGGGAAATCTCTGCAATGGGACAAAGATGGCGAAAACAAAACTGACAGGGGTTATAACCCTCCCTTACTCTATCCAAAGTGAAAGAAAACATTTTGCCTATAGTTCTACTTTATTTTATGTGCTAATAATAAAAAGTGTTTTGGCTTCCCATACTCTTTAATTTGTTCCTCTATAAGACTTTTTTTTTTTTACCAGTGTTAGTAAAATGACAGCGATATGGAGTGGACAGTACTGATTCAAAAAAGGGGTGCTAACATTTACTACTCTTTACCTGCCTTTTCTTTTGCTAATACAGTCAGGTCCATAAATATTGGGACATCAGCACAATTCTAATCTTTTTGACTCTATACACCACCACAATGGATTTGAAATGAAACAAGATGTGTTTTAACTGCAGACTTTCAGCTTTAATTTGAGGGTATTTACATCCAAATTCACTCACTGGAGAACGATCGCAAGATGCGCGAGTACAAGCGCACGCTGGTAGACGCGATGCTGCTGGCATTCCCATCTGACAGCGGGGCCACAGTGGAAGCACAAGGCAGAGGAGGAGGAGGAAGAGCACCGCCAGCACCTCAGAAGGCAGGGTTAGCATGGCCGAAATGTGGAAAAGCTTTGTCAGCACGCCACAACAAACAGCAGCACCAGCAGTTCATATGGAACGTCTTAGCAGGAGGCAGCATTTCACCAACATGGTGGAGCAGTATGTGTGCACACGCCTAGACGTACTGAATGACGGGTCTGCCCCCTTCAACTTCTGGGTCTCCAAGTTGGGCACATGGCCTGAGCTTGCCCTTTACGCCTTGGAGGTGCTGGCGTGCTCTGCAGCCAGTGTATTATCTGAACGTGTATTTAGCACGGCTGGGGGTGTTATCACAGACAAGCGCAGCCGCCTGTCCAGAGACAATGTGGACAAGCTCACGTTCATTAAAATGAACCAGGCATGGATCCCACGGGACTTTTCCGTACCTTGTGCAGAATAGCGATGGATACCGACCTTACCCAGCCATTGTTCTATTTTTGCTCTTTCTCACTCTTTTGGGGTGTACCCTCATTTAAAATTTCTGAAAAAAAGCAGTGTTGGCTACCTCGTCCTCCTCAGGGCCAGATTAACGTAGGGGCTATTGGAGCTGCAGCTCCAGGCCCCTACCTTAATATAGGCCCCGGGTTGGCCATATTCACTGTTACCGCTCTTCTGTCACTTGTAAACACAGAAGTCTGGCTTTTATGCTCGCTTCCCAAGGCAGCTCCCTCAGAACCTCCCCACACAGCACGAAGGCCGGACAAGGAGGGACAGTTGCCGATGCATGGATGTGTTTATGGGCTTCAGAGACAGCATCCCATGTTGAATTAGGCATGCATGGCTGCACCCTTCCTCCTCTGGGTGCATGCCAAGACACGGCCCTTAAGGCCCTTCAAAATCCTCAGCACCAAGCCCATGATGCTCTTAATCCGGCCCTGGTCCTCCTCCACCGCCACTTTCACCTACACCGCCCATAGGTGTGCACAGCCTATTGCATAAGGGTGTGCACCCCAAAGTTGAAATACACATGCATGTGTTTGCCTACATGTACATGGCCCCGATACATTACTCTCCCTGCTGGCAAAGTGAAATAGAGCAGAGCAGGTCCGAGGGAGATCTTTCCCATCTCCTCACTGGCAAACAGAGCGACAATACTAATGTGCCCTAGGTGATTAGGGTGTGCCCAGGTACACCCGGCACACCCTGTGCGCACGCCTATGACACAGCCACATCCACCACCACCTCAACCTCCCTCCTACTCCATATGGGCCTCGTCCTTCAGAGATGAAGAACATTGTTTTATTTTTCTGGGTTTTTTTTGGTTGTTTTAATTTATTTCCCTATCCACATTTGTTTGCAGAGCACTTGCCATGCTCTTAACTACGTTTTGCTTCTATTTGCAGCACTCTAGCCCTTTCCATTGGTGTTTTAGAGCCATTTTAGTGCCTGAAAGTTCGGGTCCCCATTGACTTCAATGGGGTTCGGTGTCCGGGAAAAGTTCGGCAAAAGTCCGGGACACGGACCCGGACTTTTTTTTCAAGTTCGGCCGAACCCGCCGAACACGGACATCCAGGTGTCCGCTCAGCTCTAGTGATAATGCTTTAAGACAGCACCTTGCTGTGGATTTACTGCGATACCATTTGCCAAAATAATTGGCAACAGGCTGGTGACCTCATACAGAGGAAGAGTACTGAAGCAATCACAGGCATGTATGACAAATCAAAATATAAAAAAATGATTTACCTTATTGTCATAGCAAAACCATTGTCAAATGTGTGTGGAAACGCCACTGGAAAAATATTCTCATTGTTTAATAAACACACACATAAAAGGTGTACACCATTCTTGTAAAAATTTACAATATGATCCAGATTATTATGCTATAAAACATACTGTAAAGCTGAATCAAACAGAAGAGGTTTTAAAATGTCCTCTTTTCTATTTATATTCAGAATGAGACAGAACAAGGTAATATACAAGACATATACAAAGCAATATCATGTTTTATTTAAAGTACTGCAGAACATGAATTAGATCTCCCCAGCCAGAAGTACTCTGGAAAGATTTAGAACATAAAATATATCAAAGATTTTAGATAACAGGACCTTAAGCCACTACTATACACATGCCTTTAACCATTTTAAAATTTAAGAATGCTCTTTACCTAATTTGCTCTGAATTTTGAACGAATTCCCAACATCTGCACAAAACAGCTCCTTTTCTAAGCCCAACCTCTATTAAAAACAATTGAATGTGTACACGCAACATATCACACTTTTCTAATGACTCTTGTTCCGCATTACCATAATGCTAAGTAAAATATCAATGATTAGCATGTACACATTAAGGTTGAAAGGAGAAGAATAACCAAAGCTATTTTGTCTATACTTCTGTGTATCACAGGAGTGCAGTTCATTCTGTACTGTTATCCATTTTCAGCCAACAGCAGACTTCATGATGACGTCACAGATCTGGTCCAGGCTCTGAAAAGATCCTGAACATATGCTATGTATCCACCCAAAACCTGGACTGATAGTTGGCTCAGCCTCTTAGTAAGCCACTGAGAGCCTGAGCCAGCCCTTCCTGCCTCCCTCTATAGCCCAGTGCTTCAACGAGCATGGGGGTGGGGTTGCTAGAGGAGAGAGCTGGAGACTGACAGTCTCCAGCTCTCTGTTCACAGAATACTGAGTGATCAGTGGTGGCGGGGGACAAATGTAGTGTCGGATCTATGCTGCATCCACCTAGGTGAGTATAATTGTTTTTTTCTAATTCTCAATACTTCTTTTTCAATATTTATTATTCCTATGCATTTGTGGAAGTACAGAAACTGTTCACAATTAGATAACCAATATGTCCTAAAAGCTGACACCAAGGGCATACAAAATATTTTCTAAATACAAAAGCTGTGTGCATTCTCACTCTGATCTTGGGTGTTCTTTGTGTATTTCTTCCATATTTGTGAAGTAATCCACAGAGAAACAACACCTTTTCTTTACCTCTGTACAGGAGTTTCCTTTAATAAAGACCAGTGCCATCTTAAGAGCATTATAGGCCCCTGGGCAATGCAGTGCACTGGGGCCCTGCCTACACAATCACCCACGAGAATAAAAATGCAAATTATCGATAAGGCGATATTTATTGGTACAGCAGTGCCAGGCTAACGACAGCTTCCAAGTTGGGCGGCTGGGTCCGGTGAACACACACATGGACGGGAGTCAGACTCGACTGTCCTGTGTGTGCCTGTTCCCGTGGAGGCGGACCGGCATTCGTGCAGTTGTGGGCTCCCCCTCCACGGCCCAAGTGGCCAGACAACATTGCAAGGCCAACATGTGCTTGCCACCTGCTAAGTTCGGCGGCGAGATGCACATGGGAATCAGGAGTAATGCTTGGCTGGGGCTGCGGCGCTGGGCAGGTGGGGCCCCCCAGGCAAGTGGGGCCCCCGGGCAACTGCCCGGCGTGCCCATTCGGTAAGATGGCCCTGATAAAGACCAGTCACAGCTGCTCTTTCTCCTTGTCCTTGTCTTGTATCCACTCCCTGCAGTTTTCTGCAACAGCCTGTAGTGGGTGGACTTGTTCGATTTGACACACAGTTCTACCTTGTGTGTAGCACAATGACAATACTACAAATCCACTTCCTGATGACACCACTTCCTGGTGAAATGCATTGAGGTTTCAGCACAACTTCAATTCTAGTTAGCGGCTTGTCGGAGCGGGGTTGAGACGCAGAATTGGAACACACGCCAGTTACGGAGCGGCGGTTCCTGGATTTTTTATACCATTGCCTGTAGGCACCTCTAAATGTGAGTTCCCACTTTTTAAACTCTGCACAAAGTTTTAATAAAACTTATTACACTATGAGGAGTTTCTCTACATTTCTTTGAGACCAAAAGTACAAGCGGATATACGTGATCCTGTCCCACCCCTAGAAGGAAGTTGTCCCCAAAAAGAGAGGTGTTCTACAGGCACTTTAGGTCCCAGAGGCCTGAGTGCTTCTGGTGAGTGGCCACTGCTTACTAGGTGGAAGATTGGATATCTACCACACCACTAATCTGTTGCACCAAGGGAAGAAGGATTTTAACACCACTAAGCACCATCACACTGGACACTATGGGGTTGATTTACTAAAACTGGAGAGTGCAGAATCTGGTGCATCTGTGCATGTTAGCCAATCAGCTTCCAGGTTTTACTGTCAAAGCTTAATTGAAGAAGCTGAAGTCAGAAGCTGATTGGCTGCCATGCAGAGCTGCACCAGATTTTGTACTCTCCAGTTTTAGTAAATCAAGCCCCAGAGGCGGCTCTCTAATTAGGCCGGTAAGGCGGCCGCCGAAGGCCTCGCACTTAAAGGGGCCTCGCATGATCCTTCCCAAACATTTTTTTTTTTTTTAATGAATAGAGTTGTCCTTCACCTTGCGACACGCCAGGTCGCCGGGGGCCGCATCCGCACACTCCACATCCTGACATCAACATTAAATGCCGGGCGCAGCAGCGCTACGTGCTACACCAGTAGACTGTCTGTGGGTGTATGGCAATTCTCGAGTCCAGTCTCCAGCCAGCCAGGCCCCGCAGTGCACGCACTCCAGTGGTGTACCAACAAGGGGGCGGGGGGGGGCGGTCCGCCCCGGGTGCTACACATTGGGGAGTGCCAGGGAGCCCCAGGGTGACACCCAGAGCCGGCCACCAAACTGCCGAGTCTGCCGCTCACTGACCCTGGAGAGCGGAGCAAGAGGCAGCGAGTGTAGAACAGCACAGCCACAGGGAGAATCATCAGCGCTGAATATACAGTGGGGCGGTCCCGGGTGGACACTGCCGATTAATGAGCAGGTGATTGGTTGCTAGGACCCCCTAGCAACCAATCACCTGCTGTGAACTAGCAAGTTTAACTTCAGTAATTCCCGCTCTATATTCAGCGCTGATGATGATTCTCCCTGCCCTGTTCTGCTTTACACTGACTGCTCCCTGCTCTGCTCTCCTAATAAGGTAGGATGGGAGGATGTGGGGGGCTGTATATATAATCTAAAGGATTCCATGGGTGGGGGGGAGTGGGGGGCTGTATATATCATCTAAAGGATTCCATGGGTGGGGGGGAGTGGGGGGCTGTATATATCATCTAAAGGATTCCATGGGGGGGGGGGCTGTATATATAATCTAAAGGATTCCATGGGGGGGGGGAGTGGGGGGCTGTATATATCATCTAAAGGATTCCATGGGGGGGGAGTGGGGGGCTGTATATATCATCTAAAGGATTCCATGGGGGGGGGTTGTATAATGTAATGTAAATGGTTCATGGGGGCGGGCTGTGTATATATACTGTATATATAATCTAAAGGGTTCCATGGGGGGGGGGCTGTATATATAATCTAAAGGATTCCATGGGGGGGGGGCTGTATATATAATCTAAAGGATTCCATGGGGGGGGGGAGTGGGGGGCTGTATATATCACCTAAAGGATTCCATGGGGGGGGGGAGTGGGGGGCTGTATATATCATCTAAAGGATTCCATGGGGGGGGAGTGGGGGGCTGTATATATCATCTAAAGGATTCCATGGGGGGGGGAGTGGGGGGCTGTATATATCATCTAAAGGATTCCATGGGGGGGGGGGGGTTGTATAATGTAATGTAAATGGTTCATGGGGGCGGGCTGTGTATATATACTGTATATATAATCTAAAGGGTTCCATGGGGGGAGGCTGTATAATGTAAATGGTTCATTTGGGGGGGGGGGGCTGTATAATCTAAAGGGTTCCATGAGGGGGGTGGTGTGGGGGGATGTGTAATGTAAAGGGGTCCAGAGGTGTGGAGGGATGTGTAATGTAAAGGGGTCCAGAGGTGTGGGGGGATGTGTAATGTAAAGGGGTCCAGAGGTGTGGGGGGATGTGTAATGTAAAGGGGTCCAGAGGTGTGGGGGATGTGTAATGTAAAGGGGTCCAGAGGTGTAGGGGGATGTGTAATGTAAAGGGGTCCAGAGGTGTAGGGGGATGTGTAATGTAAAGGGGTCCAGAGGTGTGGGGGGATGTGTAATGTAAAGGGGTCCAGAGGTGTAGGGGGATGTGTAATGTAAAGGGGTCCAGAGGTGTAGGGGGATGTGTAATGTAAAGGGGTCCAGAGGTGTAGGGGGATGTGTAATGTAAAGGGGTCCAGAGGTGTGGGGAGATGTGTAATGTAAAGGGGTCCAGAGGTGTGGGGGGATGTGTAATGTAAAGGGGTCCAGAGGTGTTGGGGGATGTGTAATGTAAAGGGGTCCAGAGGTGTGGGGGGATGTGTAATGTAAAGGGGTCCAGAGGTGTTGGGGGATGTGTAATGTAAAGGGGTCCAGAGGTGTTGGGGGATGTGTAATGTAAAGGGGTCCAGAGGTACGGGGGCTGTGTAATGTAAAGGGGTCCAGAGGTACAGGGGCTGTGTAATGTAAAGAGGGTCTTCCTACATTTTACCCGCAGTTATAGCTGCAGTCTATAGATTTCTATTAGATTGCGCTTTTTTTTTTTTTCCTGCATTTTCTGAAAGCGCACCAAAAGTCCCACATGCTGCATCTTTGGCGCACTTTCAGAGAACCGGAAAATCATCTTTTTTGGGGGAGGAGTTACACCATGTTTTAATGCACCAGGTGACTGCAATCCTAGTGATGCCACTGGCAGTTAAATGTATTTCTGTCTGGTGCCTCAGGTCAGTCGGCGCCGTTTTTGCAGAGGAGGAGGGGGGCCTGGCCGCCCAGGGGGAGCAGAGGGAGGAGAATTCTTTCAGGTTTAAGGCCGCAGTGCACTTGATGACACGTCGATGTGTGGTGCGTCGTCTTTCCGCCTGGGGGGGGGGGGGGTGCCAGATATAAGATCCGCCCCGGGTGCCAAATGCTCTAGGTACGCCCCTGACGCACTCACATCGGCTTCTTCTGGTTGGGCTGCTGCTCTTTCTCCTGCATTCCACGAATCATGGTCCGGGATAGCGATGATGTCACGACGTGATGTCACGTAACCCCTCCTCTGCATTCTCCCGGGATCGGTACCATGAGGAGAACTTGAAGATAAGAGCAGACCAGAAGAAGAAGACGAAAAGGTAAGGACTGTAGCTGGACTGGAGGACTCAGAGTGGGTGACTGACTGCAAAAAGAAGGCCTGTCCTGTCCAAGAGGCAGCCAGCCGCCGCCTGCAGCTGCAGAGGACTGTCCTGACACCTGTCATCCTCCTGAAATTTGAATATTTAAGTTATAAGTACCATTCCAGGCTGGCTTGAAATGAAAAATATAATTAATATGGGAAACGTCCTATAATCCTATGCAATTGAAAAAATTAGATTAAAATTCAAGGGAATAACGCCTGTCACGCGTCACAGCTTTAATAAGGTGCCAGATCCCAGGTGAATGGTGTAGACTGCCTGCACTTCTGCATAGAGGGGGTAACATGTTCTGGAGCTGAAGTGGTTAAAAGAGTTAGTGAATTGTTAATTTTTTTAAAAACCAATAAAAAAAGGCTCCAGGGACATTATTAATCCAGTTTGGTGTGTCCAGTATTCTTTGTATATTTGGAGTATATGGGATGCCACCTACCGTCCCCTGTTACATCACTTCTGCTTTGAACGCAAAACATGTCGTCACTTTGACACCTGTGATTCATGAAGTGTACCATATTTCTGACCAAACTCTGTGTGTGTGTGAGTGTCAATATATATATATATATAAATAAAATATATCAGACGGGGTTTCTCTTTTCCCCCCTATCTTTTAGCACTTGCTGACCAGCCACCAAAACATATACTGCAGGTTGGCAGATTCCTGCAAAATCATGTGCCCAGATGTCGCTTTGCAGGAGCGCACGCACCCATTTTCTAGGGCAGAGGGGAAGCTGATCTTTGAATAAAATAACTGGAAGGTACCTCAGCCTCACTATCGAGATCTCCTTTTTTATACCCATGGGGGAGCTATGTAAGAGGCACCGTGACCCAAGGACTTGACTGAGAGCCATGTTTATGCCACGGTCTTATCTTCAGCAGAAGTTCTGCTGAAGATAAGACCGTGGCATAAACATGGCTCTCGAGTCCTTGGGTCACGGTGCCTCTTACATAGCTCCCTGGGGCGCCTGGGGTTTTATCGCGCAAGGGGGGCCTCATATTTTAATTTCGCCTAAGGCCTCAAAAAGTCTAGAGCCGCCTCTGTCAAGCCCTATGTGTTACTAATTTATGTATTGCGCTTTTGTTCACAACTTCATTTTATTAGTGCTTTTTATCTTTAACAAATTGGGTTATTACACTGAGCACCTTACACCATCTCTCCATATTGGGAATTTATAAATTGAGTTTTTGATATTTACACTTAGCACCTTCAATATTGTATATGAGGTTCTCTGGCACCTGCAATGTGTGATACACCATGTCATTTTTATGAGAATATTGCAACCATTGGGATACAGCACGTGTTGAGATAATATTATTATTATTATTTATTTATTACAATTGCTATTCAGTATTCACAGCACTTTTGAGTGATTATAGTCACACCCATCGTAGTATGGGTTTTGGAATCACCTATTTTTAAGATTGTATAAATTGTCATATCTGCATGTTGGGTTAACTAATCAGTAGCAGCGCCTCATTTTACATCTCAATACTACAAATGCCTTTAAAAAGTATCTGGGTTTTCAAAGGCATTTAGCCCCACAAAGTGTATTTTATATCCTTTACGGCTTTTGAGGTATAGATTTCAATGACAATTAAAAATGTGTGTACTTGCGCACTGCTATGTTGTGCTGTTGAGTGCTATAAGACTGCAAAACTTACTAAGCAGGTCACTCACACCTATAAACACTCTCTAAACATGTCCATATCCCCCTGGGAAAGCCATGTGACTCTGTGGCGTAACGCGTAGAGGAAGGGCCAATTTGTCGTCACGCTGAGGCACGCAGTGTGAGCATACTGCAGTAATACTGTCTGATTGGCTTATACCCGCACTGTGAGGACTGAATGCTTTTTACAGTTTGGTGCACCTAAACACCAGGAAAATGTGAGTGTTTTTTTACTTAGTGTTTATTAAACGGTTGTTTTAAAAGATAACATTTTCTCTCTTTATGATTTGGGCATATGGAGATAAGTGTAAGAGAAGGAGGATTCTAATCTTAGATTGCCAGCAAAGGAGTGAAACAGCATAAAACAGATCCACAAAGAGGGACAAAAGTGCATATAGACCACTGGTTGGTCTTATCCCCCAGGTGAGGGCACATCGGATGAGGAGATCATCACTAATGTATGTGGATGATTGGAGCACATAGTGGTGAACACTAATTAAGGAAGCAGTCATTTGGATATGTGAATGTCACAAGTTAGCCCGTGGTTTTTGTTTGTATACTCTTACCTCCTTGCTGCAGTGCTTCAACCTTGCTTCTTTTCACATGTAGTGTTTGACTTCTCTGTTCACCTATGAGCATCGCCTGCTCCACTGTGGGTTTATATCCTTTTCCTTTCTATTGCTTCCTGGGTCACCTCCCTGCCTGCTTCCCTATATATACATGTGCTCAGTGCAGTGCTCCTTGCCTGAGCAACTTTGCTATATTCAGAGCTCCCATCTGAATACCCCTAAGGTATATTTTATCTGATTTACTGTGTACTGACCTCGGCTTCATCTTCCTGTCTGTGTTTGTTTGTGACCTGCCCTCGGCTTGTCTCTTGGATATCCTTTGGTCTGCTGCTACTCTGTAGAAGCCAGCGGTCTCTGCATCTTCAGCTTGGCCTACCTAGGGGCCGCGACCTGGTTCCAGCTTGCTGCAAGTCCATCCCTATCATCAGGGGCCCTGGTGAAGAAGCAGGCTGGGGCATAGACTCCGTACCCTGGGGAATCCTGAGCTGGGGATCTACAAGAGATCACTTCCATAGATCCACTGACAGTGAACGCAAGACGTTTTTTTGTGAAAGATTGAGCATATGCAAGAAAGTCCATACCAAAGGACACTTTATGGACTAATGCATTGTTTGTTTTGTTTTTTAATGTTATATATGGTTTTATAGGATATGCTGATTCTGAAAATTGCTATGAAAGCAGATTTAAAGGGATACTAGCACATTAGTTACCTAGTTACATAGTTAGTGAGGTTGAAAAAAGACATCAGTCCATCCAGTTCAACCTATGATGTGTGTGTGTGTGTTTGCTGTTAACTGTACATTGTATACCCCTGTACGTTGTGGTCTTTAAGGTGCCCATCTAATATTTTTTTGAAAATATCGATGCTCCCTGCTGATACAACTGTTTGCGGAAGAGAATTCCACATCCTTACTGCTCTTACAGTGAAGAACCCCCTACGTATTTTAAAGTTAAACCGCCCTTCCTCTAGTTTTAGTGAGTGGCCACGTGTCTTATTGTATTCCCTTTCTCTGAATAGTTTGTTCCTTATGCTAGGGTCGCCAGTACAGTATTTGTACATTGATATCATATCCCCCCTCAATCGTCTCTTCTCTGAGAGAATAAGTTCAGTGCTTGTAGTCTTTCCTCATAGCTGATGTCCTCCATTCCCCTAATTATTTTTGTTGCCCTTCTCTGGACTCTTTCCAGTTCCAGTACATCCTTCCTGAGGACCGGTGCACAGAACTGGACAGCATACTCCAGATGTGGCCGGACCAGAGTCTTTTAGAGTGGGAGAATAATCTCTTTATTTCTGGAGTGAATCCCCTTTTTTATACATCCCAGTATTCTGTTGGCTTTGCTTGCAGCGGCTTGGCATTGCATGCCACTTCCAAGCCTGTTGTCTACCAGTACCCCCAGGTCCTTTTCAATCTCAGATTCACCCAGAGGTCCCCCCCCCCCCCCAGTGAGTAGCTTGCTTTCTGGTTTCTGGCACCCAAGTGCATTACTTTACATTTTTCAACATTAAACCTCATCTGCCATGTAGTTGCCCACCCCATTATTTTGTTCAGGTCCGCTTGTCAGGTTTCCACATCTTGCATAGAAGATATTGGCATGCTTAGTTTAGTATCATCCGCAAATACTGAGATTGTACTAGATATCCCCTCCTCTAGATCATTTATGAATAAATTAAACAGGATTGGCCCCAGGACAGAACCCTGGGGGACCCCACTTAGCATTTAGGAGCTTGGCACCCCTTTTGAATATAATTTTATATATTTAAAGGAAAAATGCTTGTGACTAGTGTTCAACTGTAATAAAATGAAATGAAATTAGGTGTTTATCACCTATTTTTATATTACCCTATGATGGCTGGTGCAGAACCATCAGGTTTGGTGTCATCCAAGGTGAATCCAATTGGTGTTTCTTCTTCTTCAATCATCATACACCCACAGAACCCTAATAAATTAAGTAGTACATATTATTACTAATAATTCTAAACACATATGAAACTTTGATATAAAGTCACCTACAATTCGGGCAGTAACAAAACTTCTAGACAGCTGGGTACATACAGCAGCAGAACTGTATGAGATTAAGTGTAGGAGTAGCAGGGAAAACTATACTTCAGGTGGTATTATGAACTGCATCAATATTCTCTTTAGAGGCAATTATTACACTGTCTAATAGTTGTCTGCCATGCAAATTAAGTACATGTAAAACTTATTCCATTGATTCATTGAGGGTGAGTTCATAAGTATGTTCGAAATCTGACATTTACTTCACCCATAAAGAAAGCTGTCAGAACAAACTCCCTTCTTGGAAAGACAAAGATATGCCAGCCATCTCTCATGCATTTTGCTGTATCTTAAAATCAGGGTCAAGGTAAATAAATAATTAGTGAACTGTGCCACGGATAAAGTGTTAGACCAGTGCACTGTATTAGCTATTATTAACTAACAATTAAGCCCTCCAAAGAACAGAAAATAATAAATAGCGCTTGCTCTGGTATAAAGCAAAATATTAATGACACTGACCACCAATTATTTACAATCATAGCAATGGTGCAAAACTATCAGAATCAGAATAGAAGTGACTTTTTTTTTAAATACAGAAATCTACTTTATTAACATTAAGCAAGTACAATATAGTCGGATGGATTTGTATAAAATATAGATACAGACACAACTTCAGCAGCATCATGTTACAGTGTGCATGCATGTACATGTGAGATCTTTGCATTAAAGTAGTAACCAGAGCCCCAATTCTGGAAATATTGTATGTATGCATCAGCAAGAATAGGGTATCAATCGGCATTCAGACCTAGTAGGCGGTCCATGACCAAGTCCGCTGGTGCTAATCCAGGGACACTCAACCAGGAAGCCCATATCATATTTATGTAGCATCCCCTGTGTTGGTAGACAAGCTTTTCCATTCGTATGGTAATCCAGTGACTTAAGTAATAAGTAACAAGTAATAGTTTACATTTTTTTAATGAATAAACTTTCAAAAGTGTAATGTACATCTTATGTCAGGATTCAGCAGCTGGGTGATTATATATATGTAGCTACACACAGAAACTGAGACCAGACACCATGTATGTATATCTTTAAAATGATATTTATTTAAAGTGAAAACTACCCACACACCAACAGTAGTGATGAGTCGAACACCCCCCTGTTGGGTTCGCACCAGAACATCTTGAACAGGGGAAATGTTCTTGTGAACATGCGAACTCCATTAAAGTCTATGGGACATGAACAATTTTAAAGGCTTAAATGCAAGTTATTGGCCCAAAAAAGTGTATGGCAACTTGGGTTCTGGCCTGGGGGACATGAATCAATGCAAAAAATGTTTTAAAACAATCGTTTTTACAGGAGCAGTGATTTTAATAATGCTTAAAGTGAAACAATAAAAATGAAAAATTCCTTTAAATATCGTGCCTGGGGGGCCCCCTTAATGTGCCTGTAAAGTAGTGCATTTGTACGATGTTTGTAGGCTGCTGCAACAATACTGACATTTCTAAAGGAAAAAATGTCATTTAAACTTGCTCGCGGCTGTATTGTCGGCTCCCGGCAATACATATAAAAAAATGAAAAAAAAAAAAAACTGGTGTGGGGTCCCCCCCTCAGTCCATATCAGGCCCCTTGGGTCTGGTATAGATTTAAGGGGAACCCCACACCAGAATTAAAAAAAACGGAGTGGGGTTCCCCCTAAAATCCATTCCAGACCCTTATCCGAGCACACAGCCTGGCTGGCCAGGATGGAGGTGGGGGCGAGTGAGCGGCCCCCCTCCTGAACCATACCAGGCCACATGCCCTTAACATGGGGGGTGGGTGCATTGGGACAGGAGGGGCTCTGCCCCCCCACCCCAAAGCACCTTGCCCCCATGTTGATGGGGACAGGGGTCTCTTCCCGACAACCATGGGCTGTGGTTGTGGGGGTCTGTGGGGGGGAGGCTAATCGTAATCTGGAAGCCCCCTTTAACAAGGGGGCCCCCAGATCCCGGCCTACCCCCCCCCCCCACCCATTAAACAAAAAAGTGTACAAAAAAATAAAGACAAAAGCCAGTTTTGGAAAAGTCCTTTATTAAAAAATAAAACAATTGTGTCCCTCGATGATCAGTCGCCCGCCTTTCTGCCCGCCCGCCCGAAAAATAGAAACAAAAGAAAGAAAGAAAGAAGCTCCCGCTTCTCTGGACGCTTCCTACGCTATGAGCTGTTTTGAGTTTGACAGCTCTTTTATAGGGATCTGATGTCACGAGCCGCCCCACAATGCACTGCTCAGGTGCAGTGAAAAAATTACATGATGGCAGTAATTTATTCACTGCACCTGAGCAGTGCATTGTGGGGCGGCTTGTGACATTAGATCCCTATAAAAGAGCTGTCAAACAGCTCATAGAATGGGAAGCATCCAGAGAAGCAGGAGCTTCTTCTTTTTTTTTTCTATTTTTCGGGCAGGTGGGTGGGGGACACTATTTGTTTATTTTTTAATAAAGGACTTTTCCAAAACTGGCTTTTGTCTTTATTTTATTTGTACACTTTTTTGGTGAATGGGTAGGGGTACGATGTACCCGATATCCATTCACATAGGTTGGCGGGATCTAGGGGCCCCCTTGTTAAAGGGGGCTTCCAGATTCCGATCAGCCTCCCCCCGCAGACACCCACAGCCCACGGTTATCGGGAAGAGACCCCTGTCCACATCAACATGGGAGAAAGGTGCTTTGGGGTGGGAGGGGCAGAGAGATGTTGACTCGAAGCTCACCCATAACCAACAGCTATAAACATTTGAAAGTCAAAAATTGAACAACCAAAAAGCCGAAACTTAGCTACCAACAAAATTTTTGGTGCCTGAACACCGTAACCCCTTGCAGTTACTCTTGCTGGGCACAGGAACAGGCCCTGCTGCTAAAAAATCCATACAAATTTGAAATTGCATGTACTTGTCATACAGGTGCAGAAAAATTGGGCTTTGGTTGTTGGTGGTGACTGAACACTGCAACCCCTCGCAGTTACTCTTGCTGGGCACAGGAACGGTACCTGCTGGTAAGAATTCCATGCAAATTTGAAATCGCATGTACTTGTCATACAGGTGCCAAAAATTGGGCCTTTGCTGTTGGTGGTGCTTGAACACCGTAACCCCTCACAGTTACGCTTGCTGGGTGCAGGAACGGTACCTGCTGATAAGAATTCCATACAAATTTGAAATTGCATATACTATACAGTTTCCAAAAATTGGGCCTTTGCTGTTGGTGGTTCCTGAACACCGTAACCAACCCCTGACAGTTACTCTTGCTGTGCGCAGGAATGGGACCTGCTGGTAAGAATTCCATACAAATTTGAAATTGTATGTACTATACAGGTGCCAAAAATTGGGCCTTTGGTGTTGGTGATTCCTGAACACCGTAACCAACCCCTGACAATTACTCTTGCTGTGCGCAGGAATGGGACCTGCTGGTAAGAATTCCATACAAATTTGAAATTGCATATACTATACAGTTTCCAAAAATTGGGCCTTTGCTGTTGGTGGTTCCTGAACACCGTAACCAACCCCTGACAGTTACTCTTGCTGTGCGCAGGAATGGGACCTGCTGGTAAGAATTCCATACAAATTTGAAATTGTATGTACTGTACAGGTGCCAAAAATTGGGCCTTTGGTGTTGGTGATTCCTGAACACCGTAACCAACCCCTGACAATTACTCTTGCTGTGCGCAGGAATGGGACCTGCTGGTAAGAATTCCATACAAATTTGAAATTGCATATACTATACAGTTTCCAAAAATTGGGCCTTTGCTGTTGGTGGTTCCTGAACACCGTAACCAACCCCTGACGTTACTCTTGCTGTGCGCAGGAATGGGACCGACTGGTAAGAATTCCATACAAATTTGAAATTGTATGTACTGTACAGGTGCCAAAAATTGGGCCTTTGGTGTTGGTGATTCCTGAACACCGTAACCAACCCCTGACAATTACTCTTGCTGTGCGCAGGAATGGGACCTGCTGGTAAGAATTACATACAAATTTGAAATTGCATATACTATACAGTTTCCAAGAATTGGGCCTTTGCTGTTGGTGGCTCCTGAACACCGTAACCAACCCCTGACAGTTACTCATGCTGTGCGCAGG
This sequence comes from Pelophylax lessonae, assembly GCF_965119305.1. Lineage (NCBI taxonomy): Eukaryota > Metazoa > Chordata > Amphibia > Anura > Ranidae > Pelophylax > Pelophylax lessonae. The sequence goes on along the minus strand of NC_138769.1, from coordinate 211,927,194 downwards.
AATGGGACCTGCTGGTAAGAATTCCATACAAATTTGAAATTGCATGTACTTGTCATACAGGTGCAAAAATATTGGGCCTTTGGTGTTTGTGGTGTTTGAACACCATAACCCCTCACAGTTAGCAGGGCACAGGGACAGGGCCTGCTGTTAAAAATGACATACAACATTTAAATTGTGTGCACCTGTCATACAAGTGCAGAAAAATTAGGCCTTGGGGGTTGGTAGTGACCTAAACCAAAAACATTGTTGGAAGTTAGCAGAATCAAGGTAGAAGAAAAGGATAGGCAGCATATGCAGTCTTCAAGGGATGGCAGACCCCTAGAAAATTAAATCAGTTACATCAGTTACATCAGCATCATGGGCTTGATAGCTCTTGTTGATCCAGGACTGGTTTATTTTGATAAAAGTCAGCTGGTCAACAGAGTCTGTGGACAGACGCACTCTTTTGTCCGTCACAAAACCTCCAGCAACACTGAACGTCTGTTCAGAAAGCACGCTGGAAGCAGGACAGGCCAGTAGCTCCATTGCATATTGAGCAGGTTCTGGCAAGTGGTCCATCCTCAAGACGAGTAACCCAGTGGATGCTCAGTTGGAAAGGTCTCCAAGTCTGCTCTTGTGCCTAGATAATCATGCACCATATGATGGAGACACTACCGATGGATGCTTAAACCTAACAGCCCTGGGTGCTGCTGAGGACACTGTTTAACCACTTGCCGACCGCCGCACGACTATCTACGTCGGTGGTCAGCCCCTCACAGGCAAACTAACGTAGGGCTACGTTGCTTGCTTGTGAGGGTCTAGGGAGCGAGCGCGCGCCGCCGGAGGCGCGCTCCCGCTCCTGCGTGGTCACGGACCCCCCCGCGCGTGTGACCAGCAGACCCGATGTCCGCCGGCCACTCGGCGATCGGCGGGGGAGAGGGAGAATGTCAGGCAGCTTGTGTAAACAAGCGACCTGTCATTCTCCTCGCTGTAAAGACACTGATCACATGGATCTACTATGTAGATCCGTTGATCAGTGTCCTTACAGCTCAAGCCACAGCCAATCACAGTAGAAAGCACGCCCCTAGGGACACACACAGCCCCTCCCTCCCAAATAAAGTTAACCCCTTCACTACCAGTGTATTTTTACAGTAACAGTGCATATATATAGCACTGATTACTGTAGAAATGTCACTGGTAACCCCAAAAGTGTAAAAAATGTCAGTCAAGGGTCCGATCTGTCCGCCGCAATGTCGCAGTACCGCAAAAAAAATCGCAGATCGCCGCCATTACGCGTTAAAAAAAAAAACAACAAAAATGACAAAAATCTTTCCCTTTGTTAGTAAACGCGATAACTTTTGCGCAAACCAATCAAAATACGCTTTTTGCGATTTTTTTTACCAAACATAGGTAGCATAAAACAAATTGGCCGAAAATGTTAAAAAATTTTGATTTTTACATTTTTTTGGGGGGGAATTTCATATAAAAAAATGTGAAAAATATTGCTATTTTTGCAAAATTTACGCTCTTTTTTTGTTTATAGCGCGTGATCAAAAAATCGCACAGGTGATCAAATACCACCAAAAGAAAGCTCTGTTGTTGGGGGAAAAAAAGGACGCCGTTTAGGTACAGCGTCGCACGACCGCGCAATTGTCCGTTAAAGTCACGCAGTGCCGAATCGCAAAATACCCCCTGGTCGGAATGGGGGTAAAATCTTCCGGGGCTTAAGTGGTTAAAGGCATCGGTCGGCCGCCCGCCTTCTCCACCGCTCCTCCTTTGGCTGAACGATGCCTCAGAAACACGTCCAGAGAATGTCGACCTCCCAGTGTCTGGAAAGGTGGTACACAAATTTTTTAAACGCCTCCTCAAGATGTTTCATCCTCTGCTCCCTCTGCAAAGGCAGGATGAGCTCTGCAACTTTACCCTTGTAACGTGGTTTAGGAAGGGTTGCCAAACAGTAATTATCCCTCTCCTAGATAGCACAAATCCTCGATTCCTTTTGCAGGCTTTGCATAATCAGGGAGCCCATGCAACGTAAGTTGGAGGAGGCATTGTCAGCAGGAGCAACCTCTCCCCAACCACGTACAACTCCTGGGGATTCTGGGGAATCAAAACCATCCCTTGAAGACTGCTGTATGCTATCCTCTACATCCATGCTGCCAAAATCCTCCTCCTCCTCTTCCTCCTGTGTGTTTTGTGGCCCTGCAGGAATGATATCTGCATAAAGGGGGCCTTGTGAGGAATGAAAGTCCTTCTCTTCCTTCCGCTATTCTGCCTCAAGTGCCCTGTCCATGATTTAACGGAGTGTGTGCTCCAGTACGTAGACTAGAGGGATAGTGTCACTGATGCATGCATCGTCCCGGCTCACCATCCTTTTGGCCTTCTCAAATGGTGACAGGACAGTGTATGCATCCTTTATCAAAAGCAACTGGCGTGGTGAAAAAAAGCCAAGCTCCCCTGACCCTGTCCTTGTGCCATGCTCACACAGGTACTCATTGATGGCCCTCTGCTGCGTGTGCAGCCGCTGCTGCATTGCCAACATTGAGTTCCACCTGGTGGGCATGTCACAAATGGGGGCGGTTGGTGGGCAGGTTGAATTCCCCATGGATGTCAGCTAAGCGAGCACTGGCATTGTACGAATGGTGGAAATGGCCCCATACTTTTCTGGCCTGCCTCAGGAGATCTTGGAAGCCCGGGTATCTGGTCAAGAAACGCTGCACCACCAGATTCATAGCATGTGCCAAGCATGGAACATGTGTCAAGTGTCCCTGTTGGAGGGCGGAGAGAAGGTTGGTGCCATTGTTGCATACAACCATTCCTGGCTCAAGCTGCCATGGCGTCAACCATCTCTGAGCCTGCCCCTGCAGAGCTGACAGAATCTCTGCACCGGTGTGTCTCCTATCCTCTAGACAGACCAACTGAAGCACGGTATTGGTATCTTTTAGCTTGACTGCTTGCATAGCCCCTTGAACACTTAGGGAGCACTGCTGCTTCAGAGGACAATTGAGCAGAAGAGGACATGGAGGAGGAGGAGGTGGTGGTGGTCTGGTGGAGTAGCCAGATGTGGCAGAACCAGCACCAGCTTTTTGGAGGCGTGGTGGCAAAACAAGCTGCAACAACGAACCCTGTCATGCATCCTTCCCAGCTGCCAGCAGAGTTACCCAGTGCGCCGTGAACGAAATGTAACGTCCCTGTCCATGCCTGTTGGACCAAGAGTCAGCAGTAATGTGCACCTTCCTGCTGTCCGCTCTGTCCAATGAGGCCAAAACACTACCTTCCACATGACGGTAGAGAGCAGGAATGGCCTTACGCGAAAAGAAATTCCTTTTTGGGACCTGCCATTGTGATGCAGCACATTCTACAGATTTGCCAAAGGGAGCAGAGTCTCCCAGATGAAAAGGCAGCAATTGTAATGCTAGCAATTTGGCCAAGCTAGCATTAAGACGCTGAGCATGTGGATGGCTGGGACCGTATTTCTTTCTACGGTTCAAAAAATGGGGTCGTGAAATTTGCCTGCTGCTCAAATCAAGCAGTGGTGTACTGCTGGCAGATTGGGTGCAAGTCTCTGTGCCACTCATTGCTATACCATCATCCCTCTCAATGCTGGTATTTGAGAAGGCATGAGGTATAGTAGGTTTAGGGATCACAGATGAGGAGCAAGGTGATGTATGCTTGTTTTGCTCTGGTGGCTCTTTCTGGTGCTGTTGCCAACGGACTGCATGGCAGGTCGTCATATGCATTGTCAAGCATGTGGTGCCCAAGCGGCTGGTGTTCTGGCCATGCTTGATCCGCTTTAGACAGATGTTGCAAACAGCAGCGCTGTGGTCTACTGCACATGTGCTGAACAAAAGCCCACACTAATGAACTTTTTAGAGTCCGCGGGGAGTTTGCAGCACCCTGCACCTGTGGAGCTCTGTGCTGTGGCGCAATAGGTTGGCTACTCCTATGGCGGCCCCTGGAGCACATCCTGCCTCGTTGGTGTTGTGCCTCCTCCTCCTCTATCTTGTCAGGCACCCAAGTACAGTCAGTCAACTCATCATTCCCTCCCTCCTCATCACTGGAGCAAACTTGGCAGAATGCTTCAACTGTGGCAACATGACTGCTGGTTTCTTATCCGTCATTGTCACCGCCTCTCTCTAGGCTCACATTATTCCCTTCATCAACCTGTGAACCAACATCACAGATTTCAAATTGCTGCGCATACTCCAGCAGCATGTCACTGACACTTTGATTAAATAGTTCAGGCGACACCTCCGTGCGTGATGGTGGGGCGACAGAAGGAGAAGCCGTGGAGAAGGAGCCTGTGGAACGGGCCACTTTGCCAGCTGCGGTGGAAGGCAAACTACTGTGAGCGTGGGTGTCAGAGGACGAGGAAGATGAGGACGGCTTATTTATCCACTCCACCAACTCTTCCACATGTTGTGGCTGAATAACACGGGCAGCACCGGAAATAAAGGACAGGCATGCCCCGCCTGCAGAGGATGCACCATGTCGACTGTGACCACCAATTTTCACAGTGGACACAGAGGCTGCTTGCCCTCTTTTCATGGCCTGTGAGCGTTTGCCTCTTCTTGTCTTGGCCTTTCGAACATGATGTTGATAGAGATCAATATAGAGTATACACAACTGACTGATAGATACTCAATGACATGATATGATGTATTCAATAGCCCTATATATAGATAGAGAAGTGATGAATATTCAGTATATGCAAGTGACCAATAAAATACTCTATCACCTGATATGATGTAATCGATAGCCCTATATATACAGTATATAGTGATGTGATGGGTATAGGATCTATGCAAGTGACCTATAAAGTACTCAATCACCTGATATGATGTAACCGATAGCCCTATATATAGATAGAGATGTGGTGGGTATAGGGTATACGCAAGTGACCAATAAAGTACTTAATCACCTGATATGATGTAATCGATATTCTTATATATAGATAGAGATGTGATGGGTATACAGTATACGCAAATGACCAATAAAATACTCTATCACCTGATATAATGTAATCGATAGCCCTATATATAGATAGATATGTGATGGATATAGGGTATACGCAAGTGACCGATAAAATACTCTATCACCTGATATGATGAAATCAATAGCCCTATATATAGATAGAGATGTGATGGATATACAGTATACGCAAGTGACCGATAAAATACTCTATCACCTGATATGATGTAATCGATAGCCCTCTATATAGATAGATATGTGATGGATATAGGGTAAACGCAAGTGACTGATAAATTACTCTATCACCTGATATGATGTAATCGATAGCTCTATATATAGATAGATATGTGATGGGTAAAGGGTATACACAAGTGACCGATAAAGTACTCAATCACCTGATATGATGTAATCAATAGGGATGATCGAATGGTTCGGGTCGACCATCGGTTCGACCTGAACACTGGGTGTTCGAAATTCGGCCGAATTCCGAACTTTGTGCAGTAAAAGTTCGGAATCCGGTCACCAGAACCGCCCAAAATGCAATGGGACAGGAACTGGGCTTTAAAAGCCCGTGATTTGACCAGAAACATCAGTAAAACAATTGAGGGCGCAGGAGTCTGCTAGGAATGTGATTGGAGTGACTACGGGTCCAGAGGCCAATCAAGAGTGAATACGCCCCCCAGTATATAACATAGCCCCGCCAAACCTCTAGCACTGTAATACAGAGTCTGTGGAAGAGAGTGGAAGCATTTGTGTTTCTCCTGCTGCTTGTAAAACTCCAGTGTCATTTTGCAATTATCTTCTGCTGTATGGAGCTGTTCTTTTAGCGTGAGGAAAGGGATATGCAGTGTAGTTAGGGTACTATATACCACTATAGTTAGATTCAATAATCTAGTTTTTGTAGGGATACTTTTAAGTGTCAGGGTGATCATAGTGTAGTTTAGGGTGACCTGACTCTGCCATGTCAGGGTGACCGTAGTGTAGTTTAGGGTGACCTGACTCTGCCATGCCAGGGTGACCGAACTCTGCCATGTCAGGGTGACTGTAGTGTAGTTTAGGGTGACCTGACTCTGCCATGCCAGGGTGACCCCACTCTGCCATGTCAGGGTGACCCCACTATGCAGATTCTGGGTTAGGGGTATACACATATACACATATATATATCCACACATATATATATATATATATATATATATATATATATATATACACATATATTTATATTTATATATATATATATATATATATACACACACACACACACACACACACACACACACACATATATATATATATATATATATATACCCCTATACAGAAGTTCAGATGTCATGCCTGCCTCCAAACGCCTTCAAAAAACGCCTGAAAAACACCTGAAACAAAAACGCCCAGGTGTGAAAGAAGGGTAACGCCATCCCTGCACTACTGAAATTCTAAGAAAAATAATCATTTTTTTTTTCTGGTTCTGGACATGCTACAGAGCTGAAACTTCACAGGTACACTTTTTAGACCCCCCAGACACTAAATCCAAAGAAATCTCTTTTTTTTTGTTTCTCAATTTTTTCAATAATTGGCTCTCTATCAAAAACGACAATTTTTAAGAACTTTTTTTTGCCTGATTCATAGTCCCTGGGGCATGACTCCAAACCCTAGCCACTTTTTAGGGGCATTTATTGGGTTTTAGGGCTTCAAAATTGTGTTTTTTGATTCCCGAAGTTCGGGTCCCATTGATTTCAATGGGGTTCTGGAATCCGAACCGAACTTTTGGGAAATTCGGGTGTTCTGGTCCAACGGAACTTTTCAAAAGTTCGATCATCCCTAGTAATCAATAGCCCTATATATAGATAGAGATGTGATGGATATACAGTAAACGCAAGTGACCGATAAAATACTCTAACACCTGATATGATGTAATCGATAGCCCTATATATAGATAGATATGTGATGGATATAGGGTATACGCAATTGACCAATAAAATACTTTATCAGCTGATATGATGTAATCAATAGCCCTATATATAAATAGATATGTGATGGATATAGGGTATACGCAAGTGACCGATGATCCTCTCCCTCCCTGCTATTAATGTCTCACTGCACTCTCTGACAAACTGCAAAAAAAACTACTCTCTCCCTGCCTCAAACACGTTCCTCTCCCTGTCTCCTTGCCCACACAATCACACTACACGCTGTGGCTGCGTGAGCAGCCTTTATGTAGTGTGGGGCGTGTACTTGCTAAAGGCAGCCTGCCTTTTGTCCAATCATGGCAGAGATCATTTGATTGGCCAAAGCATGAGGTCAGGGTGCATGCTTTGGCCAATCACATTCCTATTTCTGTATACAATTTCATCTGCTTATGATAATGTAATTAGGCTCCCCTGACCTGGTGGGGTATATATATTCTGTGTGAGATTGTTCAATAAGAGTTCCAGATCTCATACAAGCTATTTGTCAGCTAGTCTTGTATGCAGTGTGGCTATAATATCTGATATCTATGTTCAAGAATGAAGGAATTGGTATACCGATGGAAGCACTCAAACACAGTGTGGGTCAGTTCCGTCACATTGGTGGCATGCGGTGGTATGCTTCCTGCAGTCTGGGACATCCAAACCTCCACTGGGATCCAAGGTCCGGATAGTAAAAGAGGGGAGTTTCAGATACCAGCCCCTATGGAAGAGGAATTTGGAAGTAGGTTGCGAGAGATGCAGATACAGCACAAGGGACCAGTGTAAGAGCAGGTCCTGCTGGGATGGTATGATTCTATCCGCTGGGAACTCTGGAAGGAGGTGCTAGCCCACGAACAGCGACACCAAGGAAAAAATTCTCCCCCCCATCCAGGAAAGGTACTGTTCGCAGTACCTAGTGCGAATGGTGTTTTTGGGGAGACATCCACACAAGGAATCGAAAGCGGGGTTAAGCAGGCTGGTATAGGCAGAGATGTAGTTGGGCGAGAGCTACAGAGCCCTCCGCTGGTATGTAACCCAAATGTGCCCATGGACAGTGGACGACAGCCCAACGGAAGGCTTTTGCTATGGTGGCCTGTTGCTGTTATTAGAGAGGCTGTCCGAGGACCCTGACTTTGAGAGCAATTTGGAGTGGTGTTTGGAGGAAATCTTGGAATACAGAGAACAGATTCTGAATGTCTTGGAAGTGCACTGGAAGATTTGTATTTCTAGCCAATCAGGAATGGGAGCTGGAGATCACCTACAGACGGCTGCTAGACTCTGCTCAGCAACATGTCTAGGTTCCCTTTGCCTGGGATTATCCAAAAGTACCAACCAACAGTCTGGAAATCCTAGCTGAAGAGTCGGCAATGTAGCAGAGTAATAGTGTGCTTTGCTCATCTACACCTGCAGCTATGGAAGCGGAGCTCTTATGGCGGATGCAGCAAGTGTTGACTGACCTTGACGTACCTGTTTCTGCACAGGATGAGCTTGGATGGAGGAAGGCGTCTGTTCAGCAGCTGAATAAAACTATGGGAGATGGAGCAGCCTGCTCAGCTTCCCAGCTGCAGTTCAAGGGCTTGGGAAAAGAAGAAGATATTCTCATTGCCCAGCCATGGATCACAGAAAGTATGGATTTCACTTATTTTAGCGATTCATGGGAAAATTCGTTATCAGGTATGGAAAGTGACGACAGCGACGATTCTGATGTCTCTTTCTGGCACATAGCTTGTGGAATTTGGGAGGTATATCAAATGATTCTTCACAATTTCCAACGGAGCGATGTGCCAGAAAGAGACATCAGAATCGTCACTGTCGTCACTCTCCGTACCGGATGACAAATTTTCCCACAAATCGCTATCGCTCATTTCTTCAAGTAACTCTGTTTTGCTGTTGCTGTTTTCCAGTTAGTCTAAAAACGCTTTTCCGCAAAAAGAACGCTTTTTGGACGCCATGGTCGTTCTCCATTTTCCAGGCTCAAAGCACTGGAAAAGCACAGGCAGGGCACTGGAAAAGTCACCAGGTGAAATCCTGTGGTGAAATGGCATGATACAGTGTAATCCGTTAGGATCACAACTTTATATCATGTCATTTAGTGTATTTACATTTTTGAAATTGCCGACGATTCCACTCCCCTGTGTCGCAACGCTCACAGGGAAAGGAACCAGAAGACAGATGCCGGCATCGGCCGAGCACACAGCGGGAGGACAGCAGGGGAGGACGGCGGGGGATTGCAGGGGAAGGTGAATTTTAAAATGTACAGAACAGATTTCCGTGCAAAATAATGGTACCACTTTCAGCACCTAAAATCTGAAATAATCAGACCGCCAGGGAGGTTAAGTGCTGAGTTAATTAGCATGTTAATTTAATCCTGAAAAGATATAACAAAATATTTACAAAACGGTGAGGGGTGTACTCACTTTTGTGAGATACTATACACACATATATATATATATATATATATATATATATGTAATGTTTGTAAGTAGTTTGTAAGTAGTTTCTAAGTAATTTTCTAGCAAAAAATACTGAATTTAACTTGTAAACAATATGTGTCAGAAATAGGCTTGGTCCTTAAGTGGTTAAGGTAGACATTACACTTTTGGGCGTTTATTTATTAAATATATGTACATTATTACTTAAGTCACTGGATTGCATTATATTCTGATTGTTTTGCACTTTTGGTTTGATTGTATATAATTGGTGGTCACTAATATTTTGCTTTATACTAAAGCAAGTGATGTTATTAATATTCTGTTTTGAAGGGTTTAGGTAAAGCCTTATGAGATCTTCTATGATAGTTGCATCAGTTGACTTGACATTCAGTAAAAAGCGTTAATTGCAGAAAAAAAAAACATGTCATATATACAGTATATTGGGACAGCTACAAATGTGATTGAGGGGATGTAGTGTCAACTACTGTTACTTTCTGATTACACTGTAAAGTGAGCCAAGTGTCAGAAAGTGAGATAAGACCCATCACACTGTAGATAGCAATATCATTCTTCTAAATGAATTATGGATGCCTGAACAAGCCAGATATTTTCTACCATGAAAACTCATTGCTTGGCTCTTATCAACAATTGGAACACAGCACCTATGAGTACCATGATTTTCTGCTATATTTCATTTTTTTACAGATAACGTTTAGAAAATTATAGGTAGGCAATATGTAGAGGTCAGGTTCTGAGTTTTGTTTTCACAAGGCACACAAGTTGCATAGATGTTGTAGGTTCACCCTGAACATGTGTGTGGGTTTTCTCTTTGTGCTCATGCATATCCATCTACATGGTTAATACGCAAAAACCAGCCCTTATGTGTACTTATGTTTGCATTAGGGACAATACACTGAATTTTTTGGGAGCGAAGCAGAATATTTTTGTTTCTTGGAAAACAAAATAATACTGTGGACAAGGCCACTGATAAAGCAGTACAGCCAGCCCTTCTGTACATGTCAGGTAGGCAGTGTGGGGCCCCATGATTTCTAACAGCAGACCTGGCTGTGGAGTATGTTGGTGCTATGTTTATTTCTAGTAGCGCTAGTAACTGCTTTACTTAATCTGTTATCTCTTTTACTGTCCAGAAACGAGGGTAAGGGGAGCATTTGAAAAATAAAAAAAAAGGTAAAATAAGCTGTTGCCTAAAGTATCCAGGTTTCTATGCACAGTTCCCTTAAAATTTAGTAAGTTTAAAGGAAACCTGTCATGACAAAATAATGGAGTCCATTGTTGATCAACCATTGTTGATCTTTCCTACTGAAAATCTTTGTTGCCCATCCGTCATGCTGATGCTTTTGCTTTAGTTCTTAGAGTCACTGACCCACAACACAAATGCAGATAAGAGGTTTTGTTTTGCAGACATTTCTCATCATACTTCATATTATTCCAGGTCAACAACCCTTCAGTTTCTGTCACTGGAAACATTTATTTTGCAGTAAAATGATCTGTAAGTAGTTTATCTAATTTGCTACTGACATGCAATACAAAGGTGTTAGATTTACCACCATGAAATGACTATGACTATAACCAGGATGAAACTGTTGACAGATTGAGAAGGAAAGCCAGCAACTGTAATATTTGTTGATCGTTAACAGAAGCCAGACATTGATAAAAAAAAAGAAAAATACATCCAATATTATGACAAAAAAAGGTAATTTATAGTGTTAGAACACAAAAAATGTTACTATTGAAAAATACTTTTTAATACTTATAATTTCCTTCCTCAGAAAAAAAAATGGATGAATGAATATTGTACATTTTTGGAATAATAATAGTAGTATTAATAACATTTTGCCTAATAAATCACTTACCGTTTTTCCTCCAGAAAGCTTCCTTATAATAAACCATGCATTTGATAACAGATCCCATTGGAAGGCGGTGTATTAACTGGTTTCTGACTGGTGGCAGCTCTGGAGTGAAATGAATCTTTGTACTCAACACTGGTGGTATAGCGCTAATGACATATTTACTCTGAATATGAAAAAAGAAGGTATTTTATAGTAAACAAAAAAAAAAAAACCTATGACATAAATAAGTCTACATCTCTAAGCAGGTCCATTGACCAATATCTAATATCTTACGTAAAGTAGGGAATGGGCAAAATAGCTGTCTTTTTGTCATGTGTTCCCCTTTGGGGAAATTTCACTTGTGAAATACATTTCCTGCTAGACAGTTGTCCCCAGAAGAGGTGGGCCAATTTAAAGATTTCTCTGCTATTACAGTTCTGGTGACATCTCAACATTTGGGATTCATTCTTTTTTTTTAGCCCCCATGACAGTAGTCACCAAGGAAAAAAAAGGGATTAAATCTCCCTTAGCTAGAACACAGACAGCACCAGACACGTGTTTTAACCCCTCACCACTCTAAACAAAACTGAAGAAAATGATTTAGCTTTAGATGCACTTATAGCAGGGGTCTCCAAAATTTCTAAACAAAGGGCCAGTTTACTGTCAGACTTTTGGGGGGCCGGACTTTGGCTAGTGTGAGTAGAAAATACCCTGGCATCAACATGTATAAATAGTGCTAGATCATTCGGGGGAAACAATAGTGATCCATCATTGGTGTCAGTGGTAGGAATTATGCCCCACTGTTGGTGACAGTCTGAGGAATAGTGTCTGGTATCACAGGGCCACAGTTTGGAGACCACTGACTTAAAGTCATGACCCTTTACATGCACACCCTAACAGCACTGGTCTTTAAGGGGAAGTCGGAATTACGAAGCTGGCTGTCTCAGGGACACAATTGCAAAAATCTATTCTGAATAATAAACTTTCTCCCAAACAGGCTAACCAGAGATCATCAGCAAGGGCCATTGACATTTTTTTCTCTGAGAGGAATGTAGATGGTCAGTTATAGCTAACCTCAAATAATGTCAATAGGGACTTTGAATGCTTTTTTTAATTTAATTTTTTTACTTAATTAGCATAAGCCTAGACAACAAGCACTAGATACAGCAGCCTCCCCTAGCTCTTTTAGGTGTAAGGACACCTAAACAATAAGAACTTATTATTCTAAATGGTATATTCTTTTCAAAAAAGAAAAAGAAAAACACAGGAGATTTTAACCCCTTTTTGACTGGGGCAATTTGATAACTTTGTGAGCAAAGCAAATAAAGCCATTTTTGCAATGTTCCAACTGCTAATACTTAAGTGCATTAAGCCATGTTATATTGCGATTTTGGAGACAGGTATAACTTTCTTTCAGAATCACAATATATATATATATATATATATATATATATATATATATATATATATATATATATATAAATAATAATAATATTTTTATTAATTTTTAATTTTTTAGGGCAAAGCTGAGGGAAAAAAAAAATATATATATATATATATATATATATATATTTTTTTTTTTTTTTTTTCAAATTTTCCCATACATTTTTGTCAAAGTATTTATTACCTAGGTACAACTCTGTTCATTCTGATCTCTAGGATATCGAACATGTACATTGTATTTACATTATGTGTTTATTATTTTGTTTATTTTGGTCTAAAACTACAAATGCATAAATCATCTTTTTCTATTCCACATGGTGTAAGTAGCATTAGAAAAAAAAAAGTTTGCACTTCACAAGCAACATAACAGACTTTCATTTAGAGCAGAGGGAGGTGGGTGTATAGAGACAAAGTAATGTTTTAAAACACAACTACTGGTTAATTGGAATGCTCTGTCAACGAGAGCCGCCCTTATTGGGTCTAAACACAATCTCAAAGATCCCAAGGCAAGTGTGCACCAGAAGGTTCATTCCTGGAAAAAGTTAGATCTACTGCCATTGATCCTAAAAGGATAAAGGCAAGCTTCAATTTTTTGAGTCAGGAAAATACAGTGGGGTTGATTTACTAAAGGAAAATCAACTGTGCACTTTGCAAGTGTAGTTGCATTTTGTTTGCTCTAGAGCTTGGTAAATGAGGGAAAGCTCTTCTGAGTTCCATCATCCAATCATAGGCAAGCACAAATGCTGTTTTCTATTTTCCTTGTTTGCGATTGGGTATTTTCTGCAAAGTGATGCTTCACCTCATTTATTAAGCGCAGGAGCAAATGCCCTTGCAAAGTGCAACTGCACTTGCAAAGTGCACAGTCTATTTGCCTTTAGTAAATCAAACCCATTATGTTTTTTTTAATGTTTACAAGCTTTTAAAGTGGTGTTTTATTTAAATTTGTATTATTTATACAAAACATTTAAAGCCGAAGTTTAATCTTCATAAAATGTTTGCCTTCTTTGGTTTCTTCTCCCCATCCATCAACAAGATGCTTATGAAATGTTATTACATCCCTTATTGTCTTTGTGTGTCTCTATGGAATACCGGAAGATCATGGCTGTTGCGAGAGACCATTGGGGTGCTATACATAAATTGCCGAAAATATCATAGCACTCCACCTCAGTACCCCTCTGTAGAACTCTCAGGCCTGATACCAGCTGTAGACTGACTCTAGAGTAGTTATGCAAATACCAAAATGCATTGAAGACCAGATGTGAGTCTGGAGGAGTAGACATTTCTACATGCAGACTGCCCTAGATAACACCTATATGTGATGCTAAGCCTTCATGTTGGAAAGAACCAGTGATTGAAAGGGGCAGGCCAGAAACAGTCAGGTTGGAGTGGAAAGGGCTAGATGATCCTGGACATCCTTTAACCAGGAAATGAGGCAGGCTCTGTCTGACTTGCTACAGCTTCCAATGCACACACTGAGAAGCTCACAATTTGCAGTTAAATCAGATAAAGCATTTTCAGTACAGGAGAGGAGCCTGTACAACTCTGCAAGACTCAAGGAAAGGCTGGGCTTCAGCTATGAAGCCCATCTCCTGCATGAAAAAAAAAAAAAAAAACTCATGCAGTCCCCCCCCCCCTGCTCTGGAGCTCTCCTCTTCTCCCTGATGCTCTGGATTAAGGGCTGTCCTCCTACATCAACAATGCTGCAGGACTATTAGCTGTGAATTGTATGTAAGGAGATAAGCATGTGGCTGTGGCCAGAAGCACCTTAGAGAAGAGATTTTGGGGGACTGGATGCACAGATGGAGAGAGCCTGCCAGAGCGATAAGTGAGTTAAGTATAAGCCCTCGGTCACACCAGTACGACTTATGGCATGACATATGATTTACTGTGTTTCTATGACAGTGTCTTAAAAGATACGATTTCAAGTACTGTGATTTGAGAAGTAGTTCATGTATTACTTTTTCAGGACTTCAGCACATAAACTATAATGTAAATCGTGCTGCAAATGGTATATGTGTCCATATCAGCACTACTGAAAGAAGTTAGATATTAACTCATTGCTAGTTAACCACTTAGCGACCGCCCACCGCAGCTTTACTGCGGCAGGCAGCCGCTCCTGGGCAAAGGGACGTAGTACTACGTCGCTCGTTCAGGAGACTCTAGGGGGCAAGTGCTCCCGCCCCCGCTCATCAGCTGGGGAGTCAGTGCCAAGAAATTGGCCTAAAATGTTGAAAAATTTAGATTTTTACATTTTTTTTGAGAATTTCATATAAAAGAATGTGAAAAATATTGTTATTTTTTCAAAATTGTCACTCTTTTTTTGTTTATAGCGCAAAAAATAAAAATCACACAGGTGATAAAATACCACCAAAAGAAAGCTCTATTTGTGGAAAAAAGAACATCAATTTCATTTGGGTACAGCGTCGCATGGTCGCGCAATTGTCCGTTAAAGTAACGCAGTTCCAAATCACAAAATAGAGCCTCGTCATTGAGCAGCCAAATCCTCTGGTCTTAAAGTGGTTAAAGGAGTTGTAAAGTCTCAAGGTTTTTCACCTTAATGCATTCTATGCATTAAGGTGAAAAACTATTGGTGCTGCACTTGCCCCCCAGACCCTCCCTTATACTTACCTGAACCCGATTGTTCCAGCGACGAGCACGAGCCCAGCGGCTCCAGCTGCTGTCTCGGGTCCTCATTGGATAGATTGATAGCGGCAGGAGCCATTGGCTCCTGCTGCTGTCAATCAAATCCAGTACCACAGGAGCAGGGGGCAGGGCTGAGACCTCTGTCTGTGTCAATGGACGCAGCAACGGTACTCATGAGCGTACCCGCACAGGTGCCCCATGGAAAGCGGCTCTCTGTGGGGTCACAACGAAGAAGAAGAGCCAGGAGCGCCAATGGGGCACCCCAGAAGAGGAGGATTGGTGCTGCTCGGTGTAAAACTCTTTACAATCACTTTTACAATACTTTTGTTCATAACATCACTGTTCCTCAGTGTGACATGGACAGCACTGAAGTCTTATCAAATTATTAGAAATCTCACAGAAGTAGTGCTGAAGTAGTATTAAAGTCTGACTTTAAGTCTCACTATTTTTAATAGTACCTGGTGTGACCGCAGGCTTACCCCTTATTATTCTACCCCTAGACTTAACAAACATTTCAACCTTGCAGTATGGTAGCCCCACTGCAAGAGTCGTTTTTTTTCTTGTGACTGGAGTTGGGCTTGAAAATTCTGATCTACGTTGTATATACTTTTTCCTGGTCAATAATTTTTTAATATTTAAGTATATGTATATAAACTTTACCTGATAGATTTCATGGTTTAAGGTTTCCACAATGACGTTTTCTCCAGACTGATCAAGTCTAATCACTGGTCTCGCTAATTTTACCCGATCCTGAAGGAGATCCATTATCTTCTCACTGATCTGTCCAGAGCCTCCAACAAACTTTCTCTCCTGAAAATAAATAAAAATAACATAGTTACGTAGTTAGTCAGGTTGAAAAAAGACACAAGTCCATCTGGCTCAACCAATAAAAATATGTAAAAATCACTTTAGATTGTAAAGTCTGAAAGGCCCAATTTCATTTTCGCCATAAAGTATAAAAATTAAGCCAGACTGGATCAAAAAGCAAGGTACTAAATGTCTTACTATATTTTTTTGTTCTCCAGTCCCAACAGAAAACTCTGCAGGCATCTGGCAGGAGTGTGCAGCTGAAGACTGCTGTGCTCTGTGTGAAGACAGTGGTCTCCAAACAGTGGTGGGACATGCCACCTGATTGCAGCGCAGCAGTGGTGGCAAGACAGGGGGTGCGTTAGGCTGCTGCACAGAGAAGACAAATCTGTAAATAGAAGAACAATTATTACTTAGCTTTATTATCCAGCATGACTTCATTTATATAGTTTTTAGCAAAGCTACAATTGAGCTTTAACTTATTTTTGTATGTTCTACAGAAATGTAATTTGACAGACAGGTTGCTATTAGTCAAAAGAATTTAAAGTGTCATTCCTATTAGTCAAAATGTACTTGTATACCCCTGTCTATCTAACTTATTTATTTTCACACAGATGTACCTTTCATAAAAATCCCATGATAATGGTTATTTGAAGGCGTAGACATCTGTGTGAGCTAATCCCACAGGGTTCTAATAATGAGGCAGAACTTTGAATAAAACCATGAGTTTTATCTAGTGATGGATTAAAAAAAATGTAAATGCAGATTTTTTTTTTTTTTTTAAGTTAAAGAAAAAGCTTATTTCAAAGCAAGTTTGAAGCTTTTTATAATGGATTACTGAAATATGAAAATATTTTGTGCCAAGCTTGTAAATTTTTTCTTTTAAGAAATATGCCATCTTAGACCTTGTTACTAAATGTTATAGTTATTGTTGGAATTCAAAAAGATCAAACAAAAGTGTTGCCTTCCGTTTGCCTGTTTCATGTTGTGTCCAGGGTTATATTTTTCTCTACAAAAGTATTGCTCAGGTTATGATTTCCCATTTAGTGAAATAGAGAGGGATTTTGGCACAGAAAATAATGGCGGTATTATTTTTTTGGTCCTGGAGAATGCATATTTGCATACTGTGCCTCATAGATTTTAAACCATTCCTTGATTTTGGAAAAAATAGCCCGAATAGGAGCATGTTGCCTAATGTTTGTTCGCAACTTCACTTGTGTTTCAAGCTGTTGGTCCGGGCTAATGACTGAAGTCTGTTGTATGGCTCTGGTGCACAAGTGATGGCTCATACCCTCGCATTCTATATAGGGGGAGGAGAAAGGTAATATTTGTGGAGTATGAGAAAGAAATTGAAGCCACAAATTATATTAAATGTTGATGGCTGCAAATAAATTACCATGGAAGTGTGTATGATAGAAAATAATTCTTCTGGACTTGGGACAGAGAAGAATATGGGGAGGGCTTCAACCCCGCCACCAACATCACTACTAATTCATAAGGTCCATGCTTTCAGATCCTAATAATTTTACTAGGATTTCTGTTTTGTAAAACCAATTCTATTCTTTTTTTTTTTTGCAAGCGTTGGCCAGCTGTGACTATAAATATCAAAACTTTCTTAAATTTGTGGGAATATTTTAACACTTACCTGCCCTCCATTGTCTGTTGAGAAAATTCTTGTTGTTCCACCACAGATGTTTACATACCATAGAAACCAAAGTGTGGAAATTTGTTGAGTCTCGGCTGTCACAACCAAATTTACAAAGAGCTCTGCAAACTTCCTGGCTGCACTGATGGAATAAATATATAAATTATACTGATGAATAAGTATATGCTTGCCTAAATACACACAAGAGGAGTATGCGTTACTAAGTTAAGCTGTATAGGATCAGTTATACGTTTTATGCTTTTTCGAATTGCAAAGAGAAAAGTAGGGTAATCCATTACTGTTATAGAATGCTAAAATAATTATACCCAATTCACTGATACTGCCCATAGAGTCCCTATCAGTCATAGAAATGACTGCTATAGCAAGGATAGAAAAATTAGTTCAGTGTATATCTAGCAAGTGATCAGACTCCCCTTTTTAAGATAGATAGAGTTATCTGTTGCCAAGATCATAGATATTGAAGAATATGTTGTCATCCAAGTGGATGCTATACATATATTGTTAATCTAAGACCTCCAAGTTAGGATTTTCTAAAACACTGTCAGTACAGAAAGGAAGGTTTTGAAGATTTGAACTACCTTAGGCCAGTACAGGATTTTTGACAGAGACAAGCTGCCTCTTAATTCAGATATCACATCTCCGCTGGGAGAAAATATGATAATAAGTCTGGAGGAGGTTTTAAAGTATTATCTGCTAGGGAGGGAAAGAACAGAAATGTACAAAGTTCTATAGATAGGGAAGCTAGGGGAATATATAAAGTATGAAGTTAACAAGAACTGTATGGAGATGATTAACCACTTTACGTCTGCTCACAGTAATACTACTGCGGCAGAGTGGCTCGTTATCGTCTGACGACGTAGTATTAACGTCGTCAGACACTCCCCCTTCTGGGCGGCGCTTGCGCGCCGCCGGAGGCTCGCTCCCGCTGTTTTCATTCACAGCGGGAGTCGGGCCAGGGGAGGAGCAGCGGCGATCGCCGCTGCTCTGCCCCGATCGCCTGTGTAAACACAAGCGGACGGATCTCCATAGTGACAGGGAGTGACAGATCGGACTGTTCAGCATAGCTGTCCCTGACTCACTCAGTCACCTCCCCCCCTACACGTCAGTAAGCACCAGGCATACATTAACCCCTCCCTCTCCAATAAAATTAACCCCTTCCCTGCCAGTGTCATTTTTACAGTAACAGTGCATATATATAGCACTGATTACTGCAGTAATGTCACTGGTACCCCCAAAAGTGTCAAAAATGTCAGTCAAGGGTCCGATCTGTCCGCCGCAATGTCGCAGTCCCACAAAAAAGATCGCAGATCGCCGCCATTACGCGTTAAAAAAAAATAACACCAAAAATGACAGAAATCTTTCCATTTGTTAGTAAACGCAATAACTTTTGCGCAAACCAATCAAAATACGCTTATTGCGATTTTTTTTACCAAACATAGGTAGCAGAAAACAAATTGGCCAAAAATTTTTTAAAAAATTGGTTTTTACATCTTTTTGGGGGGGAATTTCATATAAAAAAATGTTAAAAATATTGTTATTTTTTCAAAATAAACGCTCTTTTTTTGTTTATAGCGCAAAAAGTAAAAATCGCACAGGTGATCAAATACCACCAAAAGAAAGCTCTGTTTGTGGGAAAAAAAGGACGTAAATTTCGTTTGGGTACGGCGTCGCACGACCGCGCAATTGTCAGTTGAAGTTGCACAGCGCCGAATCGCAAAAAGTGGCCTGGACGGAAGACAGCAAAATCCTCCGGTGGTAAAGTGGTTAAAACTACATTAGCTAACAAAAAAATAAATACAATGTGGAAGTAAAAATATTCAAATGGTATATTAATAAATGTAAAAAGTCCTCCAAGTAAAATTCATTCATAGGATTTACTTAACCCCTTCACACCGACCTAACACAAATATACAGGCCAACTGGACTGGGCTATTTTCAGTGGGGCCATATATTTCCATGTCTGCCAGCACATAGACTGGGGTCTCACCTAGAGCCCCGAGCACCGTATATGTTTGGAATCCGGCACTCCCGATTCTGGGTCACCTGATCCCTGTGATCGCTATCACAGCCAACAGTCACTGTGAAGGCCGGCCCTGTGTTTTCTCTCTGAATGGAGGAGAGAGATACATACATTGTATCTCTCTCTCCTTGCAGAAAAAAAAAAAATGTTTGCAAAAAAAATAATGTTTATAACAATCATAAGAAATAAAATAAAAAAAGGTGTAACAAAATAATAAAAAAAAACATAAAATAAAAATACCTAGATCAAGTTTTGATCTAGGCTAGTGCCAGGGTTAGTGTTTGAGTCAAGGTCAGGGTCAGTATTTTTTTTGGACATGATTTTTTTTTTTTATTAGTATCAGTGTCAGTTAGAGTTAGTGTCAGTGTATTTTAGTAGGGATAAAAAAGCAAAATGTACTCTATTATTTTTATGCTGTACTATGGGTATAAAAAACAAATAACATACACTTATGTGGTATCAATGCGATCGTCAGAAGCAGAAAAATTAATTTGGGTTCTTCTTTGGTGGAAGGTTATAGTAGTGGCAAGAAATATACTGCTAAATTTAAAATAAAAAAAAAATTTTGGGCCAGTTTTCCTTTGTTACTAATGAAACAAGAGATATCGATTACTATTTACCTCCAAATGAAAGCCCAATTTGTCCTGAAAAAAACACAGTATAATCCACCTGGATGCAGAAAGTACGGTAGTTGTGATAATATGTACGGTTTTACTAACACATGTCAAAGTTGCAAAATTGTGCTTAGGCATTAAGATTTGTTTTACCAAGAGCAAAAAAGATCATATACAGGTGCATCTCATAAAATTAGAATATCATCAAAAAGTTATTTTATTTAAGTAATTCAATTCAAAAAATGAAATTTATATAGATGCGTTACACACAGAGTGATGTGATTCAAGCATTTCTTTCTTTTAATTTTGATGATTGCGGCTTAGTTAGTGAAACCCCCAATTCAGTATCTCAGAAAATTAGAATATTACATAAGACCAATAAAAAAAAAGTTTTTTACTCGAGAAATGTAGGCATACTGAAAAGTATGTCCATGTATATAGTAAGGTATGCACTCAATACTTGGTTGGGGCTCCTTTTGCATGAATTACTGCATCAATGCAGCATGGCATGCAGGCGATCGACCTGTGGCACTGCTGAGGTGTTATTGAAGCCCAGGTTGCTTTGATAGTGGCCTTCAGCTCGTCTGCATTGTGGGGTCTGGTGTCTCTCATCTTCTTCCTGACAATACCCCACAGATTCTCTATGGGGTTTAGGTCAGGCGTGTTTGCTGGCCAATCAAGCACTGTGATACCATGATCATTAAACAAGGAATTGTTACTTTTGGCAGTGTGGGCAGGTGTCAAGTCCTGCTGAAAAATTAAATTAGCATCTCCATAAAGCTGGTCAGCAGAGGGAAGCATAAAGTGTTTTAGAATTTACTGGTAGAGGGCTGCACTGGCTTTGGACTTGATAAAACACAGTGGACCAACACCAGGAGATGACATGACACTGACTGTGGAAAATGTTGCATTTCATTTGGAATACAAGGTCCCAGAGTCCCAGAATCTGGCGGAAGAGTGGAGAGGCACAGAATTCAAGTTGCATGAGGTCCAGTGTGAAGTTTCCACGGTCAGTGATAATTTGGGGAGCCATGTCATCTGCTGGTGTTGGTCCATTGTGTTTTATCAAATTCATAGTCAGCTCAGCCCTCTACCAGGAAATTCTAGAACACCTTATGCTTCGCTCTGCTGACAGGCTTTATGGAGATGCTGATTTCATTTTCCAGCAGGACTTGGCACCTGCAGTAATTCATGCAAAAGGAGCCCCAACCAAATATTGAGTGCAAACTATACTTTATATGAACATACTTTTCAGTAAGCCAACATTTCTGTATTAAAAATCCTTTCTTTTTTATTGGTCTTATGTCATTTTCTAATTTTCCGAGATACAGAATTTTGGGTTTTCACTAGCTGTAAGCCTTATTCATCATAAGTAAAATAAAAAAATGCTCAAAATATATCACTCTGCGAGTAACGCATATAAAATGTGAGTTTTGCTTTTTGAATTAAATTACTAGAATAAGTTAACTTTTTGATGATATTCTAATTTTATGAGATGCCCCTGTATATCCAGGGGATGTGTTTGCCTTTCTCTGAAGTAAAACTGAGGAGGTTTGTGTTAATCCAATGCACATTTGTCTTTTTTCAACTTAAATATGTAATTTGTAACAACATACCTTGTCCAGCACACTTTTTCTATAAATTCTCTCATTGACATGTTATCCCACTCTTTGGCATGTGGTGCTTTCCATGGAGAATCAGCAGGTATCTATGAAAAGTGGTTAGTGTTCAATATTTATTTGAAATACAATAAGTACCTATAAAGAAACACTATGGGGTTGATTTACTAAAACCGTAGAGTGCAAAATCTGGTGCAGCTCTGCATACCTCCCAACCATCCCGGAATCCGCGGGACTGTCCCGCAATTTAGAGTGAGTCCCGCGGTCCCACGGAGCCGGTCTGAAGTCCCGCAAAATCATCTGGTGGCCGGCCATCCCTCCTTACAGCTCCGCCCCTGTCTTCGTCTCCTGCCTCTCAGCGCCGGGATCGCTGCAAGCATCACTTTGCTGACCTATCCGCAGCACACTCCACACAAACCTGCAAACCAACCACATGCGAGTATGAAGCAGGACAACAAGTGACGCCGGAACGTACAGCGCTACAGACCCGCCCCTTGTACTAGGAGACGTAAGGAAACTTAGCCTGCACAGCAGACAGGTACGGGGAGAGCGGATTCGTTCAACCGGTAAGCAGGGGCCGTCTTTCTCATGCGCATGCTGGGGAGTTGTCTGGGGGCCCCCCGATCTGATCCCCCCACGCCGCAGCAGCAGCTACATTATGCGGTAAACTGGTTGCTAAGATCACCTGCCGAATGGCGTCTAGCAACCAGTGACGTCCCAGTAGGGACCCAGCATGCAAAGCATTCTCCTCCGACCTCCGTGCCTATTAGAGACTCCGGATCCACCCACCTCCGCTCCTCCCTTCATCCTCACTGTGCGGCCGCTGCGGAGGGGAAACTGCCTGAGTGACCAAGGCAGCAAGACTGAGCACAAACTGCTGCTTCAGCGGAAATATTCTTTCCCTCTCCCTCCATTCCCTCCCCCCTCTCTCCCTCCATTCCCTCCCTCCCCCCTCTCTCCCTCCATTCCCTCTCTCCCCCCTCTCTCCCTCCATTCTCTCTCTCCCCTCTCTTTCTCCCCTCTCCTCCCCCCTCTCTCCCTCATCCCCCCTTCTCTCTCTCCCCCTCCCCCCTTTCCCCCTCTCTCTCCCTCCCTTTCCCCCCCTCTCTCTCTCCCTCCCTCCCCCCCTCGCTCGCCCCGCTCTCTCCCTCCCTTTCCCCCTCTCTCTCCCTCCCTTTCCCCCCCTCTCTCTCTCTCTCCCTGCCCCCCTCGCTCGCCCACTCTCTCCCTCCCTTTCCCCTCTCTCTCCCTCCCTCCCCCCTCTCTCGCCCCGCTCTCCCTCCCCCATCCCACCCTTCTCTCTCTCTCCCCCTCTCTCTCCCCCTCTCTCCCTTCCCCCTCTCTCCCCCGCCCTTTCCCCACTCTCTCTCCCTCCCCCCTCTCCCCCCTCTCTCTCCCTCCCTTTCCCATCTCTCTCCCTCCCTCCCCTCTCTCGCCCGCTCTCTCCCTCCCCTTCCCCTCTCCCCCCATCCCACCCTTCTCTCTCTCTCACCCTCTCTCTCCCCCTCTCTCTCTTCCCCCTCTCTCCCCCGCCCTTTCCCCCCTCTCTCTCCCTCCCCCCTCTCCCCCCTCTCTCTCCCTCCCTTTCCCATCTCTCTCCCTCCCTCCCCCCTCTCTCGCCCCGCTCTCCCTCCCCCATCCCACCCTTCTCTCTCTCCCCCTCTCTCTCCCCCTTTCTCTCTTCCCCCTCTCTCCCCCGCCCTTTCCCCCCTCTCTCTCCCTCCCCCCCTCCCCCCTCTCTCTCCCTCCCTTTCCCATCTCTCTGCCTCCCGCCCCCCTCTCTCGCCCCACTCTCCCTCCCCCATCCCACCCTTCTCTCTCTCTCCCCCTCTCTCTCTCCCCCTCTCTCTCCCCCTCTCCCTTCTCCCCCCTCCCCCTCTCTCTCCCCCTCTCCCCTCTCCCCCCCTCTCTCTCCCTCCCTCCCCTCTCTCTCTCTCTCCCTCCCCCCTCTTTCTCTCCCCCCCTCTCTCTCTCTCTCTCTCCCCCCCCCTCTTTCTCTCTCCCTCCCCCTCTCTCTCTCTCTTTCCCTCCCCCCCCTCTCTCCCCCCTCTCTCTCCCCCCTCTCTCTCCCTCCCTCCCCCCTCGCCCGCCCCTCTCTCTCTCCCTCCCTCCCCCCTCTCTCGCCCCGCTCTCTCTCCCCCATCCCACCCTTCTCTCTCTCTCTCCCCCTCTCTCCCCCTCTCTCCCCCTCCCTTTCCCCCCTCTCTCTCCCTCCCCCCTCTCCCCCCCTCTCTCCCCCCCCTCTCTCTCCCTCCCTTTCCCATCTCTCTCCCTCCCTCCCCCTCTCTCGCCCCGCTCTCTCCCTCCCTTTCCCCTCTCTCTCCCTCCCTCCCCCCTCTCTCGCCCCACTCTCCCTCCCCCATCCCACCCTTCTCTCTCTATCCCCCTCTCTCTCCCCCTCTCTCCCTTCCCCCTCTCTCCCTTCCCCCTCTCTCCCCCGCCCTTTACCCACTCTCTCTCCCTCCCCCCTTTCTCCCCCTCTCTCTCCCTCCCTTTCCCATCTCTCTCCCTCCCTCCCCCCTCTCTCGCCCCGCTCTCTCTCTCCCCCCTCTCCCTCCCCCCTAGAAGAAATGAAAACCTAAATAGACCACCCTCCTGAAATAAAAGGTTTTTTTTGGATAAAAGGCCTGGCAGAATTTTTTTTTTGTGCATAAGACAGCATCGCCATCAGTGGCGGCTGGTGCGTTGGGGGCACAGGGGCGGCTATCTATTCCCTATCTATTGGCCGAGGAGGAGGCAGGAGGACTCGAGGAGACGTGGGGGACTGAGGAGAAGGCGCCGCTGCAGGTAAGTGCACTGGTCTCTCTGCATTGAAGGGGGCACGCTGGTCACTCTGCATTGAAAGGGGGCACGCTGGTCACTCTGCATTGAAAGGGGGCACGGTGGTCTCTCTGCATTGAAAGGGGGCACGCTGGTCTCTCTGCATTTAAAGGGGGTACGGCACACTGGTTACTCTGCATTGAAAGGGGGCACGCTGGTCTCTCTGCATTGAAAGGGGCACACTGGTCTCTCTGCATTGAAAGGGGGCACGCTGGTCTCTCTGCATTGAAAGGGGGCACGCTGGTCACTCTGCATTGAAGGGGGCACACTCTACCTTGATTACTGAAGGCCCCTTTCACACTTTTGTGACCTCAAAGTCACGCAATTTCTCCTGCATTCTGTACATTACATACTCCTGTCTCCTGCATTTTGTACATTACACTCTCCTGCACTATATACACAATACTTTACATTATATACTTCTCACCAAAGTCTTCATTGTCTCAACAGTTGCTGGTTGCTATGCAGTCTCTGACTATTTTAATGAAGTTCTTCTTTAAGGTAGGCTGAGCAATCAAAGCATATTTTATGAGTACTAGGAAGTCTGGGTTTTGTTTACCCTATCCCTTAGGCCCCTCCCACTGCTAAGCAATTGGCCACACCCACAATTTGCCGCAGGTTTTTTTTTTTCTCTTTCAGTGTCCCTGATTGCGAACTTCAAAAGTTGGGAGGTATGGCTCTGTATAGAATCCAATCAGTTTCCAGGATTTTTTCTCAAACCTTAATTGAACAAGCTGAAGTCAGAAGCTGATTGGCTACAATGCACAGCTGCACCAGATTTTGCACTCTTTACTCTTTGCTTTTAGTAAATCAACCACTATATCATTTGTTGATAACGTTAAACCAATAAAGTTTACACTGGATGTGAGTTACTGCTCTGATTCATTCCACTGTGTATGCACATTCCAGCTTGGGTTATTGAGCTTTGTAAACAATAATAAAAGACAGGTAAACCTGTAAAAAAGGAACCTAATGCTCCACCTGCTGGCTAGAAATGTAAATATAAAATATCCATATGCTAAATCTCATATTCATCTTTCTAAAGATTAAATAAATGTTAGCCTTTTTGTCCTGAACATAATTCATTAATAAAGAAAATATATGTGAAACACTATACATTCTATTTTATTACAATAATATGATTTTATGATTTTATTTATAACAATAATATTATATTGTATTATTTATGTATTATTTATTATAATTTTATTTATAACATTATAACAATAATATTACATTTTATTTATAATACTTTGTGTAAGTATATTTCTCTACAAGCGAATAGCAATACTCTATAAATAAAGCAAAATTCAATAATTTAATATATTGCAGCTTACCAAACCTTAACCGGTTGCCGACCGCCGCACGACGATATACGTCGGCAGTCAGCCCCGGCCAGGCAAAGTGATGTACCGGTACGTCACTAGCCTGTCACTTGCTTGGGAGCCAATAGCGGGCGAGCGGCCCGGCTCGTTCCTCACCCAATGTCCACCGGTCACTCGCCGATCGTCGGTGCAGAGGGAGAAAGGCAGGCGGCTGATGTAAACAAGCCGCCTGTCACTCTCCCCTGTGTAGAAACAGTGATCATACGGTTCTACTATGTAGGACCGTTGATCATTGTTCCTACACTTCAAGCCACAGCCAATCACAGTAAGAATCACGCCCCTAGGGACACACACCACCCCTCCCTCTCAAATAAAGTTAACCCCTCCACTACTAGTGTCATTTTGCAGTAACAGTGCATATGTATAGCACTGATTACTACAGTAATGTCACTGGTCAACCCCAAAAGTGTCAAAAATGTCAGTCAAGGGTCTGATCTGTCTGCCGCAATGTCGCAGTACCGCAAAAAAATCGCAGATCGCCGCCATTACTCATTAAAAAAAAAACACCAAAAATGACAGAAATCTTTCCCTTAGTTAGTAAACGCAATAACTTTTGCGCAAACCAATCAAAATACGCTTTTTGCAATTTTTTTTTACCAAACATATGTAGCAGAAAACACATTGGCCAAAAATATTAAAAAATTTAGATTTTTACATTTTTTGGGGGGAATTTCATATAAAAAAATGTGAAAAATATTGTTGTTTTTGCAAAATGTATGCTCTTTTTTTGTTTATAGCGCAAAAAGTAAAAATCGCACAGGTGATCAAATACCACCAAAAGAAAGCTCTGTTTGTGGGAAAAAAAGGACGTCAAATTCGTTTAGGTACAGCGTCGCACGACCGCGCAATTGTACGTTAAAGTCACGCAGTAAAAAATCACAAAAAACACCCTGGTCAGAAAGGGGGTAAAATCTTCCGGGGCTTAAGTGGTTAAAGTATAACTAAAGGCAAAACTTTTTGTTTTAGGTTTGAATAAAGAGGAGAGAGATTAGAAAACCTTTCAGGTGTTTATTTCAGTCGGTGCCCCCTCTCTAGTCATCCAATTTACTGTTACCACCGAAAGTGAACAATAAAAACATACTTTAGGTTGTCACCAAAACAGGAATAAGGGGAATAAGGGGAACATGTTTCAATGGGGAAAATAGCTCTGGTGAAAGAATTCCATCACTTTGAAGGAATTTCCTCTCATTCCCTGTTTTGGCTATGGGAGAGGAAGTGAAGGACACATAAGGCATAAAAACTGACAAGGTTTATAACTCTCCCTAGCTCTATGCAAATAACAAAAAACTGACAAGATCTATAACCCTCCCTTTAAATATAATTTTAAAAACCTGACAAGATCTATAACCCACCCTACTTTAAATATGGTGGCTGCAACAGTTTTTTTTCCTTATTTTATCTTATACTGTATTCACCCTGTGATTAGTCCAGTAAAACATTACCAGTTGTAGGGTGCCTCCAGTCTGGATGGAGGAGCAATGGAGGTACCTTTGGATAGCAGAACTGTGAATCTGGGGAGGGGGTCGTGTTAGATGCAGATTTCCTCATGCTAATACTTTTAAGCAGATACAGCAACAGTTTTTTGTTTTGTTTTTTTGGGATAGAGGTCATCACATAAATGAATAAAAGCTGACCATTGCAAACACCCTAGTCAGTGGTAAAAAGGTGAACAGGTGAAAATGGGGAAAAAGCCTACAAAAAGAAAACAAATGTAGCCACCACATCTAAGGGCTCAATCACAGCCTTTACCGCCCCTCTGAAAAGAGACCCACTGTTTGGCAAGAAATGAGGAAGTGGTATCTCCTCACCACCTGATTTATCCCTGTAAATGCCATCCCATGAACATTCGTAATCACATTTTTGACGGCAGCATGTGTACAGCCCTGAGCGGCTGCATGTCAATGTACCACTGCCTGGCAGATTGTGAAATGAGCCCTAAAAATTGGTAAAGCTGCAATAAAATACCTTTTTGGGTGTAATACTGCTTTAAATTGAAAATACTTTTTTTTTCAATTAAGTATATAAATACTATTACTATTAGTTATATTATACTTTTCAAAAAATACAAAAAGCAAGATTAAGGGAAAATATAAAAATTTTACCTGACTTCCCCACTGATCCATAGTTCTCATAAAATTGTTGTAATCCAAGTAGACCAATGGGTTGTATGCAGGTGGGAAAGCTCCATGAAATTTGTATGATTTTCCCTGTAAAATAAAAATAGTGAACAAAGAAAAAATGTATAAAACAAGTTTAAAGTATACATATAAACATTTTAGAGCTAAATCTGGTCTAGGCATTGAACCGCTGTCAGCAAAGGGTGAAGTTTTACACCAAAGTCAAGGAAGTTTACCTTTAGTTGCAAAGTAAACCAGAAGAGCACACAGTAGAGAATTTCTACACAACAAAGATAAAAATAGGTAGATTACTGTCTTTGTTGTAAACTATTGGATTTTCTTGTAAAAAATGTTAATTTGGCTCCTTATATAACAAATATCTAATCTGTGGGCTATGTATTTTAAAACCTAAAGTGGTTGTTCAGTCAGAAGGTTTTTTTTTAACTTAATGCATACTATGAATTAAGACAAAAAAAACCTTCTGTGCGCAGCAGCCCCCCTCAGTCCCCTAATACTTACCTGAGCCCCCTCTCTGAATATCGGGCTGCCGCAGGTGACATCAGACTCCTCCCCCGCGGCAGCCCGATTTTCGGATGTTTGGATCACTATGTTTTATGCCTGCATTGAGCACTATGACAGTGAATTTTATGTAAGTGAGATTTTATATTCTTTAAAAATAAAGTGTCATGACAGAGAGCATTAGATCCTTTCTATTTATATTTTCGTGGATGATATATCTGCTATGAGTCTGCCTAGGTCTGATTTCCCATAAGAAGATTGCTGTCCACAGTGGCTGTCTACAGTGATTGTTTAAAGCGCAGTGACCCCTAGTGGTCGAATGCTGGAGGTGAGAGGCTGTAATACCCTATGGTGAAGGAGTTACGATTGTAGTGGTGTTCATTACTTACCTTTTCTGCACTGGAGACTTCTCAAATGCTGTGGACTTTATGGACTCTTAATATATCATACCTGATTGCACATTATTATTAGCGCTGCACTTTTTGTATTTCTTTGCTTATGTTATAGGTGTTGTTAGGTTTGACCTATCCTGGTGTCCAGCTGCTTTTCACTCCATATGATTGTAGCGCTGAATAATTTTACTGTTACCATAGTAAAATGATGCCAGCAGGAACATCTCATCAATCTGGGCGGCCGTATGACATCGGCCCGCTCTCGCCGCTACTGCGCACCCCCGGGGGCGCGCAGCGTGGCGATCGGGGATGAGGCTCATCCCACAGACAGAGCCCATCCCCGATCAAGGTAAACAGCCAATGAAATTGGCTTTTTACCAAGTGATCGGCTGTGTCCAATCACAGCCAATAACATGAGAGGCTCCAGTGCGAGCCGCTCATTCTCTCCACAATGCGCGCCCCGGGGGGTGCGCAGTGCGCCGATTTGGGACGAGGCTCGTCCCTCGGACAGAGCCCATCCCCGATCTAGGTAAAGAGCAAATGAAATTGGCTTTTTACTACATGGCTGACTGTGTCCAATCACAGCTGGTCACAAATGTCAACAAAGATGGGGGTTACTTACTGTTGCCAGGTTCTCCTCCTCACATACCGATCCAGTGTGAGGAGGAGATCTGGAAACAGTTAGTTACCATTATACTGTGAATACTACTGTGCCCTGATTGCCCCACCAAATAAAGAGGACCTGTCACCAGCTGAACTAGTACCTATCTGTGAGCCCATCAGAGTACCTGTCACTTGCCCATCTGAGTACCTGTCACCTGCCCATCAGCGTACCTGAATACCTGTCACCTGCCCATCAGAGTACCTGCCCCCTGCCTATCAAAGTACCCACGTACTCTCCACCTGCTCATCAGAGTACCTACTGCCTGCCTATCAAAGCACCCAAGTACTTGCCGCCTGCTCATCAGTACCCAAGTACCTGTCACCTGCCCATCAGAGTACCCGAGTACTTGTCATCCTTCATACAGCCACCATGTCCAAGTCCAAAAAAGTTTTCACTGCCGAAGAGGCATATCAATTTTTAACCCTGATGAATGAGAGCAGCGAATCCGGTTCAGAATCCGAGCCTTTTGAAGGCTTTACATCGGGGACCAAATCGGAGGAGGAAGAAGTTTGGCCTAAAAGAAGATGCACTGAAAACCAGGCAGACACCAGCAGCGCCATACACTCCAATGGCCAATCGGCAAATGCCAACAGCGCTAGACCCCAGGAGGAAAGGCCCAGTACAAGCACTGGAATTTCACACCAGCCCCAAAGAATTATTGTTATTATTATACAGGATTTATATAGCGCCAACAGTTTGCACAGCGCTTTACAATGTGAGGGAAGACAATACAATTCAAAACAGGAGGAACTAGAGGGCCCTGCTCGTTAGAGCTTACAATCTAGAAGGGAGGGTCAAGTGAAACAAAAGGCAATAACCGTGGGGGATGGGCTGATGGAGAAAATGGAGGTATATTTGTTAGGTGTGGGTAGGATAGGCTTCTCTGAAAAGGAGGGTTTTCAGAGATCGCCTAAAAGCTAATAGAGTAGGAGATAATCAGACAGATAAGGGTAAGGAGTTCTATAGGATTGGAGAGGCTCTGGAAAAGTCCTGGAGGCGAGCATGGGAGGAGGTGATGAGGGAGCTAGAGAGCAGGAGGTTTTGAGAGGAATGAAGAGAGCGATTAGGTTGGTATTTTGAGACTAGGCTAGTGATGTAGCTAGGGGCTAAGCTGTGGATTGCTTTGTAAGATGTTGTAAGTATTTTGAATTTAATTAGTTGGGTGAGCGGAAGCCAGTGGAGGGTTTGACAGAGAGGAGCAGTGGACACTGAGCGATTGGTAAGGTGGATGAGTCTGGCGGCAGCATTCATGATGGATTGAAGGGGGGATAGCCTGTGTAGAGGTATGCCAATGAGAAGGGAATTGCAGTAGTCGAGGCGCGAGATGACCAGGGAGTGAACTAAGAGCTTTGTTGTGTCTTTGGTTAGAAAGGGACGTATTTTGGAGATGTTGCGGAGGCTGAGGCGGCAAGATTTGGACAGCGGTTGGATGTGGGGTTTGAAGGAGAGTTCAGAGTCCAGGACAACACCTAAGACCTTGGCATACGGGGATGGGCTGATGCAGCTTCCGGATGCCTTAGCAAACCCATTGTAAAAGGAAAATGAATGGGCGCTCTTGCTGGGGGATGGGTCCTTTGTTCCAGACAGTCTTGATAGGTGAGATGTTACCCAGACTGATGGTGAATGTTCCAAAAACACAGTGTTAGTGCTATCATCGAGGGCAGCTCTTACAAGGCCGAAGCGAGATCCCACATGTAAGCAGAGTAAAGAGAAGGCACCACTCAGTGAAGCAGTAATAACAAATGTATTAAGCTCATATCAAGACTTACATAAAAGCAAAAAGTGGAGCGTCATGACCCGGCGTCCTTCCTAATTCACCGTGTACCCATTGTGGAAGCTGCCAGCAGCCTAAATCAATCCAGGGGCTGAATCAGAGTGAGGCTGCGGCGAACCACATAGCTAACAGAAGGACTGTACGGCCATAGACGAGGAATGGGCGGTTACCGGTTTCGGAGCATGCTCACAACAGCTTCTTCTTCAGACCAAAGGTAACTGGTTGTATCCACGTAAACAATAAGTTCATGGGGGGGGGGGGGGTGGATTTAAATGATCAAATACTGCAGCCCTATCTCCCTACACGAAAGTCCCTCTTTTGGTATTAAAAAGTCGCAATTTACTTTTTCCATTTGGTCATTTACAATGCATATGTCACCTATCAAAAATCTACAGAAACACCAAACACCTTCCTCCAGTTTATCGAAGATATTGCCACTGCCCTGATTTACCAGCAAGGATCCCCCCCAGAAAGCATTTGTTCCGACTGTGTCAGCAGACTACATGAGTGCCATTTCCCTGACCATATCCCACCATCAGAAACGGAAGAAGACGCCAAAAAAAGTGTTGGTGTGTAGCAAAAGAGGGGTTAGGAAAGACACCAGTTTTTATTGTGCCCAATGTCCCTCCCAAACTGGCCTATGCATCGGAGATTGCTTCAGACTCTATCACACTGCCCTAAACCTTTAGCCCATATTTCAATCAGACTGCCATTTCCCCTTTTTCAATTTCTGTGTCGAATATTTTCCTGCTGCCTCAACCAACCATATCACTGCCTTCCATGTGAACCGACCCTGGCCTGTATATCGACTATGCCTCTGCCTGCTTTCTGCATTGTTTATCCTCCACGTTTCTGCCTTTCACGTTAACTGACCCTGGACTGTTTATCCATGATGCCTTAGCCTACCGTCTATTTCTGCCTTTTACCTGCACTGACCTCGGCCTGTTACGACCATGTTTTTTGCCTGCCACCTAGACTGATCTTTCGCCCTGCTACTGTAGTAGGGGGTGGATGTTGGGCCCCTCTATGTGGCTAGGCTGTGAAAAAGTCCAACACATGTGGTATTGCCATACTTAGGAGGAGTGGCAGAATGTATTTTGGGGTGTAATTTTTGCTGTGTACATGCTATGAGTTAGGAATATCCTATAAATTGACAACTTTGTGTAAAAAAAAAAAAAAAATAGGTTTTCATTTTTTTCCCACATCCTCCCAAAATTTGTGGAAAAAAATGACATGTTCAAAAGACCCTTAATGCTTCATAGAATATGCGTTCGAGTGTTTGCTTTCCAAAATGGGGTCATTTTGTGGGCGTTTCCATTGTCTTGGTGCTCTAGGGCCTTCAAAAGTGTGATAGGTAGTAAGAAAATGATGTGTGTAATTTATGATCCTAGAACACCTGAAGGTGCTACTTGGATGTTGAGTCTGTTTATGTGGCCAGGCTGTGTAAAAGTCTCACACATGTGGTATCACCATACTCAGGAGGAGTAGCAGAATGTATTTTGGGGTGTCATTTTTGCTATTTACATGCTATGTGTTAGAATTATCCTATAAATTGACAACTTTGTATAAAGGTTTTCATTTTTTATCCCACATTTTCCAAAAACTTGTGGAAAAAAAGAACATGTTCAAAAGACCCATAATGCCTCATAGAATATATACGTTGGAGTGTTTGCTTTCCAAAATTGGGCCATTTTGTGGGTGTTTCCATTGTCTTGGTGCTCTAGGGCCTTCAAATTGTGATATGTAGTCAGAAAATGATGTGTGTAATTTATGCTCCTAGAACGCCTGAAGGTGCTACTTGGATGTTGAGTCTGTTTATGTGGCCAGGCTGTGTAAAAGCCTCACACATGTGGTATCGCTATACTCAGGAGCAGGGCCGCTGATAGAAATCATGGGGCCCCGTACAGCCTACCCGACGGGGCCCCCTTCAGCCACACCCCTGGCCCCTCCCCAGACCCCGCCTTGAAACAAAGAGCAGGTTTGTCTTCAAGTGATAATTTATCATGCCACGCCATGCCATTCATAGTAAATATGTGCAGAGCGCAGTACAATTACCACACCATGCCATATTGTCATCCATAGTAAATATGTGCAGTAAGTGTACAGTGCAATGCAGTATAAAACTCACAACAGACAATCAGCTGCTTCTGCCCGCCTCACAGCCACTCGCTTTCTGTCTCAGGCCTAACTCAGAGCTGAGCGGAGGAAGATCACTCTGCAAGGGAAGAAAATAGGAGGCAGACGGCCGGGACTTGAAATTGAGCCCCCATGAGGATCAGGCCCGGAATTCACATGCGTCCGAAATATCAAAAAAAAAAGTCACTCCACTCGCACCAGCACAGAGGTCAGAGAGGGGCCCAAAAATGGCAATTACACCCCTGCTAGTAAGAGCAGCAAAGCAGGGACAGTAGCGTCACTAGGGTTGGTGTCACCTGGTGCAATAAACCATGGTATCACCCCCCGAGCTGCAACAGAAACTGATGGCATCATACAAGAGACAGTCAAAGACTGCAGGCATGCTATAGGAGACAGTCAGAGACTGCAGGCATACTATAGTATAGGAGAAAGTATGAGACTGCAGGTAGCTATAGGAGACAGTCTGAGACTGCAGGCATCACAGCAGGAGACAGCCAGAGACTGCAGGCATCACAGGAGGAGACAGCCAGAGACTGCAGGCATCACAGGAGGAGACAGCCAGAGACTGCAGGCACCACAGAGGAGACAGCCAGAGACTGTAGGCTTCACAGAGGAGACAGCCAGAGACTGCAGGCTTCACAGGAGGAGACAGCCAGAGACTGCAGGCACCACAGAGGAGACAGCCAGAGACTGCAGGCTTCACAGGAGGAGACAGCCAGAGACTGCAGGCTTCACATGAGGAGACAGCCAGAGACTGCAGGCTTCACAGGAGGAGACAGCCAGAGACTGCAGGCACCACAGAGGAGACAGCAAGAGACTGCAGGCACCACAGAGGAGACAGCCAGAGACTGCAGGCACCACAGAGGAGACAGCAAGTGACTGCAGGCACCACAGAGGAGACAGCAAGAGACTGCAGGCACCACAGAGGAGACAGCCAGAGACTGCAGGCACCACAGAGGAGACAGCAAGAGACTGCAGGCACCACAGAGGAGACAGCAAGAGACTTCAGGCATCACAGAGGAGACAGCAAGAGATTGCAGGCATCACAGAGGAGACAGCCAGAGACTGCAGGCACAACAGAGGAGACAGCCAGAGACTGCAGGCATCACAGAGGAGACAGCAAGAGACTGCAGGCACCACAGAGGAGACAGCCAGAGACTGCAGGCACCACAGAGGAGACAGCAAGAGACTGCAGGCATCACAGAGGAGACAGCCAGAGACTGCAGGCATCACAGAGGAGACAGCCAGAGACTGCAGGCATCACAGAGGAGACAGCCAGAGACTGCAGGCAAGTACTGTGGATGGTGTGGTTGCAGTCAGTGTAAATATCTCTGGGGAAGCCTGTCCTCACTCACTCTCTAGAATAGACCTGTGTGACCCCCCTCCTCTGTGTGTATCTATGGCAGGAGCTCTGCTCACTTACATTAGCAGTGTCCCAGTCCAGATAGACGGTCTCCTCACACTCTCAGCCTTTCCGTTGTCAGTTGGAAGTACAGCAGAGGTGGAGGTGGAGCAGCTCAAGAGGAGAAAGTTACATCTTCCTCATGTCGGAGCCTCCATGCGCCTGATTGGTTGCTGGGATGCTAGACGGGCCCAGCAACCAATCATTTTGACAGGCAGGGACTTGGACGTTCTGGGAGCTCTGCCACTGGTGCAGGCTTTTATCCGAAGACTACCAGACTGATTGTCTCGGCTGCCCGGGCCCCCCAGCTGAGCTGAGAACACAGGGCCCGGTACAACAGGGCCAGTTGTACTGGCTTATCAGCGGCCCTGCTCAGGAGGAGTAGCAGAATGTATTTTGGGGTGTCATTTTTGCTATGTACATGCTATGTGTTAGAAATATCCTATAAATTGACAACTTTGTTTAAAAAAAATAGGTTTTCATTTTTTCCCACATTTTCCAAAACCTTGTGGAAAAAAATGACATTTTCAAAACACCCATAATGCCATAATAGAATATACGTTGGAGTGTTTGCTTTCTAAAATGGGGTCATTTTGTGGGCGTTTCCATTGTCTTGGTGCTCTAGGGCCTTCAAAAGTGTGATAGGTAGTCAGAAAGTTAAATGTGTATTTATGCTCCTAGAACGCCTGAAGGTGCTACTTGGATGTTAAGTCTCTTTATGTGGCCAGGCTGTGTAAAAGTCTCACACATGTGGTATCTCCATACTCAGGAAGAGTAGAAGAATGTATTTTGGGGTGTCATTTTTTCTATGTATATGCTATGTGTTAGAAATAGCTTATAAATTGACAACTTTGTGGGGAAAAAAAAGAAATAAAATATGCTTTTCTTCATTTTCGCAAGAATTGTGGGAACAAAATTACAACTTCAAAAAACTCGCAATGCCTCTTACTAAATACCTTGGACTGTCTACTTTACAAAAAGGGGTCATTTGGGGGGTATTTGTACTGTCCTGACATTTCAGGGCCTCAAGAAAGAGATAGGCCGTCAGTACATCAGGTGTGATCAATTTTCAGTAATTGGTACCATAGCTTCTAGACTCAATAACTTTCACACAGACTAAATAATATGCATTAATTTGGGTTAATTTTACCAGAGATGTGTAGCAGTATAAATTGTGGCCCAAATGTATGAAGGAAAATACATTTTTTACAAAATTTTATAATAGAAACTAAAAAAAAGTGTTTTTTTTTTTCAAAATGTTTGCTTATTTTTTTGCTTATATCACGAAAAAAAAAAAAAAACCCAGTTGTGATAAAATACCACCAAAAGAAAGCTCTATTTCTGGGGAAAAAATAGTAAAAATTTTGTTTGGTTACAGTGTAGCATGACTGAGCAGTTGTTATTCAAAGTGTGAGAGTGCTGAAAGCTGAAAATTGGTCTGGGCAGGAAGGGGGTGTAACTGCTCTGTACGAAAGTGGTTAAATAAATTAAACTTAATTAAATAAATTAAAAATACATTTTAATTCTCTATTCTGAAATCTTTTTTTAATATCACGTGACCAGCACAGCCCCAATCAGTGTTGTACAAACACAGATTTATATATCAGCAGAGTATTAGAAACTCCTCCCTCAGAACTTACCCCAAGAACAGAAAAGACCTGGAAAACATCATGTGACCTCTGAACAGCAATTATTAAATAAGCTACTGAGATGATTTTTTTATATTATATTAAATACAGTGGCATGATCTTTATATATAAATAGAAAGGATGATGGCAATTAATCATTGCATGTTTAGTATCATGTTAATGGCTAAAACATTTCAGATATAGAAGTCTTACCTTTGCACGTTGTATAAGGTGGCCATTTAAATACACCTTATAAGTCTGCACACCCAGTTCTTTAGCCATTCGTAATAAGCGATTCTGAGTGGGTCCCACATATGCTCCTCCAACATCCACATATTGAACTTCCTTGTTCTGTTAGAAAGGAAATATACCTCATAGGTTTTTGACATACAGCAATTAAAAACTATACTGTATATTGTAATTAATAGTTAATAAAAAGTCCAGTATACCACTTCTGCACAGTCTTTTAAGTTTGGATTTTGTGGTGATCAAGGATGGAGAAAAGTCCAACAAAGGCCTAAATTAAAATGCAATGTATCCCCTCTGTGACTGCATTGTTTTGCCATAGTTTGGAAACACAAATGACCATTAAAGCTGTAGAGATTTTTTTTTTTTGGGGGGGGGGGGGGCTGTGGGCTAAAGCCATAATGTGCATACTAGCACATTATCTTAAACTTACCTGAAAACAAAGCCCTCCTGGGTCAGTGCTGCAGGCGCCTCCATCTTCACCCATCTTGCTTCTGTGTTCATGGACTCCGGCTCTTTGACTGGCCGAAGCCGCGATGACATCACTCTGGCGCATGTGCACGGGAGCAGTCGTTCATGGCACAGGGCTCTGAAGGAACGGCACGGCTCCGTTCCTTCAGAGTGCATGCACTAGTGATGTCACTGGCTGCATGCAATGCAAATATCTCCTAAATGATGCCCATTTAGGAGATATTTACACTACCTATAGGTAAGTCTTATTATAGGCCTACCTATAGGTAAAAGCAAGAGAAGGAAGTTTACTTCCGTTTTAAGTAAGCGGTATTCCTTGATTAGCAGTAATGTTTGTTGACTTTACAATCCATTTTATAGGAAATGGGAATGCCACTGTACATTTTATGGTTTCTAGCCGCAATAAGGCAGTCATGTTAAACGGTTAGTTCACCTTTACCAAAAAACTGCCAATGCAGGTTAGAGGCATCTGCAAATAAAAACAAACTGTACAGCTTTTACCAAAGTTGAATAATGCCCTTTCTATAGGTGTAGGCCATTTATATACTGTACCTCCTGAAGCCTAACCTGAAAAACTCCCAGAGATTACATCATCCCATCCTTTCTTGCTGCTAGGACATTGCTAAGACACTCCCCCAGCTGATTCAAACATGCACTCTCTCTCCCTTGTCACAGTAGCTCTGAGCTCAGAAATGTTGTGACGAAGGAGATAGTGGACCGCGCATGTGCTGGGGGTTGAAATCTCACTCCTATGAGGGTGGGAGTGAGCAGTTAGGGCTGGGATTGTTTTAGCAATGTTCTAACAACAAGGCATGGTGGGATGATGCCATTTCTGGGATTTTTTTCAGCCAGGCTTTCGGAGGTACTTAAATGGCCTACACCTATAGCAAAGGCATTAACTAAACTTAGGGAAAGCTGCACAGTTTGCTTTTATCTGCAGGCTACTCTTACCTACATCAGCATTTTTGGTAATGGTGAACTAACCCTTTAAAGTAAATATTCACACAATTTTCTATGTAAAGATTCTCAATTCTTTAGTAAGTCAGCCAAGGTTTGACAATAAAAAAGCTTTTGTGTGTTGGCTGCTAAATAAGAATGTCTGTTTTTGATAAAGATCAGCCCACATTTTAGTAACCATTCAAGCAGAACTCCAGAGAATTCCAGAAGGTTCACAAATGCTTTCTTCCACCTATATGATAAATACCTTTACAGAAATCTTTTGCCAAGGGTTGCAAGCACATGTAGACATTCACGATTAGATAAACCATCTTTTTTTTACGGAGTCTGTCAGTGTTTGTATTAAATAGAATGTATAGGGCATGTTTTTCAAAGATTATCTACAGTAACCCTTTATAGTATATGAGGTTTACATTTTTAGAAGCTAGCTCTTCCAGTTTTAGCTATTGTATGAAGTATAGCAATTTCTAAATAACTACTCGATAGAGCTTCCAGTGGCACAGTGCAATTACTTTGTCTCTTAACATTTGTTGAGAAAAGATATCATTCACCTATTAAATGCATTGGTTTCAAAAACTCATAGGGGTTGATTAGCTTAAGGAATATAGACTATTTGCTTAGTAAGGCAAGGTTCACACCTATGTGTTTTTTAATGCTTTTGCAGAAATGCACCACTGTCCAATTAACATGGTTTCCTCGGAGCATGGCTTAGACATCAGAGCTTGAGAATGTGTGGAGTTGAGCTCCGAGCAAACTGTTTAAACTTTAACAGCGGCCTTACAGGAGTTTTCTCCGATCTCAGGATTCCTCCCAAGTCTCCGCAGCAGCCTCTCTGAACCCCTCTAGACTGCACCATCTTCAAAGATGCCTATTTTTCTTAAAGCCATCGGGGACTCGCTGAGTTTTCCAAGATGGCGTCGACACTAGACTCCGCCATCTTACACGCGGCTTATCCTATCCAATCTCCGAGGTTAGTACCCACATCGATTCCTCCTCCCACCTCCCTGTGTACCTCAGACAGTCATGATAAGGGCTCTGAATTTGGGAATGCCCTGCGGGATCAAGATCTTCATACACATATCTGGTGTCTCCCCACTAAGGGAGAATGGGAATGGTTTACCACACGGGTAGAGAAGGCCCTGCGGCAGGACATGGAAAACTTACAGGTTGAGACTACACATCTTGGGGGTAGAATTGAATCATTGGAAACCGGTGTTTAGGATATGGTTCCCCACTTTACATGTGTTAAAGGACCATAGCCTGGCACAGGATAAATAGATAGATGCCCTCTCCGACCAGCTGGATGATTATAAAAATAGGAGCCACAGAGCTAACATTCCAATTAGAGGCCTGCCGAAAGCTACCTCTTGCTGGGACATAGTCCCCACTTTGCAAGGCATCTTAAAAGATTGTGGGCTGGGTCACCCCAGACCAAATTGAGATTAATCGTGCCCATAGGGCTTTGGGGCCACCATCGTGGCGTCTCCTATGTTGACTTTGATGGAGCCAAGCTGTCCTTGTACCTACCAGGACCTTTCTCGCCGCACACTAATGCAACGCAAGGTGCTAAAACCATTGCTTGAATCCCTCTGAGATGTGAAGCTCACATATCATTGGGGATTCTTGTTGAGCCTTTCTGTCCATAAGTACGGCAAACAGATTACCCTGAGAGATAAGGATGATCTGGCCCGCTTTTTGGCTCAACGTAACCTGCCTTCTGTTGATATACTAGATGGGCATTCCTCTACCCACTAGTCTACAACCTTTGCAACCAGTCCTTAGATGAAGACAGAACTATCCAAGATCTGGATCATCCAGTCAGGCTGTGTCCCTCATCTCCCGTGACTACTTGAATAGCCATACACTGCAACTGAGATGTGATCTACTGCTCCCCCGGAGGACCTCCAATTTCTAGGCTGGCTTCTATACAGGACAGACTGTTGTTGTTCTTCAGGAATGGTTTCTGCCCCCTTGAATTCAGAACATTACTTTGGGTTTCTTCCCCTATTCCCTTACCTCTTGGACCTTTACACCTCCCCAACCTTCCCTTTCTTTCCTTTCCTATTACCCTCCCTACCACCCTCTCTATGCCTTTCCCATTTTCCCTCCTTTTTCCTCCCCTTCTTCCCAACTTGGCCATGTGGTAAACCGCCCTGTGTGGCACACTTAGTGTCTACCTGTTTTAAAGATGTGGGTTCGCCACTCATTTCACGCCTGATGCCTTCCACTTTCCCCCCCAATAGGCTGACTCTACAGAGTTGTTGATCCCAATTGAGTTCTCTAGCCACTTGACGGTACCCCCTGATGGCTTGTTCTGGAGGCAAATATTTGCCCTTTGGGCAATTTGTTTTTATGTTTTTCTCAGTTTCTTCTTTTTGATTCTAATATGGTTCTTTTTTACCTTAGTGCTGTATGAGACCTGTTGTGGGCTGCTGCAAGACTCTCACTCACACCATTATGGGCAATACCTGCTGCTCCTTTAGCCCCTTTTAGCCATGGCTTCCTTAATGGTGGTCTTATATAACGTGCGTAGTTTAGGCTTACCCTACAAGCGTGGTAAGTTGTGGCTCAAATCAACGAGACTGTGTGCACATATCCTCATATTACAGGAAACACATTTCTTTCAGGACTCAGTCCCCCTACTGCCTACTCACCTATATAGTCAGTGGTTCCTTAGCAACTCTCCCCACGCTAAGTCAGGAGGAGTGGCTATCGCCACCCAAAAAAACTGTTCCTTTGTTCCAGTAGACCACTATGCTGATCCCTACAGGAGGTTTGTATTTTTTGACCATAAATTTACTTTTGCAGCTGTGTACGCCCCGAACACTGGACAGCTAACTTTTATAGACTCAGTGCTGGAATCCCTCTCCTCTTTCCATGAAGGGCAACTAATTCTGGGGGGGGGGGGGATTTGAACATGTGCCCCCGGACCCTTGCCTAGACACTTCCTCTGGTCAGTGTGTACATTCCTTTGCTTTTCTAAAAACACTTTCAGAAATCCTTGCATGCTCATCACCTGGTTGACAACTGGAGAGTCCTTCATCCCACAGAAAAGATTTCAGCTATTATTCGGCTACTCACGATTCTACACTCGCATTCATTTGCTGCTAATGGACCAATCATTTTTGGAGTCACTTTCCGGTTCGTCAATAGGCTCTCTTACATTTACGCAGGATCAAGGCAGAAGGGATTCCGGTCATCTTAGTGGCCCCGGACTGGCCTTGCCGGGCTTGGTATGTCAATGTGGTGCAGCTGATCGCCGACGTTCCTTGGAAGCTTCCTCTCAGGAAGGATCTTGTGTCCCAAGGGCCAATCTTTCATCCTGCTTTACAGTCGCTGACTTTGATGGTCTCTGTTGCCACCTTGGGACCTCAATTTGGTGCTCTCAGTCTTCTAGAAGCCTCCTTTTGAGAATCTTTGGGAGATTCCCCTGCTTACGCTGTCCCAGGAGGTGGCCTTTTTGTTGGCTATCACCTCTGTGCGCAGGGTGTCAGAATAAGGTAAGATAAGGTAAAAGAAAGAGATAAGGTGATTTTTCGCCTCTGTCCGTCATTCCTCCCTCAAGTTGTCTCTGATTTTCATTTGAATAAAGGCATTGTGTTGTCTTCCCTGTGTCCCAGGCCAAAACATCTGAAGGAAATTGCTCAAATTGGTAAAAAATTTCCATATACACACTCCTAATCCTTGTGGACAGCATTCCCAGAAGAGTTGAAGCTGTTAGAGCTGCAAGGGGTGGGCCAACTCAATATTGAACCCTATGGAATAAGACTGGGATGCCATTAAAGTTCATGTGTGTGCAAAGGCAGATGTCCCAAAACTTTTGATAATATAATGTACTTTAAATCGACAGATCAAGACTTATATGGTTTTACTCTAGGCACACATAAATTCCAACTATCAGGTAGGCCAAGCAGGGAAAACATTTTTAACCAAAAACAAAGTATGGAATAAAGCTAAACCAAAACATTCTGGGGTTGATTTACTAAAACTGGAAAGTGCAAAATCTGGTGCAGATCTGCATAGAAACCAATCCGCTTCCAGGTTTTTTTGTCAAAGCTTAATTGAACAAGCTGAAGTTAGAAGCTGAATAATTGGCTACAATGCACAGCTGCACCAGATTTCGCACTCTCCAGTTTTAGTAAATCAACCCCAATGCATAAAATATAATGGAAACATGACTGTTTCACTTACTCGAATTGTGTGTGTTCGTCCACCAACTCTGTTCTGAGCTTCCAATAGCACCACGTTAATTCCTGACTCTTTGAGCAGTTTAGCAGCAGAAAGTCCTAAATCAACAATTGGCATAAGTTAGCTATTACCATCTAAAAAATGTGTAATTTACTTCAATTCCCAAAAACTTAAAATACATTCTTTCCAAGCGTTTGTATATTATCTATAGTATTTACAAATCTGAACGGGGTCTGCTAAATTATCAGAATATTTGGCTGCACAACAACAGTGTCCATCACATGTTGTTATTTGTGACTGACATTTGTTTAGAAACTCCATGAAATACCCTTTTCACTCAGTAAATACTGCTTTCTGAGGTCCCATCTCAGTGCTCTGTGCTGGCAGAGTTGAGTAGCAGCCCCACCCCTCATCATACACAGAAAATCAAGTGCACTAGGTCTAAAGTCTAGTACACATGAAACAAAAGTCAGTCAATTGAGCAGGACCGACTTCTGTTTATTGGTCTTGCTGAAAAACCAGCATTTGATCAGCTGTTGCAGCCAACGGATGCAAGCGCTGATCAGTGTATACTGGTTGGGATGGAGTCGCCTTGTCAGAATACAATAGCACAGTGGGAGATCCCCACATCACACATCTGCAACCAGCTGGTTAAAAGAAAACATAACATGTATACCCCCCATATCTCTTATGCCTGTTGGACTGCACAACCCTATTTAGAAAAACACACAAACAAAAGCGCTGTCGGTAGGTGGTCACTAAATGGTGCTAGAGTACAGTAAGGCAGGCCATACATGGCAGCAGGAACCAGCCGACATTTGAACTGTGTATGGGCAGACTGAATGTTCCAAGCAGGGGCGGATCCAGAGTATAGTTTCGGGAGGGGCACTGCCATAAAAAATGTGTTGCTTACAGAACTGTTTTTAACGTATTATACGGTCCTAACCTTGTTTAAAACAGTGACACATTTATCATTCCAGATTAGAATATTACATTACAAACAGACAAACATACATGATACAGGAGAGAGTCAGAGACTGCAGACATGATACAGGAAATGGTCAGAGACTGCAGACATGATACAGGAGAGAGTCAGAGACTGCAGACATGATACAGGAAATGGTCAGAGACCGCAGATATGATACAGGAGATGGTCAGAGACTGCAGATATGATACAGGAGATGGTCAGAGACTGCAGATATGATACAGGAGATGGTCAGAGACTGCAGACATGATACAGAAAATGGTCAGAGACTGCAGACATGATACAAGAGATGGTCAGATACTGCAGACATGATACAAGAGATGGTCAGAGACTGTAGACATGATACAAGAGATGTCAGAGACTGCAGACATGATACAGGAGATGGTCAGAGACTGCAGACATGATACAGGAGATGGTCAAAAACTGTAGACATTATACAAGAGATGGTCAGAGACTGTAGACATGATACAGAAGATGGTCAGAGACTGCAGACTTGATACAAGAGATGGTCAGAGACTGTAGACATGATACAAGAGATGGTCAGAGACTGCAGACATGATACAGGAGATGGTCAGAGACTGCAGACATGATACAGGAGATGGTCAGAAACTGTAGACATTATACAAGAGATGGTCAGAGACTGTAGACATGATACAGGAGATGGTCAGAGACTGTAGACATGATACAGGAGATAGTCAGAGACTGCAGACATGATACAGGAGATGGTCAGAAACTGTAGACATTATACAAGAGATGGTCAGAGACTATAGACATGATACAGGAGATGGTCAGAGACTGCAGACATGATACAGGAGATGGTCAGAAACT
The DNA here is from genome assembly GCF_965119305.1 of Pelophylax lessonae. NCBI lineage: Eukaryota > Metazoa > Chordata > Amphibia > Anura > Ranidae > Pelophylax > Pelophylax lessonae. The sequence goes on along the minus strand of NC_138769.1, from coordinate 211,882,692 downwards.
GTAGGCATTATACAAGAGATGGTCAGAGACTGTAGACATGATACAAGAGATCAATGTATCAATGCAGCCCCACCAGTGGTCATCAAATGCAGCTTCACCGGTACCAATCAAATGCAGTCTCATCAGTGCCCATGAAATGCAGCTTCACCAGTGCCCATCAAACGCATTCTCACCAGTGTCCATCAAATGCAGCCTCATCAGTGCACAACAGTAGTAAAAATAATACTTGTCAGGGGTTCCAAACCTTATATCTCTATCCAAAACTACATACACGTGCAGCACAAAATTTAGCCAGATGATAAACAAAAAAATACATATTTTTACCATTTATATAGGAGAGAGGGAGAGAGGGAGAAAATAAGAAAATATTGCAGTAATAAATTATGTTCCGCTTTAAGACCCTGCCTTCATTTTTCCGTGTCTATTGCCTACTTCCTAAACCATGGTTGAATTATATCAGAGACTCTTTTACTTCCTGTTGTGTCTTCAGAACAGGAAGTGAGGGAAAATCTCCTTAATGATGGGACACTGACAAAAAACAAACTAAAACTCAAAAACACCTGTGCTCGTAATAAAATGGTGATATCAATAACCAAATAGGAGCAGCCAGCACAGTTTCCTGGTAAAAACAATATCAATAATAATAAATAAATTTAGCGCTTTAAATGTGAGTAAAGTCCATAACATTAGGAGATGAAAAGTTGATAGATAGGGATCCAGTAACTGTGGTTCCACACGACAGGTGCTAGTGAAAAGCCGCCACTGGTAGAGGGGACACACACTGATCCTTACCCCAAATGTTGGACTACTCAAAAGTAGTCAATAAAGCGTTTATGTAATGAACTTCAAGCTGTCGTACTCCTGGGGTCTTTTGGTATTGGTAACTGTGTCCAATCAAACTAAAACACACTCCTTCCAGGACAATACTGTATTCTTTTTTGTTGAAAATGTGAAACCAAGGTTCTTAATTCTCTCCTCAGCTCGCGCCTCACTCTTCAAATCTTTGGCAAAAAAGAATACCGTATTGTCCTGGAAGGAGTGTGTTATAGTTTGATTGGACACAGTTACCAAAAGACCCCAGGAGTACGACAGCTTGAAGTTCATTACATAAACGCTTTATTGACTACTTTTGAGTAGACCAACATTTGGGGTAAGGGTCAGTGTGTGTCCCCTCTACCAGTGGCGGCTTTTCACTAGCACCTGTCGTGTGGAACCACAGTTACTGGATCCCTATCTATCAACTTTTCATCTCCTAATGTTATGGAATTTACTTTAAAGTGCTGTGCTGCATTAATTTTGAATGAGAAACAACCATTCCCAAAACAACCATTCCCTGCCCTTTGCCATTAATGTTAAAGCGGAGTTCCACCCATTTATTATGAGATGCACTGACTGACTGAATCCCAATGCAAACTATTTTTTATTTTTTTTGTAAGGAAATACTGTTTTTCTTCTTTATACATCCGCACTTCCGGGTCCTGCTGCCTATAGGTGATTGCGTCACTCGGCGATTCACAAGGGCTCCTGGGATAGCGGCGTCATGTATCCCAGCAGCCCTTGCGAATCGCCTAGTGACGAAATCTCGCATTATTTCCAGCCCGGCACCAGCTGTTCTCAGGGATGTATTGCATTCAGTCTGCGCCCTGCCTCCTCTCAGTGAGCTCTACGGGATGTAATGCTTTCAGTCCGCGCTCCGCCCCGCCTCCTCTCAGTGAGTGCGGACTGAAAGCATTACATCCCGTAGAGCTCACTGAGAGGAGGCAGGGCGCAGAATGAATGCAATACATCCCTGAGAACAGCTGGTGCCGGTCTGGAAATAATGCGAGATTTCGGCACTAGGCGATTCGCAAGGGCTACTGGGATACATGACGCCGCTATCCCAGGAGCCCTTGCGAATCGCCAAGTGACGCAATCACCTATAGGCAGCAGGACCTGGAAGTGCGGATGAATAAAGAAGAAAAACAGTATTTCCTTACAAAGAAAATAAAAAATAGTTTGCATTGGTAAAAGCATTTTTAAAGGGGATTCAGTCAGTCAGTGCATCTTATAATAAATGGGTGGAGCTCCGCTTTAACATTAATGGCAAAGGGCAGGGCACTTTTTTTTTTCTTTAATACATCCATTAAATTGTACTTACTTTTGTACTAGTCACTGTCACTCTCTGAGTCACTCACTGTGTCACAGATCACAGTCACTGTCACTGACTGCTCAGATTCTTCTCCTTGGTCGGTCAGTGCTGGCTGCCTGGCTACTTGGAGAGAAGCTGCTGAAACCTGGAGGGAGGAGGTGGGTGGAGCCAGCACTCTAAGCGCGCTCCGCTGTGGATGCTGGGGCATCGCTCTCCTTCACTCCTTAGACCGCTGAGGTGACGTCACTGGTTGCTAGATGCCAATCGGCAATTGGCATAGCAACCAGTGCACTCACTGCGAGCGGGCCGCGGCTGCTGAATAGGCCAGCGGCGCAGCGGCGGGACTACAGGAGAAGCTTTCAGCTCCGCCGCGCTGCTGGCCTGCTCCTGCTGGGGAGAAAGGAAATTGGGAACTCTGGGCTGGTGGACCGTGGACTGGAGAGTTACAGTAAGTGCCGTGGGTAATATTTTTCTCGGGGGGGGGGGCAATTGACCTGATGTGCCCCCCCCCCCTGGATCCGCCACTGATTCCAAGTTGATCAATCAAAGGATTCCTGCATCAATGTTGTCTGTGTTGATAGGGAATCAAGCAAATGTTTTACCTGCAACCCGTGATTGCAAAAAAATAAATTTGCTCCGTTTATGGCTGGACTTAACCACTTAAGCCCCGGAAGATTTTACCCCCATTCCGACCAGGGGGTATTTTGCGATTCGGCACTGCGTGACTTTAACGGAGAATTGCGCAGTCGTGCGACGCTGTACCTAAACGAATTTGGCGTCCTTTTTTTCCCACAAACAGAGCTTTCTTTTGGCGGTATTTGATCACCTGTGCGATTTTTTGATCACGCGCTATAAACAAAAAAAGAGCGTCCATTTTGCAAAAATAGCAATATTTTTCCCTTTTTTTTATATGAAATTCCCCCCAAAAAAAATGTAAAAATCAAAATTTTTTAAAATTTTCGGCCAATTTGTTTTATGCTACCTATGTTTGGTAAAAAAAATCGCAAAAAGCGTATTTTGATTGGTTTGCGCAAAAGTTATTGCGTTTACTAACAAAGGGAAATATTTTTGTCATTTTTGTTGTTTTTTTTTTTAACGCGTAATGGCGGCGATCTGCGATTTTTTTTTGCGGTACTGCGACATTGCGGCGGACAGATCGGACCCTTGACTGACATTTCTGACACTTTTGGGGTTACCAGTGACATTTCTACAGTAATCAGTGCTATACATATGCACTGTTACTGTAAAAATACACTGGTAGTGAAGGGGTTAACTTTATTTGAGAGGGAGGGGCTGTGTGTGTCCCTAGGGGCGTGATTCTAACTGTGATTGGCTGGGGCTTCAGCTGTATGCAGAGTGATCAACGGATCTACATAGTAGATCCATGTGATCAGCTCTCATACAGCGAGGAGAATGACAGGCAGCTTGTTTACACAAGCTGCCTGACTTTCTCCCTCTCCCCCGCCGATCGCAGAGTGGCCGGCGGCGATCGGGTCCGCCGGTCACACGCGCGGGGGGGTCCGTGACCACTCGGGAGCGGGAGCGCGCGCTCGCTCCCTAGACCCTCACAAGCTAGTGACGTAGCCCTACGTCACTTTGCCTGTGAGGGGCTGACCGCCGACGTAGATAGTCGTGCGGCGGTCGGCAAGTGGTTAATGAGATCAGCTGGATGGACTGATATATGTTTCTATATAAATACAGTAAAACCTTGGATCACGAGCATAATTCGTTCCAGAAACATGCTTGTAATCTAAAGCACTCTTATATCAAAGCAACTTTCCCCATAAGAAGCTAAGATTATTCGTTCCACAACCCTTTATTCACAAGTCCTTCAGTTTATCGTCCATATAAAAAGAGCGATCTGAAAGTGAAGCTTGAAGCACCAGGTGGACCAGGTCTTGCTCAATTTCGTGAGCGTCGTCCCAGTCATACCTGCTCTCCCTCCACTCCAAGAGATCACTGAACCGGGCTTGTGTAGGGCTCCCAAATTCCAGCTCTGAAAAAGACTCCCATAACAAGCCAGGACCATCAAACTCCTCTCCCTCTGGCTTGTCATGCTCGGCTGTCCAGGGCAGGTACTGTGCAACACACCACCACAGTGCCTGGTAGGCATCCTCCAGCCACATCTCCTGCCATACCCGGAGCTCCAATTCTTTTACCCATTCCTCCCGAGGCTGCTCCCCCAGGAAGGGCATCCGCAGGGCTACTCGCTTCTGCAATCGCTGGTCTTCCTTGGGGAGTCTCTCACCCCGCTGGTACTCCACAATGCCCAGTGCCTGGTACCAGATGCCTTTACGGACTGCATCTCAGTCATCCATGGCACCCTCATCGAACTCCACTGCTGGTTCCTTGCTGGTGCTGTCAGGGTCGCTGTACTGGGACATGCGTTGCCCTCAATTGTAAAATCCAGAGCAATGGTGTCTCCTGTAGCTGTCCTTCTGGCTGTAGGAACGATCACGCCGCTTGCCACCAAATGTAACGGACCGTTTCAGCAGACAAGGGGTTAAAATCCGTTTAGGCGATATGCCCCTTTCTGAGAGACAGGCTCAGCTACTTTCAGGACACCAAACTCCCGAACTGGATACAATATAGCACTCCAACCTGGAACCTCACGAATAGCTGCTAGCAGACGAACAGGAGAAGCATTCATCAGCTTACATTCCTAGCAATCAGTCTACAGCAGCATACAGTGAATCCCCCCAAGAACGAGACAAGGCTCCGTGTGGAAGGTCAAGCAGTGGTATCTTTATTGAGGGCTACCTGCCCCCGTATTTATACAGGTCTCCCACCTGGTGGACACTCCCTTAGGGGACCAAATGGAAGACTGTAACACAAACAGACATGTATCACATTACAGACTCCCAGAAGCAAAACATCCCCACAATGCATCCTGGCTTCCTCCCTTAGTAGACAGCCAGGTGAGCTCATTAACATGTTTATCAATAGTCTCAGTTAATCAGTAGACATTCCTCAGGAGGGGGCTGCTGGAAACCATCCCCCCCCCCCTCTCTCTGCAGCTAAAGCTAGTTTTCACAGCAAGACTCCATTACACACATGGGGACCAAAATACAGTATTATGCTTTAAAATATATAAAGTTACTTTTTATACATTAAACATAGACATGTCACATATCCCCAGATAGCTCAGGTCTGAGTGCACATTATTAGGTGAATGGCACTCAGACCCCACGAATACAGTTTAATCGCCATGGAGCCAAAGTCTTTTAAAACCTGGTCCATAGTCCAAAGGCAGCAGGCGGGCAACCAGGCTCCTCCAATGCAATGTGGCGAGGTTGGTCTCGTCACAGGCATGTATCCACAGGGTTCATAAAAAAGGTTTATTGAGCAGATTAGGACAGATAAAATGGCTCTTTAAAATAAATGATGCTGTAGTAAAATGCTTACTGTGACACTGTAAAGATGACAGTAATAGCATACCAGCCTTAGGCACATTGAGAATCGCTGGATAAACAGGTGAATCCAAGGCCAAAAGGCCAGAATCAGCTGGAGAGATAATGTTCAGTGTGGAGAGGTTATACAGCAGATTCCAATAAGATCCCAATTACTTCACAGGAACTGCAAAAGGCTGGGAGGAAGCCACAATGCTCACAATGGCCTTGATGAGGATCGAGAAATTAATAACGTAGTATATCATCTTGACATTAAGCTATATGATGTTATACTATACATCATACGATGCTATATACGTTATGGATTTCTTGATCCTCAATAATAATATAGTGTATAAAACTATAAGTATTGGGATGCCTGCCTTTACACCCACATGAACTTTAATGTCATCCCAGTTTTAGTCCATAGGGTTCAATATTGAGTTGGTGCACCCTTTGCAGCTATAACAGCTTCAACTCTTCTAGGAAGACTGTCCACAAGGTTTAGAAGTGTGTCTATGGGAATCTTTGACTATTCTTCTATTAGCATTTGTGAGGACAGGCACTGATGTGGACAAGAAGGCCTGGCTTGCAGCCTCCACTCTAATTCATCCCAAATGTGCTCCATCGGGTTGAGGTCAGGCCAGTCAAGTTCCTCCATCCCAAACTCGCTCAACATATCTTTATGGACCTTGCTTTGTTCTTTAGTCTAAATAATTTGGTGTAGGGGGGATTAAGGTGTGGGGGTTGTTTTTTAGGGGTTGGGCTTGGCTCCTTAGTTCCAGTGAAGGGAACTCTTAAGATGTGTCAGCATACCAAGACATTTTGGACAATTTCATACTAACTACTTTGTGGGAACAGTTTGGGGATTGCTCCTTCCTGTTCCAACATGACTGCACACCAGTGTGCAGTCCATAAAGTTAATTAAGATAATGTAGTGTAAATTTCTGTGATTTTAACTGGGCATTTCAATTTTGCTACATTAAAATGTCTATATTTTAAATGTCTTCTTTTTACGTACAAAAGTTAAGAATCATAAAAAAATATCTTCAGAATCATAAAAACAATCATAAGTCATTAGGGAGAAGGTAGTTAAGCTGGAATCTCTTCACATGGTTCCTGGCTTCTGACTGATTGCTGACTTGGGTATTAAGGAAAGAAGAACATGTTCCCTGCTTTTTATGCCCAATTTAATCTTGATAAAATGGATAGAGACTAAAACGAAACTTACAATGCTCATTTTATTACTGGACCAGTACTGGAAAATATCAGCTACTTGACAAGTGATCTCACATTGAAGCATCTGGATAGGATCTGATTCCTCCCACTGCCTTCCATGTTCTGCAAACTAATATCTGCAGCCAAATACCAACATTTTTAAAATGTTGGAATCAGATTAAGTTTGTAAATACTGTACATCACGTACCATTAAAACTAGATCACGTTATTTTAATTACAAAAACTGCAGAACTTTACACAAACACAACATATCTAATGTGATAATTGCTTCAGAAATATTAACGCTTAACCACTTTACCGCTGCTCACTAGAGCTCTACTGCGGCAAAGTGGCTCTTGTAGGTCTGACGACGTGGACCTACGTCGGCAGACACTCCCCCTTCGAGGCTCGCTCCCGCTGTATTCAGTCACAGCGGGAGTCGGGCCAGGGGAGGAGCAGCGGCGATCGAGTCTGGAGATCCGCCCGCTTGTGTAAACAAAGCGGGCGGATCTCCTAAGTGACAGGCAGGGTCAAATTGCAGGGTTCAGCATAGCTGAACCTGCGATCTGTCCTTGTGTCACTCAGTCACCTCCCCCCCACACATGTCAGTAAGCACCAGGCATACATTAACCCCTCCCTCTCCAATAAAATTAACCCCTTCCCTGCCAGTGTAATTTTTACAGTAACAGTGCATATTTATAGCACTGATTACTGTAGTAATGTCACTGGTACCCCCAAAAGTGTCAAAAATGTCAGTCAAGGGTCCGATCTGTCCACCGCAATGTCGCAGTCCCGCAAAAAAAAAATCGCAGATCGCCGCCAGTACTCGTTTAAAAAAAAAACACCAAAAATGACAGAAATCTTTCCTTTAGTTAGTAAACGCAATAACTTTTGCGCAAACCAATCAAAATATGCTTATTGCAATTTTTTTTACCAAAAATATGTAGCAGAAAACAAATTGGCCTAAAATGATAAAAAATTTTGATTTTTACATTTTTTTGGGGGGAATTTCATATAAAAAAATGTGAAAATATTGTTATTTTTTCAAAATTGTCGCTCTTTTTTTGTTTATAGCGCAAAAAGTAAAAATCGCACAGGTGATGAAATACCACCAAAAGAAAGCTCTATTTGTGGGGAAAAAAGGACGTAAATTTCATTTGGGTACGGCGTTACATAACCGCGCAATTGTCAGTTAAAGTTGCACAGTGCCAAATCGCAAAAAGTGGCCCAGACGTAAGACAGCAAAATCCTCCGGTGGTAAAGTGGTTAATGTTAAACCATTTAACATATGATACTGTAAGAAAAATAAAAGTATTTGAAATAAAAGAGATCCTAAATATGTCTGAATTTTTTTTCTAGTGCATACGTGACAGAAAAAAAAGAATGTTTGCTTGTTTAATGCCTTGCAGAAACTAACTTATAATTAGACAGTTAGGATCATTGCCAAACAGTATCTTTTCCTATATCAAGTGGTGAGCTGGAAGCAAAGTTTTATGAAATGTTTCACATGCGTGGGAATGATGTGAACATAGTTTTTTCAGGGCATGAAAAAAAATTGCAAGCATGCCTCCCTTTGAACTATGCTGTCCTTTCATAGTTCATATAGAAACAAAACATTGCATTTCACAGTTGAGGACATTTTTTTGAATACATACAGGATATAGCACTGCGGTCTACCAACCAACATAAAGAAGTGACCTTCTGCCTCTTCTGTTTTCTAGTGCCAAAGATCTGATAATAACCAAAACCCCCTATAGTTAGGCCTCCAACCATCATGACTCAGTTTTGTGAGCAAGGGGCACAACAGGGCGATAACAAATAGGGGAAGAATATGTGTGAACTTCAAAGGGAAGATTTACAGTAAGCACAAAAATTGTATTTTCTGTATCATCAATTGAGACACAGAGATTCAGGAGTTCTCAAACTGTCAGGACATTCAAAAGAAGTCCAGCTGAGGAGTGTGCAAGAGTCACTAAATGTTCCAACAGATGAGATGATTCTGCAGAAGAATATCTGAAGCCTAGCATAGCTAACTGTTAGGAAAGTTCAGACAGATGTAATTTGGTTGATTTAGTAAAGCTGGAGAGTGCAAAATCTGGTGCAGCTCTGCATAAAAATCCCTCAACTTCCAGTTTTCCTTTTTTGGTCAAAGCTTAAAATGATATTTAGGCAGATTTTTTTTTTTTTTTTTAATATAATACATATCATACTTACCTGCTTTGTGCAATGGTTTTGCACAGAACAGACCCGATCCTCCTCTTCTCTGGTCCCCTGCTGGAGCTCCTGGCCCCTCCCTCCTGCCGAGTTTCCCCATAGCAAGAAGTTTGCTACTGGGGCATCCGAGCAGGTTCAGTCTTGAGCCGCTGCTCTGTATGTTCATTTCATACATGGAGCGTGGCTCGGCTCCGCTCCACTCGCTCGTCATTGACTCACTAGCTGTGATTGACAGTAGTGGGAGCCATTTGCTGCCTCAGCCAATGGAGGAGGAAGAGACCTGGGAGAGCCAAAGCTCTCGTTCACATCGCTAGATGGCGATCTGGCTCAGGTGAGTATTAGACGGGATTGCTGCACACAGAACGTTTTTTACCTCTATGATTGCATGGAGGTAAAAAACCCTGAGCCTTTACAACCACTTTAATTGAACAAACTACAGTTAGAAGCTTATTGGCTACCATGTACAGCTGGACCAGTTTAGGCACTCTCCGGTTTTAGTAAATCAACCCCAGTAGGTCCGAATAAAAGACCAGCCAGTCAATAGTATAAAGCTGAACACTCCTGACCCTTGACTTAAGGGAAAGGGAGGTCCATGATATGGAAACCTGATTAAACAATCTCTTGAAAAGACAGGTATAGATGTGAGGGCCCAAACAGCATACACGTAATTAGTGTTGGGTGAACTGTTCGGGCCGCACAAATGATCGGCCTGAACATCGACGTTCGGGTGTTCGCTGAACACCCAAATTTCCTGTGCATTCGGCAGGTGTTTGCCGGCTGAGCGCACAATCAATATGTTGTTAAAAAATATAATTGACGACAAGATAAAAACATAAACCCTTTGGGTCTGGTATGGAATTTAAGGGGAACCCCACACCAATATTAAAAGAAGGTCTGGCGCCCCCCCCCAAAATCCATACCGGACCTTTATCGGAGTGGCAGGCAAGGAAAGGGGGGGGGACGAGCAAGCACCCCCCTCCTGAACCATACCAAGCCACATGCTATCAACATGGCATAGGCTCTGCCCCCCTCTCCCACCCCAAAGCACCTTGTCCCCATGTTGAAGACCTGAGAACCCAAATGCTGAGGAGGCAAACTACCAAAAGCCCCAGCAGGATAAATAAACATCCCCCAAATTGCAGCGTTGATAAGGATTCCCTAAGCCACATATCATGTTTATTTGGGAAAGAGCTGGAGTGCTTGCTGGAGTGGATACAGGCTATAACACCTTGCGTTGGAGGCTGTAATAGGCTTATTACCCTCAAAAGTCTGGTGAGTGAGGGACTAAGAGGGGAGCACCGTGTGTTATCACCTGACACAGATGTGAGGAAGATTCACCTAATTAAGCACAACAAGCACACGAGCACTTTCAAGAAGAATTTGGTACTTTATTTACGATATGTGGCTTAGGGAATCCTTATCAACGCTGCTCAGAAGGCTCCCCCCATAACAAAAGAAAAGATCTCCATCATGAGGTACCTTCTAACACTTTTATTAGATAAAATTCAATGTTACACTTACATAAAACGACAACCAAAAACGCCTTGTATCTATTTCCTGGTGTTGGACGCCGCTTCCGCTTCCTGCGTTCCAAACACCGGATGTGACGACAGATGTAAGGGCGACGGCTTGGCGCGTTTCGCTCCAGCCAATCAGAGCATCCTCAAAAGCTCAAAACTTTTTATTGGAGATATTTATTGATTTATTTATTTATATATGAGTATATAAATAATTATTTTGCACATGTACTATTTATGGTCAAAGAATGGATATGTTGATTGATTGATGTATTTATTGATTTATTTATATACAATACAATTAGGCATATGTGCACTTTATCACTAATATAGCACCTTATACTTATTTAATAAGATTAATCGAGTATATATTAATTTAATTTAAGCACTAATATTAATTTAAGTTGCGCTGACACCCATACCTCTATTATGACTGAAGAAGTCACCCCTTCTTGTCTAGCTGCAGCTCCTTTAAGTTATTTAATCTATTTATTACCATTAGTGCAGGTACCCACATTGAGTTCATGTCCAAAGTAAAGCAAGGCCTCGTGTACAACAAACCCAAGCAGCTTGTGCTGATGAGGGTCATAGGCAGCCAGAGGTGACCAAGCCAATGAAGGGTGGCAGTAGAATGAGAACTGGGGCCAAATGGTGCTTCAGAAGCAACAGTGGGATGGTGCTTCCTCTGCGCTGAATGGCAAGAGAGCAGCGCATTTGTGCACAGCATTCCTCCCAACTAATAATGTAAGTGCTCAAGCCCTCTGGTCTTAACTCTCACCACAGTGAAACCAGCAGTGGCATGAACATTTTAAAAAGGTGCAAAACTTCACAAGAGTGAGGTATCAACAGCCTAACCAACATGCCAGAGGCTATATCACAGTAACACACAGGGCTGGCCATACCATGGGTCCCGCTGGATTCATTCTTGGTCCCAGGCAGCACAATGTCTTGGGCCAGACCTGGTAACACATAGTACACAAAGGTCAGGAAACCACCACAATTTAGAGCCCAGTGGGAGCTATGGGAAAAATGTGCTCATTCTTTTACATGAGATTTTATAAATGGTTACTGTTGTCCGTTAGGCTAACCATACATTATTCATTTTGGCTGAACATAAAAAAAAAAAGAGCTGATTCCCCTATTCCCCTATTCACCCACTCAATGTGGATGGGGGAAAGGAATGATTCCCGCTAAACCTTTGTATTTTGACAGAAGGGAGTGATTACTGTTGCCAGCTATAGCTGGTGGCACTGATTGATCGGGAAAAACCCAACAGGCTAGTTGTACAGAAGTCTATTAATAGACTTACTTGTGTACAACCACCCTGCCCATACATGGACTGAATATCATCTGGTCCTCGCTGAACTGGACAAATTTCGATACATGTATGGTTGCTTTTAGTCAGGTACCAAAAATGTTTTTAAGCCTCCAGGGATAAGCAAGCTTGTTTTCTTTAGATCCACTGTGATTTAATTGGACTAAATACATGTACTATTTCACAACTGATTATTGCTATAAAAAGTACAGCTGGATGCATCATTATGTAGGGTAGGCAGCAGGGTAGCACACAGAGGCACAGACTTTTTATTGCTAAAATAACTTTTTTCCTGTTAGAATAAAACTTTTTAACGACTGGTTCACACTAGATGCTTTCCGGTGCATTTTAAAACACACCCAGAAGCATGTAAAGTAAATGTCATGTGTTCCAATGACCCTAGTTCACACCAGTGAGTTCAGTTCCTGTCTTCCAAAAAAAGGACAGCATGTTGGAGTAAAAGCATCTAAACACATGTATATGCGCATCGACTTGAATGAAAATAAGGATGTAAGGAATAAGTGTCAAAAGAAAAAAAAACGCATAAAAAATGTGTGTAAATGCATGTGCAAAAACACATCCCGAATGCTGAAATTTTCTTTAGGGTCCTTTCACACAAGCTTTCCGCCCAGCGGACTCCGTTTTGCTCAGTGGGGATCGATCCGCCGATCCCTGCTGAGCAGGCGGATGACAGGTCTGTCTCCGCTCTGTGTGCAGAGACAGAGCTGTCAGATCCCTGTTCTCCTCTATGGGAGATCGGATGATAACAGACCGCCTGTCTGTTTTCATCCGATCTTATCCAATCCGATCCTCCAGACGGATGGAAAATAGGGTTTCCATCCGTCTGGATTTCACGGACAGGATCGGCTCGGATAGCAGCAGGTGTCAGCGGACATGTCACCACTGACATCTGCTGTTCCATAGGGCTGCATTGAACATCCGATCAGGTCTGCCTGGAAAACTGACAGGCGGACAGGATCGGAAAGCCAGTGTGAAAGGGGCTTAAAAGCCTGTGGAATTGCTTTCAATTTTGTATAGCCTTGTCCATTTACATCCTGGTCTCATAAAGTTTCTCATACCCAAATGGATTTCTTTTACATTTGTCCTCTCTGTTAAATTACTGTTGGCTTGGACATTGCACGTGTGTTAGAGGCACAAGAGTTTCTTAGGCTGGGTTCACACATATGCAAATTGTATGTGTTTTTAACCGCATTCCATTCGCATAATATGTGAATGTGACCAGATTTCAATGGAGCCGATTCACACAGGGGCAGCTGCGGTTTGGTTTTGAAAAGGGTCCTGTGCTTTTTTGGGTCCGTTTCACACCTGAACCGGTGAACAGACAATTACCGGACTCCGGACTGCAAACCGCAGACACATATGTGTGAACCCAGCCTAAGTCTAATGCTAAACCTACTCTCAGCCACAGTCTAAACCTAGTCTAGCTAACCGTGTAAAGAATAAAATTGCTATACGTACCTTTTATGAAGTCAACACAGTCCAGTCTCCAGCAGGGGTGGCTGTGTAGAGAGAAAGCCGACAATGGCTGTGAAAGACCTGGGAAGTGACATCACCCATAGAGTTACTATGGGGCAATTGTAGTTGGCCTCTCCTGCACACACCCACACACTGAAGCCGCCGCTGACAGCTAAGTATGGGACGGACCCAAGCGGCTGCAGAACAGGTAAGTATAGCAATTTTTTTCCTTCAAGGTGCAGTAATATATGCAACAATAATCATTGTCAATGCTGCTTCATTCCCAGTTGGATACTTGTGTGGTGATTCAGCGGAGGTCTCTCTTCCTCTCTTCCATCCAATATCCAGGTCATGCACGTTTAAGGCATTCCAGTTACTGTAATGGTAGCCATAACATCTGGTGAGTGTCCAACTATCTGGTGATGGGGGTGACTCATGAGTGATATATATTACTGCACCTTGAAGTCATTATTGTCGCATATTCTACTGCAACTTGAAGTGATAATTATCACATTTATGATCTTCGCTTTGGACACCTGTTTGCTTGGACTTTTTATGAGCATTTATTTGTACTTATCTAGTGCGCTACACTGTTTTTATTCTTGTATTACTTTTGTTGGTTGGGTACACCACTTTAGTGTTAGCTGCCTAATTCTAACACACAGTGCAGGCATTTTATTATTGTATTTAGGTTTAGAGTTAGATGTTAGTTTTTGTCTGAAGTCCCTTTCAATATTTTAAATCGGCATCTGTCATGAAGCAATACCTGGTGACCCTGAGAGGAAGGTGCGTCCTCAGGCACCATTCTTGTTTTACTCTGCCCTATCTCCCAGTTGTGTTTCTGTGTTACCATCCTATCACACAGCAGGAGAGAAGGAATTCCACGGGGAGAGGCCAGAATTAGAATCTCTGGAGAGAATGGAAAAACCACCAGCTGGTGATTCAGCAGACGCATGAGATTAGTCTCCTGCAAGTCACACCTGTAAAGCCTCGTACACACGATCAGAATATCGGACACATTTTCTTTAGTTTTTTGTTGCATGCTAGTCTTATATGGAAAGTGAAGAGGTTACTTTCATATGAAAATTCTCCAAAGACAGAATTCAACTTCAGAAGTGATTTAATATGTTGAATTGTTTTGCATGCATTCTTTATTTTCCGAGCAAGTGTAGTCTTGCTCTTATGATTTTTTTTGGACGAAAACTGTACTAATTAAAGGAAAATCAGATGTTGTGTATGATAAAACTTTTATAGCCTGAACATCCAGTATTTGTCGTCCGAAAATTCGTAATTGGCTGTCGAAAGCACCACACTAACGATCCGAAAATTGGCAGATAGTTCATCGGACTAAATTTTACTCCCTATTTTCTTATCGTGTGTACAGGCTTCATTCACACCTGAGTGTTTCTTTTAGGCGTTTTTCAGGCGTTTTTTGCAGGTGTTTGGACTAACAAAAATGCTTGTAATCTGCCAAAAAAAGAAGCTCATGACCCCTGTAGAAAAAGAGAGCGTTGACTAATGGGGGCATGGCCAGGAGTTTGGATCAAGCAGGAGGCTACATGGGACAAAAGGATTGGACGGAGCCTTGGGAATGGGGCTGGGCCTGAGCTCAGTTAAGAGGACCTTCCCCAGGGGATTCTGGGTCTTTTAAGAAAAACACGGTGAAGAGCTGGCAGCATGGACTCTGAATTCCTTATATCCAGGGTCCGGGAGCTGGTGGACTAGGGTCAGGCTGAGTGGCTGGCTTCCCTTCTTTCCCCTGCGCTATCTTTCCCTCTCACTGCCCCTCCACCTGTGTCCTCCGTGGGGAGGCATGCGGCCTCTGAGGCCCAAAGGCGCTCCCGTCCCCCATCCCATTTGAGCCCCAGTCCTCCTCGGTCTCGTCTTGGGGAGGGGGACTCCTGCCTGGATCCTGGTGCCACTGACCCTGCTTGGGCTGGCACTGTTCGTTCGGTTCCCCGCACATCCACCTGCTGCAGGCGGAGCTCCTCCTGGCGAGTCCTGAATCAGTCTGGGGCTGTCCCAGCTGTTGGCCCGACTACTGCTCGTGCTGCCCGCTCCAGGAGGCCTAGGTCCCCCCCCCCCTGTTGTCCCCGGTACTTGCGGCTGTCGGGTCTGAGCTGCCTCCTTCATCGTCCCTGCTGCCCTCTGCGCCGCCTCCTTCATCATCCCTGCTGCTCTCTGCACCCTCCTGGGTGGGTGCTGGGTTTCTTGCCACTGCTCATTCCCCCCTTCAGGTGCCTGGCTGGGGATAAACGGTCGCAGCGCTGCCTCCGGCAGTTCCTGCCTGCGCTGCTGCTTGTGTGGAGTGTCTCCCGGCTGACTGGACCGTGCCACCTTCTGGCTGGTCGGGGGATGGCACCTCCTCTCATCTCCCTGCGCCGTGCAGGGCAGGAGGTTTATATGCACTGTCCTCTCCTGTGCTAATGCGCCAGTTGTCCACCCCTTCTAATCTCCCTGCAACCTTCAGGGAGGGAGATATGCCTGCTGGGCATACATCTGGATGTTACAGTGCGCCAGGTGATCCAATACCTCTCCCTGCACCCGGCAGGACGGGAGATGTGTTTGAGTCTCATGCGACTGCTAGTCACTCTGTTGCAAGGGCCCATCCGTGTCTCCCTGCGCTCGGCCGGGCAGGGAGCGTCACATACCACCCATGATCCTGCCGGGCTGGCGCTGCAAGCCTACCCTCCACCTTCCCCTGTGCCCGCCTAGGCGGGAGATGATCACATGTCTTCTTGCCATTTCAGCGCGGTGATTCCTGCTGCCCCTGCCCTGTGTCCTACTGCTCCGGACTCTGCATGCTCCTGCTCATCTGCAGCTCATCGCCGCCCAGGCTGGATCTCCACCTCTGGATCTCTCCATGCAGTGTCCTCCTTCATCGCAGTTCCCTGAGGTTCCTGTGGACATTGGATGTCGTGGGCATTTGCCGGCCCCACCCTCCAATGGAGCGTCCAGGTCGTTTGGATCTCGTGAAGGGCAGTCCGCCCTGGCGCCCCCCCGCGTTGCTCAGTGAGTATGATTGTGGGGTGGTTTGGGGTAGGTTTAGTGACGCTGCTGTATCAGGCCCACCAGACGAGTGCATCTTCGTGGCAGTCAAATCGTTTTTGTCTCGCATGGGCGTAGCTGCTCTTTCCTCTGGTGTCTTTTCGGGCCACCCTTTGTGGGCGGTTTCGTCCACCGGTGTTCACCATCCTGCCGAGGTGCGGGATAAGATCTGGCATCGCAAATTCATTGATTTACTAGCGCTGGTTCCTCCTGACCGGGTGGACAAATCTTGGCGGGTCAACATTGCGGTACAGGGTGACAAACCTAAACAGCTTCCCCGCACTTTTGGGAACTGGCTGCAGGGTTTCTGTGCTTACGCTGGGCTGCTTTGCAAGAATTTTCCCAAGCTCGGCCCTTCCCTCTTCTGTTACCTGGACCTGATTTGGGGTGCCTACAAGGTTTATGGAGGCCAGTGTTGGTTCCACTACAATACTCAGTTTCGCCAGAAGATGGCGACGTGGAAAGAGTTTTGTTTTGATTGTCAGGATAGGAGCCTGTGGTTGTTGCTTATGTGCCCCCACATGGCCATCGCCCTTTCAATCCCCGGCCAGCGCTTCCTACGGAGTGTTGGCTGCCCCATAAAAAGGTTTCTGCTGAATTTTCAATGAAAGCCACTGCAAGTGGTACACCACGTGCCGCTTTAAACACAAATGTTCGCTTTGCAGAGGTGCTCACCCCGCCATCCGGTTCTTTAGGAGAAACAAGCAACCGCTTGCCAAACCCGGGGCCAAGCCAGACTTTTCTAAGCCAGGGGACCCCAGTGAACGTATCAGGGATGCTTCCCTGGCTAGACCGTTACCCCCTGCATAGGGAGGCTTTGATCGGGCTGGACCGTGACAGGCTGAACCGTGGATTTTGGATTCCTTTTACTTTTTCGGATGAGCCTACCATGGTCAACGAACTTAAATTTGGCGTTAGGGTTTGAGTCTGTCCTGGCCGAGAAGCTCTGCATGGAGCTGGAATTGGGGCATATGGCGGGCCCATTTGATTTTCCCCCGTTTCACAACCTACGGGTTTCTCCTCTGGGTGTGGTTCCCAAGAAGGAGGAGGGTAAATTCCATCTCATCCACCTCCTTTACCATCCTTTGGGCTCCTCGGTAAACTACGGCATTGATAAGGAGGAATCCAGGGTCCAATATGCCTCTTTTGACAAAGCACTTTGTTTGGTGAGGTCTGCTGGCCCGTCAGCTTTGTTGGCCAAGACGGACATTTAGTCCGCCTTCTGCCTTCTCCCTGTTCACCTGGAGTGCTTCCACCTGCTGGGCTGCTACTTTAGAGACAGCTACTTTTTTGATATGTGCCTCACCATGGGCTGTGCGATTTCCTGTTACTACTTTAAGTTATTTAGTAGCTTCCTCGAATGGGTGGTCTGCATTCCCTGTTGCATTATTTGGACGACTTCTTTTTTGTTGGCCTAGCCGGCAGTGGCTAGGCCAACAAAAATAGGCAGTGTAAATATCTCCTAAACATGCACCGTTTAGGAGATATTTACTGATCTAGCAGCCAGTTACGTCACTGGTGCATGCACTCTGAAGCAACGGCCAACCCATGCTGTTTATTCAGAGCAGTGTCCCGTGACTGCCAGCTCCCGCGCGGAGTGACGTCATCGTGGCTCCGGCCAGTCACAGAGCCGGAGCCGCGAACCCAGAAAGAAGACCGGGTAGAGATATGGACACTGCCTTCCGCAAAGGTATTGCATCACTGGAACGCTTTGTTTTCAGGTAAGTTTAACATAAGGTGCTAATATGCGATGCATACTAGCAAGAAAAAAAAAAAAAAGTGCAGCACTTTAAAGCTGGTGTGTGGTATGGCATTTGCTATGGTCAAGGTTAAAATATCTTTTTTTTTTTAAACCACTTGCCTAACTGCAAATGTACGTCATGATTTTGATGTTAAATACCAGGGTTATGGCAGCAGCTAGCTGCCATTACCCCATATTGTTTTTTCCCTTAGGCAGCCGGCTTTCAGATAAAAATAAACCCAGTGGCAGATTCACCACGGTAACACTTTAAGGCTCTATTCACACCATAGGGTTCTGGATCGCGGGTGGAATCGTCGTGATTCTGCCTGCGATCCCGAATCCCCGCAAATTGCAGGACGCGCTTGCGATTCCTATTACTTCCAATGGCACCCCGATCACAGAAAGAATTTGCCTCAATTGTCACCTACGAATCACAGTAAAATTGCTCAAACAGAATCGCGGGACACCTGTCGCCCAAAAGAAGTTCCGGAGATGTATTTTAGGCGACAGGCATGTCGCAATTCTGTTTGTGCGATTTTACCGTGTTTCGTCTGGTGACAATAGAGACAAAATCGCGCCACAATGGGGGAGCCATTAGAAGTAACAGGAATTGCAAGCACGTCCTGCGATTTGCACTGATTCAAGATTGCAGGCAGAATTGCGGCAATTCTGCTCACTATCCAGAACACTATGGGGTGAATGGAGCCTTATTGGGGGCAGGAGAGGTGCCCCCACCCCCTCTTGATGCTTTCTGGTGGTTTCTCAGTTTACCAGAGCTGTCGGTAAGCTCATAACTGATCTGGTGCAGTTGATCACTGGGCATTAAGCCAAATGAGGGCAAGATAGCCCCCACTCGGCTCTATGCCCTTGGAGGACCGGATCGACCTCCGACGTCACTTCCGATTCTAGGGCTTAAAGACGTGATTTTTATTTTTTTTAATCAATGTGTCAAAAATAATAATAATTTCTTTAAATTCTATGGGTAAATGAGAGATCTGGGGTCTATTTTAACCCAGATCTCTCAATAAAAAGGACTTGTCATGCTTATTTCTTTTACAAGGGATGTTTACATTCCTTATTATAGGAATAATAATGTTATAAAAATAAAAAAAATAAAGGGACATCGCAAAAATGAAAAGTAAAATAAATAGGAAAAAAACTTAAAAATGTTAAGTGACCCATCCCTCCGTGCCCACGCGCAGAAGAGGAAGCATATGTAAATCACATCCGCATATGAAAACGTTGTTCAAACCATACATGTGAGGTATCACTGTGATCATCAGAGCGAGAGCAATAATTCTAGTACAGGACATTCTCTGTAACTCTAAACAGGTAACCTGTAAAAATTTTAAAGCATCGCCTATGGAAATCTGATCCGGTCTCCAGCGGCAGAAGCTCTGCAGAGGACACGGCCGACAACAGCTGTGAAATGAATGGGAAATTACGTCACCCATAGACTTACTATGGGGCTTCCGTTGTCGGTTGTGTCCTCTACATACGCCTACACAGTGAAGCCGTGGCTGACAGCTCAGTGTTGGATCAGGTCGGATCGGCCTCAAAAAAAGGTGTGTATACTGATCTCTTCTTTACAGGGATAGATAGGCTAGTGTTAGATTATGGATGTCTGTTGACGCAGGCATTATTGTGTTAGGGTGGACTTCTACTTAGATAAAATGTTGTTTTTTTTTGTTTTTGTTTTTTAACACAATGCCCAATCCAGCCACTAGTTAAAGCTTTACAGTATTGTCTTTACTTCTTTGTTGACATGATTATTTTCTTGCTGTTTACAGAACACAATGGGTCATTAGAGCAGTCTAATTCCCTCCCTCCACCTCCCTCTGTTACTCATCTGTTCAACTATTTTGTTTGCTCCCCTTCTCCTTCGTTTACTTACTTTCCCTCGTCCTCTCCTTATTCACCCAGACTTCTAAATATCTGCTTTTCTTTTTTAAATCCACCCATTTTTCCCATTTATCTGAGAAACTCTCTGCCTGATCTTCTTCTCTGCTACCTAAATCTCCATGTTTATATATATATATTCAATTCTTTTGAACCACTCTCTAAGTGTGGGGATTTCTGGGTCTAACCATCTTTTTAGAATTGCCCCCTTTGCTGCATTTAAAAGGTTTGGCACTATTGTACATTTATAATATTTTTTTAATTTGTCAGTTTTATGGAATAAACAAACTCATGTGTCATCGACAATTTCCTCTGCAATTTCCCTGATGCACTGTTGGACCCCCTGCCAATATAAAGGGATCTTTGGGAAGTTCCACCAGACATGGAGCATTGTGCCCAACCTACTGCAGCCCCTCCAACATAGCGAAGATTTTTCTGGTTGGCATTTTTGCACCTTTACCGGCGTCATATACCATCTCGATAAGCATTTAAAGTTCATCTCAGTGGTGTTTTTATCAACTGCAGAATTTTATACCGCTTTCAGTAGTATATTTATTTTGGGTTCTTTTAACTGTGTTCCTATCTCTTTTTCCCATGTTTCTATGAATGGTGGTTTCTTCAGTCCCACCATCCCAGTAATTATTTTATATATATATGGGAAATACCAGGTTTTACTTTTGTTTGTGGATTACATAGTTTTTTCACTGGGTTCAAATCCTTCTCAGATCTGACAGGGGATCTGACAGAGTGTTTTACCTGAAAATATCACCATTCATTCAACAACATATTTTCCCCCTAATGTTAGATCTGTGATATAGAATTACCTATCTACCTTGTGTAATATCTTTTAACTGCATATTTTTAATCCAGTTACCTAATTGTGTCTCGTTCCCAGGTGCAAAGAATTTTGTACCTTCTAGTGATAACAATGGTGAGTTATATTCCCATTTGGCTTGTCTATGTATCATGTACCATATCTTATATACGACTCTCGATACTTCATGTGTATCTGCAGATAATTCCCTGTATTTAGGAGGTAACCAAATACCCTTACTTAACTGTGTTCCGCTTAATGTGATTTTGAGCTTAAGGGTCCTTTCACACGGGCTTTCCGCCTGGCAGACTCTGTTTTGCTCAGTGGGGATCGATCCGCTGATCCCTGCTGAGCAGGTGGATGACAGGTCCGTCTCCGCTCTGTGTGCAGAGACAGACCTGTCAGATCCCCGCTCTCCTCAATGGGAGATCGGATGAAAACGGAATGCCTGTCCGTTTTCATCCGATCCTATCCAATCCGATCCTCCAGATGGAAAATAGGGTTTCCATCCATCTGGAGTTCACAGACAGGATCGGATCTGATATCAGTGGGTGTAAGCGGACATGTCACCGCTGACATCTGCCGCTCCATAGGGGTGCATGGAGCATCCGATCAGGTCGCCTGAAAAACTGATAGGCAGACCTAACCGGAAAGCCCTTGTGAAAGGGCCCTTACCAATCTTTTATCTGAGTTTAAATTATTTGTGATTATAAATGCTGTGTAGTATATTTTTGTATCAGGTGTGGCTAATCCCCCCTGTGATTTATCCTTACTGAGTATTGTATACTGTATTCTAGGCTTCTTTGCCTGCCAGATAAACTTCAAAAGCATTGTTTTTATAGTTTTAAAGTATGTAAGTGGGAATCGCTATTGGTAGCATTAGGAATTTTGGGTAGTATTACCATTGTAGCACCACCCCCGCAGGAGCTGCTGATTATATTATTGGGTCTACACCCTGCCTAACAACCCAATCAAATTGGCTCGATCCCTCCTCAGGCACAACTGACCCAGAATAGGACTGGACTATCAAATAGATACACAGGTTGGAATACAATACTTCACTATGCAACAATACCTTGTTACCTTCTTGAATAGTAGTCCTTCTGGGTGACACAATGGAACAACGCACAAGATTGTAATTAACCAAACTTAGTTTACTATGTATCAAATTGAATAGGGGAGATACAATACAATACAATACAAGTCCATAAAAGGTTATTTAAAACAGCTTTAAAAAGGTAAAAGAATACCCCCACACTCCTCCTGCATTAAGGCTAGACACAGTACCAGGTAGGCGGGCCTATCTGAGTCCCTCCCCCAGAGTTCTCTTCTTTCTTGTTGATCTTCGCTAGCAAGGTTATTGAATAGAGCTCATTTGTAATCCAGATTAGGAATAAAGATCAAGAGAGAAAAAACAACGAGCTGTTAGTTGTCACCGCAGGGTGTCTGCGTAACTGAGCAATAACTTCTGCGAGAGAGATAAGCCTCTGGCGACTCCTTTACAGACCTTATTGTTTGTCTATGAGTCTCCTGAGAGAGTATGGTGATAAACCCCGGGGTTTTATCACCTCCTGCTGCGCTACCGCTATCTGTAGATAAAACTGTCTCTTCAGCAGATAAAGTCAGTTATTGGGCATGTGCCCTCTCACCAACAGAAGTTTCTCCTTCGCGCGCTTCCACTGCGGTCTCAGTCCTTTGGCTATATGCCAGCCGCGCGGGGTCCTTCTGGCGGATGACTTCCGGTCTCGGCAAACAGCAGTATGACCTCCAGGAATGTGCCTCGTGCTTGAGATGGGACGGTTCCACGTCGTCCCTCCAGGCTAAAAGGCTCTGGCCCAATATCCAGTGTCAGTCCTTCACTCTTGCTCGCTGGTTCCTCAGAGTCCAGCGCAGAAAGGCCCCCCCTTCGCGCGCTTCTCTCTTCCTTTAAATAACCTCCCCCATAGTGCCGTGCGGTGCAGCCGTGCACCCTGGATCTTGCAAAGCAGCCTGGGAGATGTAGTTTCTTCATCTTGTGAAAAGGAAGTCACAGCCCGGGAAATTCCATGCAGCTACCACTAGAGGGAGCCTAGTTCCTGGATCTTGCAAAGCAGCCTGGGAGATGTAGTTTCTTCATCTTGTGAAAAGGAAGTCACAGCCCGGGAAATTCCATGCAGCTACCACTAGAGGGAGCCTAGTTCCTTCCCACATATCAAACAGTGTCTTTAGGCATGTTTAACCCCGCTACACACTCCCCCCACTTGAGAAACTTTGGTCCCCAAAGAGGTCAACAGTATGTACCCTAGTGCATAGGTTGGCATTATACAACAAAAACATTAACATTTTGCTGAAATAAGTCACTCTGAATACATCCAATTTTGTATTCTAATAGCAGTGCAACAGTAAAACGATAAAGTGCAATTAATAAGCAAATAAGTGATTTCTACCGTGTTAATATAGTGCTGATTTCTAGTGCTTTTATATAGTGCTCCTTTAAAAAGCACATGTGCCTTTACAATTTCTTAAACACTTACATCTTAAAGTTTGTGTTGAAAAAAAAACATCAAAAGGTGAGAAAGAGAAAAAAACATATAGTGAGGTCAGAGCAACAAAATGTGCGCAAACATTAACTCACAAAGTAAACCAAATTGTGAACATCAAAAACTGTGCTTATTATAATGGCCAAACCCAATATCCTTATGTACAAACTTAAATGCAAACGTTTTCTACTTCAATACTTTGTTCTCATGATCTCTCACAGACCCCCCAAAACTTGGGTGGCTTGTACAGTTGTGCCTGGGGGTGAGCTAGGGTTGTCCCCCACCAAATCTACAGTGGAGGAACTAGGCTGGTCAGGAGATCTTTTGGAGGTAAAAACAGCTTCTTCCGAACATTCACCCAATTGATCATAGGTCAGTCTCTTAGGTGGGTGAATGACTCTCCTTTCCCTCTGTTCCCGTGGAGGCATGCTCTCAGAGGTGCTAGGATCAGGCACTTCTGAGGATTCTTCAATGTCCCCCTCCTCATGTTCCAACACAGAGGAACCTGATGGTTCAAGAGAGGTCAGTTCTTCTTCAGAGAAGGGTGCAACCTCCTCCTCAGGATCTTCATCCTCAGCTGCTTCTTCTGGAAGCATATGAAAGGGTATGAATTCAGGGGCTTCTGCCCGAAGGGCTCCTCTATCAGCCAAGTCAGATGAAGACAGGGAGGCAGGTGTGGGTTCTGGCAACTGAGATGACCACAACCAGTCGGGTACCTCCTCTTCATCTTCCAAATCTTCAGATGGAGAACTTCCCTCTCCCTCATCTGGGAGCGTCGTCTGAGATCTGGTAACTGGTCTGGACGGGCGAGAAGTCGAAGGGGCCTCTGACAAGTCTTCCACAGGGGGCATACGAACCGCTTCAGAGAGAGGCAGCAAATGGTTCCGATGCCAAGCCTTCAATGGACCCACACTTCCTTCAGGCCGAATTTGGTACACAGGAAGGTTTGGCAGTTGCTTGCAGATAACATAAGGTTGGGACTTCCAGCGGTCTGCCAACTTGTGTTTTCCCGGGACACCCAAATTTCTCAACAAAACCCTGTCCCCTGGTTGCAGGTCATGGATCCGAACTTTTAGGTCGAAATTTTTTTTATTCCGCAGTCCACGTTGATCAGATGTGGCCTGAGCCTTGTCATAGGCCGCTTTCAGACTCTTCCGCAGTCGGTCCACATATCCTCTATGCGATGCTGAAGAGGTATGATCAGGCGAAATGCCAAAGGCCAAATCCACTGGCAACCGAGCCTCCCTTCCAAACATCAGCCGATAAGGGGAATATCCAGTAGCATCACTGACAGTGCTGTTGTAGGCATGCACAATGGCAGCTACGTGCTTGCCCCAATGCTGTTTCTTCTCTGAGCTCAAAGTCCCCAACATATCCAAAAGAGTCCTGTTAAATCGTTCAGGCTGGGCATCCCCCTGTGGATGGTAGGGAGTGGTTCTAGTCTTTTGAATGCCTAACATATCTAACAGTTTCTTGATCAGTCTGCTTTCAAAGTCCCTTCCCTGATCAGAATGGAGGCGTTGTGGTAACCCATAATGTACAAAGAACTTCTCTACAAGAACTTTGGCTACCGTTGAGGCCTTCTGATCCCTTGTTGGGAATGCTTGAGCATATCTGGTAAAATGGTCTGTTACCACAAGGACATTCCCCTGGCCACTCAGATCAGGCTCTAAGCAAAGGAAATCAATGCACACCAGCTCCATGGGTCCCTGACTTTGTAGATGGCCCATTGGGGCTGCTTGACGTGGCAGAGTCTTCCTCTGTATACACCGGACACAAGAATGACAGTATCCTTCAACTTCGGCCCTCATACAAGGCCAGTAGAACCTGTCCCTGACAAGCTGAAAGGTTCTTTCGGGCCCCAGATGGCCATGATTATCATGAAGAGCGGCCAGAACTCCCTCTCTGTATTTAGCTGGTAAGAACAGTTGCCACTTCTCCTCCAGATCTTCAGATGGACCTCTCCGGTAGGCCACTCCTTCTCTGATCTGTAACCGGGTCCACTCTCTATGCAACAGACGGGCCCCCTGAGGGGAGTCAGTTAGAAGCAACTCAGGGCTCTGGATCTCCAGGGCTTCCAAGAGAAGTTTTCCCAAAGGGTCTTCCAACTGCTCCTTCCGCAAGTCCCTTTTGGACAGCCGGGGCAAACCCTCCCCTTCAACTTGGGTCACCTGGCAGTAGCACTTGGGTACTCCGATAGCCGAAACCCCAATCTCTTCTGCTCTTGACCCTCCTCGGGATCGAAATTCAGTTCCCTGATATAGGGCACGCACCCCTTCTGGAGCCAAATGAGTCCATTCTTCCGCAGGTTCCTGTGGAACATGCAACCTTCTGGATAGGGCATCTGCATCCCTATTTCCGATTCCTGGCCGATACTTCAGGCTAAAATTGAAGCTAGAGAGGGCAGCCAACCATCGATGTCCTGTTGCATCCAGCTTGGCCGTAGTCAACAGATAGGTGAGGGGATTATTATCTGTCTTGACAATGAATTCAGCTCCGTACAGGTAGTCTTTCAATTTGTCAACCACTGCCCACTTCAAGGCCAAGAATTCAAGTTTGTGAGTAGGATAATTCCTTTCAGCAGGCAGTAGGCTTCTGCTCACATAGGCAACAGGTCGCAGATGACCCTCATGCTCCTGATAAAGTACCCCCCCCAGCCCATCTCGGCTGGCATCAACATGCAGTTCATATGGTTTCGTGGGGTCCGCATAGGCCAACACAGGGGCAGTGGTTAGGGTTTCCTTCAGCTGGACAAAGGCCCCTTCGCATTCCGGGGTCCACTGATCCTGGATGGATTCCTTAGCCTTCCGGGGGCCTATGGTGGACTTCGCCGGCTTTACCAACTCAGGGACATCATCTTCTTCATTCTTCAGGAGCTCATTTAGGGGTCGGGCAATCTGGGCGAACCCCTCCACAAACCTCCTGTAATAGGAGCAAAAGCCCAAGAATGACCGGAGTTCGGTCACATTTGTGGGTCTCGGCCAGGAAGCAACAGCATCCAGCTTGTCCGGGTCAGTGGCCACCCCTTCTTCAGACACGATATGGCCCAGGTAATGGACCGAGGACTGATAGAATTGGCACTTCTCAGGAGAAAGTTTCAGACCTTCTTCATGTAGCCTCTTCAAGACCTTTTCCAACCTCTCCTCATGTTCTTCTAAAGTTCTGCCAAACACGATAACATCATCCAAGTATACCAGTACCTCTATCAAATTCATATCTCCAACGGTCCTCTCCATCAGCCTTTGGAAGGTAGCAGGGGCCCCGGACAACCCCTGAGGCATGCGATTGAACTCAAAGAACCCCACAGGGGTGATGAAGGCTGTTTTCTCCCGATCTTCAGGGTGCATGGGGATCTGATAATACCCACTCTTTAAGTCCATCACACTGAACCACTTCGCCCCTGACAGACTCTGTAGGGCATCTTCGATTCGAGGAGTGGTATACTGGTCTGGGATGGTTCTTCTGTTCAGCGTTCGGTAGTCGATACAAAGCCTCAAAGATCCATTTTTCTTCCGGACTACCACTATCGGGGAAGCATACGGGCTCCTGGATTCTCGGATAATCCCGATCTTTTTGAGCTCTGCCAGCTGTTGACGTAGATCTTCTAAGTCACCTAAGGGGACTCGCCGGACTCTCTCCCTGAAAGGCTTGTCCTCACTCAGGCGGATCTTATGAGTGGCGCTCCTGGCACATCCCACGTCAAACTCGTCCTTAGAGAATATTTCCCTACATCGAGCAAGTTGTGCCTTGGCCCTCTTCACCCATTCCGGCGGGAGGGCAGCGTTTCCAGAGCAAAACTCCTCTATAACCGCTTCACCCTGTTCCTTTTCTTTGAAATCAATGGGGGCAACTGGGGTAGCCGGGTTGACTTGGCCCAGGAGCACTCTGGCCGGTACCTTCACTGGTGTAATAGAGGTGTTTCTGACACTCACTAAAACCCTTCCACGGTTTTCCTGTAACACCTTCAAAGGGATCACCTCAGGGATCACTTCTATCCCTCTCTGTCTCTCCTTTTGACCTGATTCAAAGATAATGAAGGGACCCGGCTGTTGCCATGTGAGTTTAACAGAAGCCTTAAAACAGGCCACCTCTCCGGGCTGTAAGACCTTTTCTGCTCTATCCAGCTTCCAGAGTCGTCCAACTCCTTCTGCGGGGGTCTCTTGCTCCAACACTAATCGTTGGTAGGCCTGCCGTAGCATGGGATGGATCCTTGGCGCCTGAGCATCTTGTCCCTGGACCAGTTGTATCAGAAGGCGCCTTACCAGGTCAGTGTTTGTTCCTACGATGAGAGAGCTTTTGTTGGCCCCTGGTGGACGAGGACAGACCACCGCTAAGGTGTCGAAGGTTTCCGCTTCACCAGCCACTGATGGATCAAAGGTCAACTTGATTGGCAGATACCCGTCATAGGGAAAACTTTGGGTCCCAATACCCCATATCTCCAGATCTTCCAACTTCTGCAAAGGTAGATGGGTAAGATATTTATCATAGAAGTCTCTATACAAAAGAGTCACCTGGGCCCCTGTGTCAAGGAGGGCTCTTGTGTAAATTCCTTCCACCTGAACCGAGACCACTGGGGAGGGCCCGACCAAGTTAGTTGGGAATTCTCTTGATGTAGCCTGGTTGTCTGATTCAGTTCTCTGTACCCTGGCCCTCTTCTCCTTTTTCTTCCTTGATCTGGGCC
This sequence comes from Pelophylax lessonae, assembly GCF_965119305.1. Classification (NCBI taxonomy): domain Eukaryota; kingdom Metazoa; phylum Chordata; class Amphibia; order Anura; family Ranidae; genus Pelophylax; species Pelophylax lessonae. Next base: position 211,854,733 of record NC_138769.1, on the reverse strand, counting down.
CCCGCTGAACCCGGTGTGCATTGACTTTCCTTCCCTCAGTAACCCGGAGTCTAGAACTGGGGGTATTATATTTGGGTCTGACCCCCTGACTCAGTTTCCCTGATCCTGCACCACTTCTGGAGTCCCTTAAGACTGACGGACACCCGGTTGACTCCTTCACCGGTGTCCTCTGAAGTTTCCCGCTGGCTCGCGAGGTTTTGCGGCAGCATTTCCTGAGCTGGGACATACCCTTCTAACATGCCCAACTCCCCCGCAGTTGAAACAAGTTAACAATCTTGCAGGCCGTGGCTCTGGATCTGTGCTGAGACTAACAGGTTCATCTGGCCTCTCCGATATACTCCCCTTGGGTAGAGTGGATACCTGACCAGTCAGGATGGACACCATTTCTATCAACTGAGACACTTGGGTCTTTAGGAGTTCAACTTGAGAGTCACCCTCTTCCACACTTATCACTCCAACCCGGGCAGTTGAGTCAAACTGCCGACTTTTCTTCTTGTTGTCCAACATAACCTCTTCCTCTCTGACCATTCGAATCAGATCGGGGTATTCTAGAATGCCGCCATCTCGACGAGTTCGTAACAGTATGGCAATGGGATCTAAAGGTTGAGCCCCTTTCAGAACCTGTCGTGCACGAGTCTCATCTATTTTCCGGTGGTCTATTCCTTTCTTTAACAGAATCTGGTGGATAATCCTATCCAGACGTTTAATGAATTCGGACAACTTCTCCCCCTCTTCTTGATAACAGTGGTCCAACTGGTAGAGAAGTTCAGCCGCGTTCTCCGTCCGACCAAACACATCTTGCAGAATGTCCAAATAATCCTGTGCAGTGCAGTTCTTCTTGCTAAGCTTTAGATTACGTACAGCCTCTAATGCAGGTCCCCTTAAACTCTCTGTGATTCTCTGCTTCTTGTGCTGTTCTGGTACCTCCCATTCCTCCAAAGCCTGAGTGGCGGTATCTAACCACTCTTCGAACCCATCTTCTGCTGAAGGCACAGGCTGTTTCCCAGAGAATGTCCGGAGCTTCCTATATCCAGTCATCAAATAGCTCGAGGAGTCCCTACTACATTTTGCCACAATCTCCCCAAGAACAGCACACAGTTCTGAGCTAAAAGTCGACAAAGGTGATGACTCAGGATGCCCTTCTTGGACACCTTTTTCTTGGCTGGATACCCCAGGGGTGGTGGATGAGGGACCCGCAATAGGAACTCCTGGATGTATCAGGAAAAGTTCTGTTTGGTCAGTAGTTTTTACACTGTTTCCGTTGAAATAATCAGGGACCCCCTTCCTCCACTCACACAGTGCATACGTGTGTGGGACAGTGGTGTCAGTTTTCATGTCAATCACCCAAAATTTCCTGTCTGTGGATAGTGCCCTCAAAACAGGGAGGAGCTTTTCTTCAGTCCAGGCTTCTCCCTTGATTTCAACCACCAGGCCATTTTCCACTATGACATTCTCTTCCTTGCACCACTCAGCAGCAGCGACAGGATCCATTTCTGCGTGGGAGGGGATTCTATGGCTGAGAGGGTTGTATTGCAGGACTGTAGAAATCCCGGACGAGCCCCCACGTGTAGCACCACCCCCGCAGGAGCTGCTGATTATATTATTGGGTCTACACCCTGCCTAACAACCCAATCAAATTGGCTCGATCCCTCCTCAGGCACAACTGACCCAGAATAGGACTGGACTATCAAATAGATACACAGGTTGGAATACAATACTTCACTATGCAACAATACCTTGTTACCTTCTTGAATAGTAGTCCTTCTGGGTGACACAATGGAACAACGCACAAGATTGTAATTAACCAAACTTAGTTTACTATGTATCAAATTGAATAGGGGAGATACAATACAATACAATACAAGTCCATAAAAGGTTATTTAAAACAGCTTTAAAAAGGTAAAAGAATACCCCCACACTCCTCCTGCATTAAGGCTAGACACAGTACCAGGTAGGCGGGCCTATCTGAGTCCCTCCCCCAGAGTTCTCTTCTTTCTTGTTGATCTTCGCTAGCAAGGTTATTGAATAGAGCTCATTTGTAATCCAGATTAGGAATAAAGATCAAGAGAGAAAAAACAACGAGCTGTTAGTTGTCACCGCAGGGTGTCTGCGTAACTGAGCAATAACTTCTGCGAGAGAGATAAGCCTCTGGCGACTCCTTTACAGACCTTATTGTTTGTCTATGAGTCTCCTGAGAGAGTATGGTGATAAACCCCGGGGTTTTATCACCTCCTGCTGCGCTACCGCTATCTGTAGATAAAACTGTCTCTTCAGCAGATAAAGTCAGTTATTGGGCATGTGCCCTCTCACCAACAGAAGTTTCTCCTTCGCGCGCTTCCACTGCGGTCTCAGTCCTTTGGCTATATGCCAGCCGCGCGGGGTCCTTCTGGCGGATGACTTCCGGTCTCGGCAAACAGCAGTATGACCTCCAGGAATGTGCCTCGTGCTTGAGATGGGACGGTTCCACGTCGTCCCTCCAGGCTAAAAGGCTCTGGCCCAATATCCAGTGTCAGTCCTTCACTCTCGCTCGCTGGTTCCTCAGAGTCCAGCGCAGAAAGGCCCCCCCTTCGCGCGCTTCTCTCTTCCTTTAAATAACCTCCCCCATAGTGCCGTGCGGTGCAGCCGTGCACCCTGGATCTTGCAAAGCAGCCTGGGAGATGTAGTTTCTTCATCTTGTGAAAAGGAAGTCACAGCCCGGGAAATTCCATGCAGCTACCACTAGAGGGAGCCTAGTTCCTGGATCTTGCAAAGCAGCCTGGGAGATGTAGTTTCTTCATCTTGTGAAAAGGAAGTCACAGCCCGGGAAATTCCATGCAGCTACCACTAGAGGGAGCCTAGTTCCTTCCCACATATCAAACAGTGTCTTTAGGCATGTTTAACCCCGCTACACCATTTTGGCTATATTTATTTGGCCCAACAAAGAAAGTGGATGCCTTGATCATTTTTAATGTCTACTTTTATCTTATTTAGCATGGGTATATATTTAACATAGTAGAGGTCTTTCAAAGATGGGGTTAAATTTATCCAAAAATACTTTTATTCATATTTTGCCCAGGTAAATGGAAGTTCTCTCTGTAATGCTATTGTCTCTTTCCTACTCAGCCCAACAAAATTCAAAATTTCAGACTTTATTGGTGTGATCTTAAAGTTTGATAATTCCCCATATTTTTTTTAGTTCTTTGATTACATTTGGAAGAGTTATCCTAGAGTTAGTAATGAAGAACATGTGAAAATGTTATCAGCATTTGCTGCTACCTTATGCTCTTCATATCCTACTTTCACTCCCCCTATGTCTACATTGCTTCATACAGTGGCTAGTAGTGCTTCTAAAGACAGGACAAACAACAGGGGCTACAGCAGACATCCCTGTCTGGTCCCCTTATTCATCCCAAACGGGGGAGAGGTATTTCAATTAACCTTTACTGAAGATGATGGATTCCTATACAGTGCTCTTATCCATTGGTACATCCTAGGACCCATACCCAAATCTTCTAGAGTTTCTAGCATGAAGTCACAGTCTACTCTGTCAAATGCTTTCTCAGCGTCTATTGACAGTAGAAGACCCGAGGCTTTAATAACCCTGGATTTATGTAGTAGGAGTACCGTACCTTATCCCATTATCTCTCCCCTCCCTACCAGGGATGAAATCAGTGTGATCTACTTTTGCATACAGTTTTATATCCGTATTTAATAATGCTATTGGCCTGAAGCTAGAGCACAGAGTTGCGTCTTTCCCTTCTTTTAGGTATTACCGCTATAAAAGCTTTTAGTGAGGATACTCCCATCTCCTTTCTCTCTCCTATCCCATTCATGTATGTACACAGTTTTGGTTACTAATATTTCTTTAAACTTTCTGTAATAGCTGGTAGTAGATCCATCTGGTCCTTGACGTTTTCCTGTCGCCACCATTATTTCCTCCTGTGAAATTGGAGCCTCAAGTGCTTGCATTCTATCTGTTTGGGTAATTTTGCTTCCCTTATGTATTTTTGTATCTCTTGTATTCTTTTTTGTTCTACTTCTTGTGTCCCCTTTTGTCTTAATGTGTATAAAGCAATATAGTAGCTTTGAAATGCCTTCGCTATTTCTGTTGTTAAATGCACCATTTCACTTCTATTATTTTTTATTTTATCTATATAGTTGATCAATTTTTTACTTTTTAGTATTCTTGCTAGGTATTTTTCTGGTTTATTTCCCCATTTATATCTTTCCTCATTAGTTTTTGTTCTAACTCATATATTTTGGTTATTAGTCTATTTATATTGATAGATCTTTCCTTTTTTTTTAACCTATTGAAATCATTACTTCCCTAATGTATGCCTTGTGGGCCTCCTAAATCAAAGCTTCAGATATTTATGGGGTCTCATTACTCAAAAAATATTGTTCCAATTCTTTCCCTATACTTTTCCCAACTTCTATATCCTGAATCAGTTCTTCATTAATCCTCCAAATATTCATATGCCCCTGATGCTCTGAGAGTTTTATTGTCATCATTACTGGGGCATGATCTGATAGTGTCATATTCCTATTGATGTATTAACCACTGCTTCTATCAGTCTGTGTTCTATCATGATGTAGTCCAGTCTTGAATACATCCCATGCACAGGGGAGTGGAAGGAGTAATCCCTCTTCCTTTAGATGTTGGATTCTCCAAGCATCTACCAACTGACAGTGGTGTAACTTTTTCCTTACCCTCCTGAGCTGGTGACTTCCTGTCTCCTGGGCATGGGGTACAATCCAGGATAATATTCTGTTCAAATATCCTTTCGGGTTTTTTTTGGGCAGTGCCACTGTGCAATCCATTCCCTGTAGTTGTCCCTTCAGGAAGATATATCGTCCTTCTGGGTTTACAATCCTTTCTTCCAGAGTAAAGCTAACATCCTCTGCCATGCCAATCCCTACCCCCTTTGCTCTCCGGGTCAATGAATTTCCAAAGTACCAAATTGGATAGTATTTTGAATATAATTTCATTTTTGAACCTTGTGCAATATGCATCTCCTGTAGAAATATTATGCTAGCAGAGTATCATCTAAGTTCTTCTAATACCTTGTGTCTTTTAGTTGGCGTAATTAGACCTCTTACATTATATGTCAGAAAATTTAAGTTTCTCCTTCTTCTCTCATCTTCTGTATTTTACTTTGTCTCTCCCCTGTTATCATTCTAAACCGAATGCGAGTTTGAGGCCGTTTTCTAAGGGTCCTTCTAGGGGGGCTAACCCAGAGAGCAAAAGGGGAAACAACATCAATAAATAGATTTAACAATTTAACACAATTCCCTCTACCACCCATTCCCCCACTTCCCTTACCTATCCCTCCTGCTCCTGGTCCTGCTATGTTGTAAATGTAACCATCTCCAGGTCCCTGAGTAGGTTACAGTGTTCTCTTTGGGCGCTTCTCGCCCCTCTACTCTTTTCACCCTTGGGTGGAACTCTGTCCAATGTGCTTGTTAGTTCCCCTCCCACTTCCCCTTCTTAGGGAAATGAGACTCAGGGCGTGCTAGTTCCAGGCCTTCTTAGGTCCAGTGCAGGGGGGGGGGGATTTTACCCATCCAGGTGAAGGGGGTGAGTGGGGAGGGGGCACGTTGGCCAGGAGTCAAAATGCATAGAAGAATACAGCGAGGAGCCCCTAGCTCAGGCTCCTGCACGTGCCATTCACAGGCTCCTTACCCTGTGCGTCCCCTTATCAGACTACTGACTTCAAAGTTTTAACCAGACAAACAAGATCTCAAAGCAAAATAGTCTGTTAAGATTATTTATGAGGTTCAGGTTTGCCGCTGCCATGGTCTCCAGGCAAATCCTGTGAGTTTGATATTTTGCACTAATAACAAATTTAATTTTCAGATTCACTCAGGAGTTTTTAAACAAAAAAATGCATGATCCTGAATATGTGGCGGAAGATATTTTTCAGCATTGCACTGATACCAATACCGGTATTGGTGCCAAGCATTTGCACGAGTCCTTGTATACTGATACTGAAACTGCTACCTTCGATCGTTCATATATGCACGGGCTGGCATATTTTCAAAGGGAGTCCCGTACGATTTGTTTATTTAGGTTTATTTTTTAATAATATATCTCTATTGAAACTGTCATTATAAAATTTGTAGAAATTTACACAAAAATAAGTAAAAGAGAAAAAAAAAACACAAAAAAAACAAACAAAACAATACAATTCACAAACTAAACATTTTACAGTAGGGCTTATAAGAGATATATTTAATGATATATATATATATATATATATATATATATATATATATATATATATAGATCTTAACTGGGGTTGCCACCTCATCTCTTTAAACCCGAAGGCCCCTTTCACATGGGCGGTTCGCCCGATGGACTCCGGTTTGCTCAGTGGGGATCGATCTGCCGTTCCCCGCTGAGCAGGCGAATGACAGGTCCTTCTCCGCTCTGTGTGCAGAGACAGACCTGTCAGATTCCTGCTCTCCTTTATGGGAGATCGGATAAAAATGGACCGCCTGTCCGTTTTCACCCGATCCCATCTGATCCGATCCTCCAAATGGATGGAAAATAGGGTTTCCATCCGTTCGGATTTTACGGACAGGATCGGTTTGGATAGCAGCTGATGTCAACAGAGATGTCATCGCTGACATTCGCCGCTCCATGGGGGTACATGGAGCATCCGATCAGGTCCGCCTGAAAAACTGACAGGCGGACTGGATCGGAAAGCCCGTGTAAAAGGGGCCAAACACATATGAATTACACAGGTTTTCTGAGGCTAATTTAATGCAAGTAAGGCACCAAGTGAGTTTAATTATCACATTAATCAGCCACAGAACCTGTGAAATTCATATGTGTTCAGTTTTAAAGTAATGAGTTGGAAACCATGGTTAAGATCTATAGATAGAACTTTAGATATATTTAATGATATAAGGTATCTAAGGTTAACATAAATTGAGCATGGTTTAGGTGAGATTTCCATTGTCATAAACCGACAAATCGCACGTGAACCGCTGAACAAAGTCGCACTGGAGGGGGCTGAAAGCCCGCTGTCAAAAAATAAATATCGCTAATTGGTATGGACAAGTACCCTAATATTTTTGTTAACAATAAATTGTAAAATATCTAAGGCTGGCCATACATGTTCAATTTTCTTGTACATTTTTATGTTAGATTTACCAAAAACCATACAATAGGAGGTCAAAATTGTATTCAGTTAAGCAGGCCTTTGTGCAGTTAAAGGTACATCTATAGAAAATTGTATAATGTATGTAAAAAATCTCACCCTTGTACATCCTAATAAACCTGTAAGAGTTTCAAATAGCTGATAATATAGCAGAAAATTAATAGAAAGGGAAAAAGAAAAATCCTGCTTTATCCTGCAAAGAATGTCATGAGTTGACAGGGAGCTAACGAGCCAGATTAGGCATCCTGACCTCCGGGGTTTTGGAACTTTCACCCAATTTGCAATAGTTACACTTCAGATATACGGTGATAGCTATCAATGCATAGAAAATAATGCTGTACACTCTTTCTATTCCTAGTACAAACACGATACATAAAATGTACATACATGGAAATGTTCTTTGTTGTATCCTTCAGTACCAGACACACCCACCTTTCCCAAAAACTCCATAAAACCAGCACCATCCTTCATCTAAACATTCTAGCATTCACATATTCATAGTAGATGTGCTTCTATTTATGCATGTCATTATACTCATTTTGTCATTTTCACTGAATACCTTGCCATTCCACACTGTCTCTCACAAAGCACACATTCTGCAATAACAGACCTGAAATGCCTCCACCAATGACAATCACATCATAAGTGTCCCTCATTGTTCTGCTTTTCTCTTCCCAGGACTCCTGGTTAGTATGCAAGAGTGTCTTTTCCAGGCTGAGACTGTCAGAGGTGAGCGATGTCCCCGTTATTGTTCTCGCACAGCCTGCAGTTGCTTACAACAGAAGGAACTGAGTGCTATGGGATTGGCTGCTGGTGGAGTGGGTGTAATGAGAGAGCCTGGAATTGGAAGCTGGCCTATATAAACAGTGTGGAATATATTTTATCTCCTCCAGTGCAACATTTCATTTCTTCTGTAAATGCGTCGTTTGCTGGAACTGGTTATATATTACATAACATTTTACCCAATGAGCCCTCCTGGAAATTCTTGTAAATTATTAACGTTTATCTTTTCTACTTTCTTATTTTTTTGGATTGCACAACAGATTGTTGTTGGACTTTATTCTCACAAAAGAATGTGAATTCAGCTTTAAATTGGTTTGTTTGACCTAAAGTTTGGATACTGTACAATTTAGAAAGTAGAAAGAACTAGACTGGTAAAATAAAATAAAAAAAAATCGTATTCATGGGTTAAAGCAGGGAGCTCAACATTCTATGCATTAATATATAAAGCCTTCTGTGTGTAGCAGCCTACCCAGCACCCCTAATGCTAATTACCCCCTAATTACCTGTTCCCACTCTCTGTCTAGCAATGTCCACCAGTCCCTCGGCCATCCTGGGACTCTCCCTCCTGATTGGCTGAGATACAGCCAATATCGGCTGTATTGGCTCCCGCGCCTGTCAATCAATGTCAGTGAGCCAATCAGGAGAGAGAGGGTGCAGGGCCGAGCATAGCAAACTGCTTTCTGTAGGGGCAATCGATAGGAGGGAAGGGCCAGAAGTAGAAACAAGGGACCCGAGGAGAGGAGGATCTGGGCTGCTCTGTGCAAAACCAACTGCACAGAGGAGGTAGGTACAACATGTTTGTTAAACGAGACTTTACAATCACTTTGATGTGTAAACCGCTGGCAACAAAAGTGAGTACAGCCCTAAGTGAAAATGTCCAAATTGGGTACAAAGTGTCAATGTTTACCGTGTTGCCACCATTATTTTCCAGCACTGCCTTAACCCTCTTGGGCATGGAGTTCACCAGAGCTTTAACAGGTTGTCACTGGAGTCCTCTTCCACTCCTCCATGACAACGTCACAGAGCTGGTGGATGTTATGCCTCGTTTCCACTGAGTGGTACGGTACGGTTCGGTTCAGTACGGTACGGTTCGGAACGGTACACATTGCGTTTCCACTGCCAATAGTACCCTTTCATGATAGGCGTGGTGTAGCAGGAAAGCTGTCATAGAAGATTCTCTGTCAACCAATCAAAGTTCTGCAGAGTGTAGCTCCACCCTATTGGTATGGTACTAATGTGCTTGGTACCCCAACGAAAGGGTACCAAAAAGTGGTACGGTACGGTTCGGAATTAGGGTACCATTCATAATGGAAACGGCATAAATAGCGTACCGTACCGAACCGAACCGTACCAGAAAGCTCAGTGGAAACAAGCCATTAGATACCTTGAGCTCCTCCACCTTCCCCACATGCTCAATAGGGTTTAGGTCTGGAGACATGCTTGGCCAGTCCATCACCTTTACCCTCAGTTTCTTTAGCAAGGCAGTGGTCGTCTTGGAGGTGTGTTTGGGGTCGTTATCATGTTGGAATACTTCCCTGCTGCCCAGTTTCTGAAGGGAGGGGATCATGCTCTGCTTCAGTATGTCACAGTCCATGTTGGCATTTATGATTCCCTCAATTAACTGTAGCTCTCCAGTGCCGGTAGCACTCATGCAGCCCCAGACCATGACACTCCCACCACCACGCTTAACTGTAGGCAAGATAGACTTGTCTTTGTACTCCTCACCTGGTTGCCGCCACACACGCTTGACATCATCTGAACCAAATAAGTTTATCTTGTTCTCATCAGACCACAGGACATGGTACCAGTAATCCAAAGTCCTTAGTATGCTTGTCTTCAGCAAACTGTTTGCGGGCTTTCTTGTGCATCATCTTTAGAAGAGGCTTCCTCCTGGAACGACAGCCATGCAGACCAATTTGATGCAGTGTGCGGCATATGGTCTGAGCACTGACAGGCTGACCCACCCACCCCTTAACCTCTGCAGCAATGCTGGCAGCACTCATACATCTATTTCGCAAAGACAACCTCTGGATATGACACTAAGCACATGCACTCAACTCCTTTGGTCGACCATGGCGAGGCCTGTTCTGAGTGGAGCCAGTCCTGTTAAACCACTGTATGGTATTGGCAACCGTGCTGCAGCTCAGCTTCAGGATCTTGGCAGGGTCTTTTATAGCCAAAGCCATCTTTATTTAGAGCAACAATTCCTTCTTTCAGATCCTCAGAGAATTCTTTGCCATGAGGTGCCACTCCAGTGACCAGTATGAGAGAGTAAGAGCGATAACAACAAATTTAACACACCTGCTTCCCATTCACACCTGAGACCTTGTAACACTAACGAGTCACATGACACCGGAGAGGGAAAATGGCTAATTGGGCCCAATTTGGACATTTTCACTTAGGGGGTGTACTCACTTTTGTTGCCAGCAGTTTAGACATTAATGGCTGTGTGTTGAGTTATTTTGAGGGGACAGCAAATTTATACAGTTATAGAAGCTGTACATTGTAGCAAAGTGTCATTTCTTCAGTGTTTTCACATGAAAAGATATAATAAAATATGTACAAAAATGTGAGGGGTGTACTCACTTTTGTGAGATACTGTATATACAGTATAATTGATGGAATATTGCTCTGATAGCATGAGAAGGATTTTACACTAGAGGACAAATAACACCACACCTTCTGTTAACCAATTAAATAAATGCACTCATATTGCAAAATTTGAAAAATGTGCATTTAGGGCCAGTTCACACTGGTGCGATGGGGGAAACCCTGCAAATCCAGCATCGCACCTGAATCACAGGCAGTTCACACTGCCCTCTGCAAACCGTTGAGGTTGTCAATACAAAGTTTATGACACCCCCAGATTGGTTCACATATCGCAGTGCGAACTGTGAATTCGGACATAAATTGTATCGCATGGGTGTGAACAGCCATGAGATCCGATTCTAGGGCGAACAAAAAGAAAAAGGGTCCTGCACAAGTTTGGTCCGAATGTGATGCAAATTCAGCCATACAGTTTGTATGGCTGAATTTGCATCGCACACACATCGCATGTGATCTGCACAGCAATGCAGTACGAATCACATGCAATGTCTAGTATTACACCAGTGTGAACTGGCCCCTATTGTTTTTGGCACTGGAACTTGCAAAGCTTTGCAACCATGTGTCATTCAAATTTAAGGCAGCACTTATGACAATCAAGCACACTGCTTTAGTATGGCAACAACCCCGCACAAGCTTCACATGTCTGGCGCATCCATCAAAAAATTTCCAGTTTGCTGGAGAATTTTGTGACTTGCTTTTATGCATCTTGCATTACCAGAAAAGCAGATTAGCTACCACAAGAGACAACTGGTGTGGTCGTTAGAAGTACCCAAAAATCAGAGTATGGACAGATTAAGGCTCGGCTCACACAAAAGTGTTTTTTCATGCTTTTTGCAAAAACGCAGGACATTATTTTTAACATTAACAAGTTCACATCAATGCATTTTTGTGCCTCTGAATCTTTGGAAAGGGTCAGGGACTTTTTTTAAACGCAAAACGCTGCTTTCTTTTTTTTTCAATAGACTGCATTGGAGAAGCAGCAGAAAAGCATGTAGTGCGTTTTTAGTGCATTTTATGTGTTTTTATGCATTTTGCGTTTTGCATTATTTAATCTGCCCAACCAAAAATTGGCCAAATCAAAAATGCAAAACACATGAAAAAAAAGTGTGTCTAAAAATGCAGAAAGCACAGCAAAAAGCACTGCTGAAATGTTTAAAAGCAACATGCATAGGTGTGAATGGAGTTTTAGGCATTAGGCCTCATTCACACCAATGCGTTTTTTCATGCTTTTTGCAAAAATGCATGAAATTTTCTTAACATGGGTTCCTATGGAACACGTTCATGTATTTTTGTGCCCCTGCGTTTTTGGAAAGGGTCAGGGCCTTTTTTAAAAGAAAAATGAAGCTGCAGAAAAGCATGTAGTGTGTTTTTACTGTGTTTTTACCACGATTTTTCTGCGATTTGCATTTTAAATCTGCCCAACTACAAATCCCCCCAAAAAAAGCATAAAAGCATAAAAACCGCAAAATGCTAATCGTGGTGAAATTGCTGCAAATTAGTGGTAAAAAAAACGTGGAAAGCAAAGCAAAAGGCACTGCAGAATTGCTCAAAAGCAACATGCATAGATTTGAATCGAGTCTTAAAGGATTGACAACTAGTGCTAAGTTCTTCATTAAGCCCCTGTTCACACCAGTGCGATTTATCATGCGATTTGACAGGTCCAAGTTGCATGGGAAGTCGCTCCCTAATGTTCAAATCGGTGCAAGGTTGTCTTTGAGGTGCCACACCGATATGAAAAAGTCGTTTCTACACTATTTTTGGTGACTTCAGGTGCAACTTGCATAGACATCTGTGCATGGACAGGAAAACTCAACCACCCATGCTTAATGGGAGGAAGAGAAAAGTGGGTTGGGGATTTTTAAAGGTGCCAATAAACAGATAAAGATTTAAAAATATACAAATTTTATTTTTATATTTAAAATAAGAAAAACACAGATGTGAAAAACATATAGTAAAGATACAATATTAAAATCAATTTATGAGCTGCATATACACTCAATTCATGAGCAAAATATATATGTATTGGTATCACGGAGTAGCAATCCCGACATGTTTCACCAAAACGGTTTCCTCAGGGGTCAATTTGTGAGCTACTTCAATAATGAGACCAACAAGGAATGTCTTTCAATATAGTACCATACATTAAGTTGGTTATAAACGGATCAAGGGGCGCGGCCAGCGCTGGTGAGGGCGCTGCCGTACACGGATATCCCTGTCCCTGCTGCAGCACCTTATGTTTTGACCATTTATGTATTGTATCAAGTTATGCCCTACACCTGGGGATAAAACCCCTTTATACCTACCCAAATCGCCTGTCCTGGCATTTTGGATCTGCTGTTATCCCTGCATTCCTTTTAGGATTTTATATCGAGGGATATTCAAGCATTAAATAGTTGACCTATTAACCCTATGTGTGTGCCCCTTGATCCGTTTATAACCAACTGAATGTATGGTACTATATTGAAAGAGATTCCTTGTTGGTCTCATCATTGAATTAGCTCACAAATTGTCCCCTGAGGAAACCGTTTTGGTGAAACATGTCGGGATTGCTACTCCATGATACCAATACATATATATTTTGCTTATGAATTGAGTGTATATGCAGCTCATAAATTGATTTTTAATATTGTATGTTTACTATATGTCTTTCACATCTGTGTTTTTTTTTATTTTAAATATAACAATAAAATTTGTATATTTTAAAATCTTTATCTCTTTATTGGCCCCTTAATAATCCCCAACCCAATTTTCTCTTCCTCCCATTAAGCATTGGTGGTTAAGTTTTGCTATCTTTATAATTGGGATGTGGTGCCTTTGGGTTCTTTTTCCAGACGAAATCTTCTACCATCTGTGCATGGAGTCGCACAGATGTCAGCCAAGTCGTATATGAAGTCGCACTGACATGCAGCTTTGAAATCACGTGATTTCAAGTGAAGTCGCACAATTTCAATGCCGCATTTAGAGTGAACCAGGGCTTAGACCTATATATGCATTTGAAATCTCTCCTTTTCCTACTACTTTTACCCATTAATTTATTGAACATTGTATTCGAGATGAAGAGAAGAATGCAAACTTTGTAGCTCTTTTGTCATGGTCACCTTAAGTACTACTTAAGTATAGTAAATACATTTTACTCAATAACTATAATAATACCTGTCTAAGCTTCACTCTTACAATTATTCAAACAATCAGAGTCCTTTACAATCAGTAGTTAGTTTTTACACTTTCACATGCTGTCAAAATTCTCATTGCTAGTGGTTATAGATTGTATTAACCTCCTAAATCAATCACTATAAATACTCTTTTGTTCATAGCAGACTGTAACAGAGTCCATTTCTAGTTGATGTCCCTACATGCTGGAATAGGAAAGTCTAAGTTCTTCCCATATATTCTGTCAGACATACCCAAAGAAAACCTAAGTCTTTTTTCTTTGGGCAAGGAATTTTATAAGCTCCGTAAAAACATAGCAAAATCCATAGGATTGAATGGGACTTTGTGTTTGCCAACTCATAAAATATAAAATTACATACATTTTTATTTCGTATCAAAAATGAATTAAAACATATATGTTAAAAAACATATTCACAAATGATGATTATGGTAGTATATATTTAAGCTTTAGGATTCCATACATTTTCCGACATGTTTCGTGGGCTACCCTGCTTCATCAGGGCCTTGAATCCTCTAAAAGATACTGTAAATGATTGCAAACATTCATTAGGACATTTTAAACATGCCATTATCACAGTGCTACCTTGTGATTAGAAAAACATGTTACAGTATTATTCTCAATTAGTCCTATAATACTTTACATTAGTTTATAGAATTAACATGTACAGATGTTATATCCACCAAGGGCTTTATAAAAAGAGGAATGGATCACAAAACTGTATTATAATAATCTATATATTTGGAAATAATATAGTTACCTCTATGATCAATATGTGCGACACTGGTATCTCCTAGTCTGCCAGGTCCATGGGAGACACAACCTAATCCTCCAGAGTCCATCAATGTTTGCAGATATTGTCAGATGTATAAATCTGCATGTAAGTATAGGAAACAAAGAAGTAGGCCTAGCGCATTAGAGGAAGGTAGAGGGAAAGGGAGGAGAAGGTGGGGGGAAGGTAGGGGGAGGGTTGGTGTGCGAGAACTTAAAAGATAGCAGAAATAAAAAAGGGAGAAAAGAAAATAGAAGGGGGGATAAATTGGGGGGAGGGGGGGGGAAGAGGAAGGGGGAGGCTAGGGGAAGGAAGGAGAGGGGGGGAGAAAACGGGGGGAGGAAGCAGAAGGGAGAGGAAATTAGGAAAAGCAAAAGGTGGAGGAGAGGGAGGGAAAGGAAACAGAGGGAGGAAAGGAAGGAGCGGGAAGATGGAGAGGAGAGAAAGAGTAGGAAAAGGGGAAAGGGAGAAAAAGTTAAAGAAAAAGGGGGGGAAGGGGGAAGGGAAAGAAAGGGAGGAGGGGGAAAGGGGAAGGGAAGAGAGGGAAGGATCAAAAAGAAGGGTGGGGGGGCACAGAAAAGGGGTGGGGGAAGACGAAAGGAAAGAAGGAGGGGGAAAGGAAGAAGGGAAACAGAGGGGGAAGGGGGGGGAACTAAAGGGAAGGGAACAGAGAAAAAGGGGGAGGGGGTAAGGGGGTGGAAGGAGGGGTGACAAGTGTATACAAGTGAATACATGGGAGCGGGAAACATCTCACCCAAACTAAGAATGCAAGGAGTAGGTTAGTCTTCACTGTCATGTCATGTTTTCAATCCATCTGTGACCTAGAATTCTCGGTCAGGTAGGTAGTGTATTGTAGGGGCTGGATAAATATGTCTCTGGTTACCTAAGAGGATAGTAGGCTAAAATTCAAAAAGAAAAAGTTTCAAGGAAAATGCAGGTATCCCTGAATATAGAATCTTTACAGAGAATATATTCCCAGAAAAAGGAGGCTCCTTAGTGGATTATTTACCTGTCTCGTGGAGGTCTGTTTCCTAAACTGTCCTGACATGTGGTAATAGCCAACAGTTTACCACCCCATCCAGGTGGGTATACATATGTATATGGTGAACAGATGGGACTAATTGGAGGGAGGATGGGTATGTATCCTGAGATTATC
Organism: Pelophylax lessonae; assembly: GCF_965119305.1. Lineage (NCBI taxonomy): Eukaryota > Metazoa > Chordata > Amphibia > Anura > Ranidae > Pelophylax > Pelophylax lessonae. Next base: position 211,839,101 of record NC_138769.1, on the reverse strand, counting down.
CACAGCCCCTGGGCCAAATGTCAAAAATGGCCTCTGAGGCCCAGGAGATGGGGAAGGGCTCCTCTTTCTACTGTGGACCTTCCATTTATATGAGAGTGCATGCAGGGGCATGCCGTCCTGATCCAGGAGGCCCTGTGGTCCAGTCGCAGTTACAGCAGATGTTCTGCTGAAAACTCCAACTTGCCGAGAACTCAAATCACGTCACTTCCGATGACTGTACACCATGAATAACTGGAGATTTAGACCACTTGGTGGAGGTAGCATATACACTCCTGTACACACTATAAGGAATGGACAAGTGCTGCTATTGTCTTCCCCATCTGAAGGTGGGGGGTTTTCCTTTTAAATGTTTGTGAATGTCCAGTGTCTGTGTCACCATGTGTACCATCACCTGTATCTGGCATGTTGGGATGTCGGTGACCTCCTCTTTGTGGTCCTCTGTGTGTTCTTCTATTGGTTGACCTGGAGGGAAAAAGTGGTAGAGGTGTCAGACATATTTCCATCTTTGATTATACTGCTTCTTTTGTAGTTTCCTCCTCTAAAGTTATTTCATCTGTATGTTTTTCCCAATCTAAAGACCACCGAATCTTTGGCAAACTTTTTATCCTTGTTTTGGACCAATTGCTTATTATAAATGTCCACAAACTGTCTTGTTTCCCTGTCATGTGTCTGGAATGAGGCAGTTTGTTGATACCTTGCCAGTTTTGTCAGAATATCTGAAATTTCTTTATCAAGTTTATTCAGGGGTCGGCAAGGTGTCCGCACAAGGACACTGGTGTCCGTGAGCAGTCCTTGCCGGGTCCGCCACTGACTTTTTCACTGGAGTCTCGCTGCAGGCTCTGCGACTCCCTGAAATGTCAGTTACCGACATTCTTTTAGTGAAAAAAAAACAGTCTATAGCTGCTCCGCCTCTCCACTGCCTCCTCAGCCAATGGGAACACAGTGTACACGCCCCCTTCCCCAGCGCGCCTTGTTTAACATCAGAGGAGGAGAGGAGAGGAGAGGAGTACACAGCCTGCAGCCTCATAAAAGAAGGTGAGCTGGGGCAGATAAACGATATGTATTCCTGCTGAGGAGGGGGAAGGGGAGAGGCTGTGTTTTCTAGCAGGACTCTTCCTGTCTCTGAGGCTGTTAGATGCATTTCCTGTCTGTGTGAGGAGCAGTGCACTGCTTCTAGATGGAAGATATCCTCTAAACTTCTCCCCCAATCTCTGCTACACCTCCCTATTCATTACCTGCCCACCTCCTCCTCTCCTGTATTACCACATCCAATGTCTGTGAGCTGCTGGAGCACCACAAGTACCAGCATGCCAGGAAATTGGGGCAGCAGCAGTGTGTTCAATCAGGCTGATATTTAGATGGAAAGTGCTGGTGTGTGTGTGTGTATACTGTGTGTATGTGTATATACTGTGTGTATGTGTATATACTGTGTGTGTATGTGTATATACTGTGTGTGTATGTGTATATACTGTGTGTGTATGTGTATATACTGTGTGTATGTGTATATACTGTGTGTGTATGTGTATATACTGTGTGTGTATGTGTATATACTGTGTGTATGTGTATATACTGTGTGTGTATGTGTATATACTGTGTATATACTGTGTGTGTATGTGTATATACTGTGTGTGTATGTGTATATACTGTGTGTATGTGTATGTGTATATACTGTGTGTGTATGTGTATATACTGTGTGTGTATGTGTATATACTGTGTGTGTGTGTGTGTATATACTGTGTGTGTATGTGTATATACTGTGTGTGTGTATGTGTATATACTGTGTGTATGTGTATATACTGTGTGTATGTGTATATACTGTGTGTGTGTATGTGTATATACTGTGTGTATGTGTATATACTGTGTGTGTGTGTATGTGTATATACTGTGTGTATGTGTATATACTGTGTGTATGTGTATGTGTATATACTGTGTGTATACTGTGTGTGTATGTGTGTATATTGTGTGTGTGTGTATATACTGTGTGCATGTGTATGTATATTGTGTGTGTGTGTGTATATACTGTGTATGTGTGCGTGTGTATATACAGTGTATGTATGTATACTGTGTGTGTGTGTGTGTGTGTGTGTGTGTGTCTGCCAAACTCTAGGGGGATCTATAATGGGATGGGAACCCTGGCCTGCTCTATGTGGGATCCATAATAGGAGGGGGACCCTGGCCTGCTCTAAGGGGGATCTATATGGGGACTGTCACCCTGGCCTACTCTAAGGATGATCTATGAGGGACCTGCCTGCCCTTGCCTGCGCTAAAGGGGGATCTATGGGGGACGGTGGACCTGCCTGCTCTAAAGTGGATGTATACATATGGGGGACCCTCACCCTGGTCTGGCCTGCTCTAAAGGGGATCTATGGGGGACCTGCCTGTGCTAAAGGGGGATCTATGGGGGACCTATCTGCCCTTTCTTGCTATAAAGGGGGATCTATATGGGAGGGGGACCCTCAACATGGCCTGGCTTGCTCTAAAGGGGATATATGGGGGATCTATGGGGGACCTGCCTGCCATTGACTGACTCTAAAGGGGAATCTATATGGGGAACCCTCACCCTGGCTTTGCCTGCTCTAAAGAGGGATCTATGAGGGACCTGCCTGCATTAAAGGGGGATCTATGGGGGACCTGCCTGCTTTAAAGGGGGATCTGTATGGGGAACCCTCACCCTGGCTTGGCCTGCTCAAAATAGGTATTTATGGGGGATCTGCCTGCGCTAAAGGGGGATCTATGGGGGACCTGCCCTGGCCAAAAAATATAAAGTAAGAATTTTGAAAATCTTTTAAACCGTTTAGAACAGTATACCACAAGTCTTTATATAAATGTTATTTTAAATGTATTTGTACTTGTAGAACTAGGCCAGAGAGTAGACAGAATGTTTTTTGATGGTTTTAATTTGAAATGTACCTCAGTGTCCTTCACTAAGGTCTGTACTTCGGAAAATGTCCGTCACAGCCTTGGTCCGTGCCTATCCCTGAGTTTATTACTATCAGAGTCATAATACTGTTTCAGAATTTTTAACATGTTTAGTGAACAAGTGGTTAGATTATCTTCCCATTGGGTGTGTAATGATGTTGAGGGGTTTCTAAGAGTAGGAACAGCCTGAATTCACAGGCCTAGAGGAACAAATTAGTTGTCTATGTATGGCTGAAAAAATGGCTGTGCCATTAAAATTTTGATTTATGTTCAAGGAGTTTTTTAATATATGGTGAGCGGCCTGTTAACCTAATTTAATTCAACATTTTCCCCTAGGGTATTCGGTTTAATCCTCTGCATTTGATCAATCCAGGCTTTGCCACAGTAATTCGCCATTTCTAAATAGATCCACAATCAAGAGTTCGTAAAAGGATAAAGAAGAAAAACATGGAAGGGAATAGTGTCAAATCATGCCAAGTATACTTAAACAAAAACATCTCATATAAATAGATCAAGCGTCACTCAGTCCCCACAGAGATATGGTGTATTAACACTCTGTATATATCAAGCAAAGTGAGGAATGTGGGGAAGGAGTGCTAACTTGAATCGGCCCCCCCAAGGCTCACCGTAATAACATACTGTAGGTGCTGCTGATGATTCCCCTGACTTAGTGGATCGCGTTTTTGCCACCCATATGTTAACAGATGAAAGCTGTGCATATATACAAATTTCCACCATGAGTATGACTTGCTGTTCTTTCTCCAGGTTCCCTCATTATGGGTCGCCTCATTATAGATCCTGGAAATAAACAAAAGCAGCATTTGATTCTTAGCAGTTAAGCCAGCCATAGATGGTTCGAATCTCAGCCAGTTTAGCAGGGACCAGCCAAGATTCGATCCAAGTATGGGTGGGCCAAATGTATCCAAGTAAATCCATCGATCAGCTTGGGTACATTCAGCATGTTAAATTTCTTGCAAGGATTTATTGCCAGCAGCTATAGCTGCTAGCAATAATCATTGTGTTCTCCCACCACACCAGTCCCAGTGTCACCATAAGGATTCGTTCACATATGCAATCTGTTTGAATCGCTCTTCAGAGAACATTTGACAGTAAGTGAGGAGGTGTTATATCGCCTCCTCACTGACTTCATAGTGCCTGCCAAAAGTGACAGGGTGCAAAATTACTGCAACGGTTGTGAAGTAAAGCATCACAGCACTGACATATGTATACCCTTGGCAGCTGCCTCTGCAGCCAAGGGGGAGCGATTGGGGGAGCAGTAAAACCACGACTTACCCGCAAGGTTTTTACCCCCACCACCCCCCCCAACCTCATCAGCCCCAATAGTGCAGCCAGGGATAGCGATCCCTATCACCATCACATCGGTCTCAGTGTCACCATAAGGCCTCGTTCTCATGTGCAGTGCTTTAGGGGTTAAAGCAGGTAGTAAGGAGGCGATACAACACCTCCTCACAGACTGTCAAATGCTCTCTGAAGTTTGCTCTTCAGGGAGCATTTGACAGGCTGTGAGGAGGTGTTGTATTGCCTCTTTACCACCTGCTTTAACCCCTAAAGCAACAGGGGATTTAATTCCTGCCACGACTGTAAGAAAGCATCACAGCCACAGCATGTGCACAACTCCAGCTTCTGACTCTGAAGCTAAAAAGGGGGTAGTGGTTGTGGGGTACCTTAGAGTGTTTTCTTTCTAAAATGTGGTCATTTTGTAGGAGTTTCCACTGTCATGGGGCTCCAGGGCCTCCAAAAATCTGATAAGTTAACAGGAAATAAGATGTGTCATTTATGCTCCTAGAATGCCTGAGGGTGCTCCTTTGATTTTGAATACAATTGAGAAAGACCCCCCCCCCCCCCCCCTGAGTGGGCTTTACCAGCCTAACTATATTATACCATCGTCATAGGAAAGTGAGTTGTTAAGTATATAAAAGTTCATACCAATGTTAATTAACAATTTTGTTAAAAAGAAGCAGCAATAGTGGCTGGTGTTTATACAAGTAAACATCATACAAGAACAAAAATGTATATAGATCTGTATAATATCTGGACTACCGTAATGAGATCACCATGGCAGAATGAGCAAGGAAAACACCCGAAATGTTTCAGAAGTTCATTCTTTCCTCAGGGATGTATATTTTATATATATCATTACTATTTTGATTAGTGCAGAATGTTGACAAAGGTTGCATACAATAGCCGCAAAATTAGGAAAAACAATCAGTGATGTCCATCGCATTGGCCTAGGAGGAGATGTATTTTCAAAGTTTGATGGCCCCAAAGTGAGGTCCAGCGAGACCTGGCAGTTGAAGGCCCAAGAGAGGAAAAGCATATATAGCCAAACCGCAATCTAATAGAATAAGAAGGAATTTAAGGAAAAATACATTCAATTGTATATGGACTTTATTGTATTGACTATATTTCTAGCACTGATACATCTACTCACTCCCATCTCTATATAGAAGAACAGACTAAGATACTTAAAGGTCAAAAAAAGATTAGTCACTGCAATATATTGTGCTGTAGGACAACAGGTCCCAGAAGGGATACTCAAATGGCCAATAATACAGCACTACAATCAATCCAATATATACAGTATTGCTAATAAACTATTGAAATGTGCTGGCTATCTCTAGGGGTTTACCTGGTCTGCAAGAGATTGAAAGATGAGGTCCATTCGGTAGAGAGATGCAAGCGTCCTCTCTCCTAGATCCGGAGGATGGATGGGAGGACACTGTATATGTCTCCAATTTATACATCCGACCCGCCGAAACCAAGCCGCAGGAAGGATGTACTTCTAAAACATATATATGAAGTCACGTCCACGTGACTTCATCCCCTAAAATCCACCCACACATACAATGGAGCCATTTACGAGAGGACCGCAGAGGTGACACAATATTGTTAGAGGCTCTGAAAACAAGATAAAAAATAAAATCAAAAGAGCGAAGGCCCTAGATGAGAACTGAAAGATTTGCATTTAAAGATATACAACCCAATGCTGTTCCCTTAAAGCAGTAAGGTGAGCGGCCTGTGAGCACAGAGGTGTCACCACACTGAAGATTTGTGTTGGAGTCACTGTGTAGCAGTCACCCATATCACATGGTTAACGTTGTGATATATCATATATATTTTAAAGCACTTACAGTACTTGTACCTATATAAATGGTCCTACATCCTACAACACTTTAAATCTTTTTTTTGATTATTATTACCCATTTATTATCTTTTAATAAATGGATGCATTATTATTTGTCACTTGTATTCACTTTCACCTACTTTGGCGCTGTTTACTGTAGTATTTATTTTATAATACACTGTACAGTTTAGATTTATAGTTCACGATTTACAGTGTTATTCGTTTTACACATAGATTTTTTTTTTTATACAGTACTGAGGAATTTGTTATTATATGCATTACAAGATCACTCTAATAGTGCAGCACCATATTTATGTTTTATTTCTACTTTTTTAACCACGGGTTAGCTAAGTCAGTGTTTGACGACTGTTAGTTTATCTCATTTACTTAACGTGATAGCGTGTGGAGCCCTCACGATTTTATAAGGATATGTACTTCTGTCCTCCCAAATAATGGCGTGCGTTCCAGCCTGATCCCAAGGTGTGTGATGCGGCGTCAGGACGGCGTCACGCATCAGACACCTGCCAACGCGCATGGGGGCAGGAGTGGCGGTCAGGAGACCAAGCCCCCAGGTTGCTCGTCAACGTCAAGGGGGGGAAGGAAACCAGCCAAGCCAAGCTGCCCTAGATAACAACAGGCCACTCAGTGCTGAAAGCACATAACTGGCCTACGCGCGCCAGTTGGAAACTCACATAGGAAGGGGGGCAACAATCCAACAGAGGAAATAGTATAGTTTTAAAAAGAAGCCCAGGCCAAAAAAGACATCAATGAGAGTTACGGAATACAACAAAAACTTCACAACATAATTAAGGAAAATAAATAAATGAAAATGAGTATATAGCATATAAACACCCAATTTACACCAGGTACACATATATATTTTTTCCATAATTGTATTAGATACCTATACTACATTATAAAGAAATGCTGTTACCCTATAGAATAATAAACAGAATAGTCAGCAAGATATATTCTGAAACCATCAAAGCAAGATGTTTAAATAGGCAAAAGAATGAGCAAGAGTTAGAACTATACTAACAAGCATAAATTATTCATAAATCATCATATCATAATTTCAAAGGAAGGGAGTTAAATCACATTTATATATTTCTTTGTATTAGTGAATTCTTTTGAATTTATTTTGTTTTGTTTTTTCCCAACCACCTTTGGACCTCTCTATTTGGCTAGGCTGTGAGAAAGTCTCATACATGTGGTATCCCCCATACTCAGGAGGAGTGGCACAATGTGTTTTGGGGTGTAATTCGAATTATGCATATGTTGTGTGTTAGAAATATCGTATTCTTATACATTTGTGTAAGAAAAAAAAAATAATTTTCTTTTTATTTGCTGCATTTTCCAAAAATTTGTGGCAAAAAAATTACATTTTCAAAAGATTGCTTTTGAAAAAGGATAATTTTGGGTAAGGAATTACCCCTCTGTACATGGCATGGCAAGCATCTGAAAGCTCTATATGCATCTATTACAAAGAAAATCACTACAACATTATTTTCCATTAGTATGTGACCCCAGCACTGCTCCAGTCAAGTCACCCCACAATAGATAAATTATATTGGAAATGTAGGAGAGGGTTGGGTCCCTTGCAACATATACAGTATACTGGAGTTGTCACCTCCTTACTCTATATTGGTGAGCTGTTCATTCTCTTATACACTCCCTTATCTCTCAAAACTTTTCTCTTGGGGCTCCCCACTCATATATTTTCTAAAATTTTCAAAAAGGTACTAACGCATATATTAATGGCAGCTAGTTGTCTATATGCCCTCAATTAGAAATGCACAGAGCCCCCTTCTCTGATGGAACTTTATCCAACTGCTTTCCTTAACAACTCACTGGGCAAACACAATCGAGTCTGAAAATGCCTAGAAACCCCCCTTCCCTAATGATCAATCCTCCATTGCTCCAGGCTCTCGCTGTTAAACCAAGTAGAGAATTTTGGACCCGGTCTGACTGCCAGTTTAAACATTTGTGCGCTGTGTTTCTCTTTCTACCCTTTTTTTACTCTCCTTTTTCTGTTCCCTTGCTTTTTGATACTCACTATAGGTAGCCATCTTTAGTGATGTACGCCAGGTTTCTCATCTTTACCGAGTATACCAGGGTTTTTGCTCCTTGGCTTATAATGAGATTTACTTAGTTGCTACTCACTGCCTTGCTCTTCTGGTTTTTGTAGGCATTTGCCATATTTTTATAATTGCAGTTTCTACTGTCTTATTTGTGAAGTGATTGTACGCTATGAGACTTTCAGATAAGGATTTTGATGCATGTGTTGTTTTCTATGCTTACACAGTGTAACGGACCCGAGACCCACACAGTGCTTGTGGACTTCCATCAGTATACCGCTTCCGCCCAGTCTTGAACATTGATATCAAATATCCTAGCTGCCCCTGTACAAAGCTAGCCGACAACATAGCTTGTTCTGGAACCTTCTCCTTTTATTGAACAGTCACACAGAATTTATATACAGCATGGAAATCCCCCTCCTGATCAAATTACCCCATCAGGTCAGGGGTTGCTTGATTACATTATCATATGCAGATGAAATTGTATATAGAAATAGAATTAACCTGAACTAATTATCTAGCCATCTGGACAGAAACAATATTTGAGTTCATTAACAATTAACAATGGGACAGACAGGCTTACCAGAATCCACATCACACCTCAATACACAGACAATAGGAAGAGACCGCCAGTAACAGGCTGTCCATCTCTGACATTGAAGAACATGGAACAGAGGCCAATGTGATTAGCTCTTTCATTCAACATGTTCAGAATCAAACAGGCCAGGAATAGTCCTCACATATTTCTCGAGATACATGGCTGACAAATATTACTATCCCATTTGAGGTAATCCAAAGCATATTCTCAGTGTCCATTAAGTATCTGTCTTTCACTCCCAGTGACGGTGAGTACTGTCACACACAGCTTTGTATACATGCATCATGGTTATCCTGTAACCTGTTTTTGAAAAAATCTCTCTCGATAAAAGTCATCAGTTAAAAAAAAAAAAACATAATTTTGTGGGTGTTTCTTTTGTCATGGCACTTTAGGGACTCAAGAAACATAATAGGTAGTCAGGAAATTAGACATGTAATTTATGCTCCCTAAAAGCCCAATGATGCTCTTTGGGCCCCTCTATGCTTCTAGACCAGTGGTACTCAACTCCGGTCCCCGGGACCCACTAACAGGCCAGGTTTGCAAGATAACTAAATTACATCACAGGTGATCTCATTTGCTTCTCAGTGATTGCAGTATTCTAGTATGCATCTCCCCAAGGTAATACTTAAAATCTGGCCTCTTAGTGGGTCCCGAGGACCGGAGTTGAGAACAACTAGTCTAGACTGTGAACAAGTCTCACACATGTGGTATCCCCATACTTGAAAGGAGTAGCAGAATGTGTTTTGGGATGAAATTGTAAGTATGCCTACGTTGTGTGTGAGAATTAACGTGTTAGAATGATAACTTGGTGAGAAAAAAACAAAATGTATTTAAGTTTCAAAAAAATATTGAAAAAAAAAATTGCAACTTCAAAAACTCACCATGCCTCTTACTAATCACCTTGGACAGTTTATATTTCAAAATCATCAGCATGGAACAGTTTTCAAATATATATACACCATTCTATGAGTTTAAGGTGTGTCTTAAAGTGAATTCGTTATAGGTATGCTTAAAATATCTGGTACCAACATCCCTATACTTAAATATAAGTAAAGCTCTGAAATCACAGAGCTTGAAAGTTCGTGGGGATGTCAGACGCATAGCCTGCATTGCCCATTGCTGCTCGGTCTGGAGACTTGGACCGTCTACAAATTTGGAGCAGTTTGATCCAAATCTATTTGTATATACGGCTTGGTATACTGCCATACTAACTGTAGCTCTATACAGCTGCCTGCAGATGACACGACTATAATTTGCCCTATGGAGATGCTATCTGTGTAGCAGGCGATATGCAATTGTTCCCCCCACAACTCTTACCATACATGTTAAAGACCTTTTATGAAGATGTCACGCTATTTCTATTGAGCAATATGACCATCAATACATTGTACGCTATGCCCCTAAAGAAGCCCCTGTGGTGAAACATGTCGGGCGGGCGCTGAATATTGCCATAGTGGATGAATTTACTGCTTATTCACTCTGAGCAACTATCAGCCACTTGATATGGTCTTATATATGTATAAGCATTTACTCATGTGATATATTCCATTGTCCATAGACATATGTGGTTTCTGTATGTTTGTGTATGTCTTTATGTAAACCAACATTCATCCTAAAAAATCTCTAATAAGATGGATTTTTTTAATGTTTTGAATAAAATTCATAATATTTTATATCTTTTTTGTCTTTATTAAATTTCTCTAATTGGTACCGTTAAAAGTCCCAAACAAATTGGTATAGCCAAGCCCTCCTTTTTCTCGTGCATACGAGAGCTCTGTGATTTCAGAGCTTTACTTATATATACACCATAATTTGCAGACTCTATATCAGCGATCTCCAAAGTTTCTAAATAAAGGGCCAATTTATTGTCCTCCAGACTTTAGGGGGGGGGGGCGGACTGTGGCCATTGGGAGTACCAAATGTCTCAGCATCAGTCGGAATAAACAATCTCCCATCATTGGGGTCAGTGGGAAGAATTGTGCCTCATACTTGGTGTTTTTGGGAGGAAAAGCGTCCCATCATTGGTGTCATTGGGCCCCATCATTGGTGTTATTAGAAGCAATAATTGGTGTTATTGGGCCCCATTGTTGGTGTCCCTTGGAGGAACTGTGCTCCATCATTTATGTCACTGGTAGGAATTGTGCTCTTCATTGTTGTCAGTGAATAAAATAGCACCCCCAAGGGCCTGTCAAGGTCTTACCTTGCCCTCCTGTTGGCAGCCATCTTGGACATGTGCAGACTGCTGCCTCTTATAGACTCTGATTGCATCATCACTTCCTGCTGCCCAGGCGTTGCACATTGATGATGCTGCACACCTGACTATATCTATCACCTGTTGGGTTGCATTCCTTGTCCTTGTGTTTGTGCTCCAAGTTGCATCTCTGCTAGCAGTCTTCTGTTCTCTGTGTTCCTCTGTGTATGACCTGGCTTGGCTGACAATTCTCTTTGCTCTCGACCCAGCATCGGCAGATGACCCGGCATTGGCAGACGACCCGGCATCAGCAGACTACCCACTTCTTGATCCAACCCCAGCTTGGATGACTACCCGCTCCTGGACTTGACCCCGGCTAGTTCCTGCCCTCTCCTCCTCAATCTTGCTGTGTGATTATTGTTGTTTTCTCCAATAAACTGCTTTATTTTACCTGCATCCCCGTATAGTCTGGTTTCCTGGCACCCTGATAGTACACAAGGGCCAGGATTGCAACCCAACAGGTGATATATATAGTCAGGTGTGCAGCATCATCAATGTGCAATGCCCAGGCAGCAGGAAGTGATGATTAAATCAATCTCTATAAGAAGCAGCAGTCTGCACATGTCTAAGATGGCTGCCAACAGGAGGGCAAGGTAAGACCTTAACAGGGCCACATAAAAGCAATCAAAGGGCCATAGTTTGGAGACCACTGCTCTATATTATATACAGTATATGTGATTTATTTATTTATTTTCATATACCTGTATATATACATATACAGTATATTTATATACTGTATACAGTTAGGAGGTCCATATATATTTGGACACAGGCACAATTTTTTTCTGATACCAAAACATATTCAAGATATAGTTATATAATGGACGTGGGCTAAAAATGCACATTCTCAGGGTATGTGCATCTAAATCGGAGGAAGAATTTAGGAATTACAGCTCTTAAGAATAGCCAAATAGCCATCCCCCCCTTTTTAAGGGACCAAAAGTAATTAGACAATTGAATCAAAAGCTGTTTTGTGGCCAGGTGTGGGCTCCTCCATTATTTCTTCATAAATTAAGCAGGTAAATGGTCTGAAGTTGATTCTAAGTGTGGCATTTGCATTTGGAATCTATTGCTAGGAACCTACATCATGCGTTCAAAGAAGCTGTCCATGCAAGTAAAACAGGCCATTGTAAGGCTTCAGAAACTAAAAAAATCCATCAGAGAGATAGCAGCAACATTAGGAGTGGCCAAATCAACAGTTTGGTACATTCTTTGAGCTCAGCAACATAAGAAGGCCTGGACGTCCACGGAAGACAACAGTGTTAGATGATCGCAGGATCCTCTCTATGATAACAAAATACCCATTCACAACACCAAGACAAGTGAAGGACACTCTCCAGGAGGTGGGCGTATCATTGTTAAAGTCTACAATCAGGAGAAGACTTCACAAGAGCAAATACAGAGGGTTCACCACAAGGTGCAAACTATTCATAAGCCCGAAGAATAGAAAAAGCAGATTAGGCTCTGCCAAAAAACATCTAAAAAAGCCAGACCAGTTCTAGAAAAGCATTATTTGGAGGGATGAAATGACGAATAATCTGTACCAGAATGACAGGAAGAAAAAAATATGGAGAAGGCTTGGAACAGCTCATGATCCAAAGCACACAATGTCATCTGTAAAACATGGTAGAGTCATTGTGATGGCACAGGCATACATGGCTTCCAGTGGCACTGGGACATTGGTGTTTATTGCTGATGTGACAGAAGACATAAGCATGAATTCTGCAGTGTTTAGAGATATACTGTCAGTCCAGATTCAGCCAAATGCAGCAAAGTTGATTGGACGGCGCTTCACAGTACAGATGGACAATGATCCAAAACACACTGCAAAAGCAACCCAGGAGCTTTTGAAGGAAAAGAAGTGGAATATTCTGCAATGGTCGAGTCAATCACCTGATCTCAACCCAATTGAGCATGCATTTCACAACTAAAGGCAGAAAAGCTCACAAACAAAGAACAACTGAAGACAGCTGCATTTAGAGCCTGGCAAAGCATCAGAAAAGAGGAAAACCACTCTTTTGGTAATGTCCATGGGTTCCAGATTTCAGTCATTGCAAAGGATTCACAACAAAATATTAAAAATGAACTTTTTATTTATGATTATATTCTTCTGTCCAATTACATTTGAGTCCCCGAAAATGGTGGGACTGTGTATAAAAATGGTTGCAGTTCCTAAAATTTGTACTTGATTTTTATGTTCAACCCCTTGAGTAAAAGCTAGAAGTCTGCACTGCAAATTAATTTGAATTGTTTTGTTTTAATTTTGTTCTGGTGGCATACAGAGCCAAAAGTATGAAAATTGTGCCTGTGTCCAAATATATATGAACGTTCTGTATAATATATATATGATTAAATATAAATATATGATAAAAATGTAGCAGAATACATTCTGGACTAAATTTATGAAGAAACTTTATTTATTTGCAAAGTTGTATAACAGAAAAACATATTTTTTTTTTTTCAAAATTTTTGGTCTTTTTTCCTTTATGTAGTAAAAAGTAAAAAATCCAGTAGTGATTAAATACCACTACAAGAAAGCTCTGCATATGTTAAAAAAAAAATGTATAAAATTAATTTGGGCACATTGTTCAATTTTTTAACAACGCTTAAAACTGAAAAATGGCCTAGACTGGAAAGGAGTAAAACAGTAGGATCTTCAAGAGGTTAAATAATATTATTAACATGGTAATATTTTCAAAAACCTTATTTCTATGTATAATTTGCAATTGTTTATGGAGGCCTACTTTGCAGTATGAGTGGTTTTACATTCCTGCCTTCGCACAATGCAGAACTATTAGTTGGCCAACCCATTAAAAAGAATACACCTTTTGTAAGACTGATATCATCTCAATAGCTGTTACACAGGTTGCAGGAAAGAAAATCATTCAATTCCCCTATCAACACAGCCAGGGTTGATGAAGGAATCCCTCCCATGGAGCTTTTGTGTTCTCACTGGGGGGAGAACAGGGAGCTGCCCCTGTTGGGAAAACACAGTGAGTATTGCTAGGGGCTATAGCCCACAAGGTTGTGCCCAAGTCAATCGATGGATCCACTTGGTTTGAATCTCAGCCAGTCCCTGCTGAAGTGGCCGAGATTCGAACCATCTATAGCAAGCTTAAGGCTGAGCGAAACGCAGAGGTCATGAAAGTGGTAACCCTTTGATCTACAAAAAGGATAAGCCTAGCCATACATGTTAAAATTTCTCTTGTTCAGCCCATAGGCTGAACAAGAGAAATCAAGTCTCCCATCCATGCGAAACAAGTGGATAAAGGATTCTCCCCTGCCAACTATTGTATTCTGACAGCTGCTGCACTTGCGACTATTAGAATACCGAAACACATGTTGAGCCAGGTGGTGCCATCAGGACCACCCACAGCTCGAATTTCATCTGAATCATCAGGAATCAGCTGAAATTTTAGTCATGTATATAGCAAGCTTAGATCACTTCACAAATTATTGTTTATGTTTGACCCCTGTGCTAATTTCTTTGCAATAAGAAAATCTAATTAACATGTAATTTGATAAGGGGTATTCACAACTAAAATAGCATTTATCAGCTTCCTTTAAAAAACAATTTAAGATCTCGTGGACCACTGTACAGCTTTGCTATACTTACATTCTCACTTCCATTGACACTATCCAGACCACCCAGCCCATTACAGCTGCTCATATACAGTATATCCACAACCAAATCAGGTATGCCTTTACTTAGCTATAGGATTCCTGGCATACTTTCATTTAAGCTGTGTAATACAGGACTGGCTGAACACCATTACTGAATAATATCAGTGATTGTTAGCAGTACAATCATTGCTTGTTATTGACATTAATCTTCCAGTGCTGGGTTGAGTATTGAAAGAAATTCTTATAGGTTTTTATTGCTGTTTTTGTCCTTGTTAGGTATACTCCCTCTCATTCATCTTTGAGGACACGTCTAATAGTTGCAAAAGAAAAGATTTATCCAATCATTTGAGGTCCTGGATAGAGGTGGCCATCATCCGTTGAGGAAATAGTAAACAAAATTACTCCCTTGGTATGTGGGATTATAAAGGCAACCGCTAACCAAATTGTATAGACAAAAGTATAAATTGTATTTATTCCATGTAAAAATGACGTATCGCATAATAGTAATATACAAACATACAAACACAATGACAATCATAAAAAATCACGGGTATGAAAGTTGTCTTATCAAGAATTATTACAGCCTCTTTTTTGAAGGTATGTGCTCATCCAGTACCCTATGCATTTCAGGTGACCACCACCTTTCTTCAGGGGTGTAAGAGATGGAGATCAAGGTAGTGGGAGATCAGCGATTGTCAATTTTTGACAATCACTGATCTCCTATTACCTTGATCTCCATACCTTCAGGAGCAACTATATTTGTGGGATTCATTAATATTACAGATAATTCAACACCTTATTATTTTTGGGACACCTTCTGGCCTAATTTTGAGGACCGTTGTTAGACCATATGAATTTGTTGGATGGCTGAGATGTCTTCACCACAGACACTACATGTTATCATCTTATCATCCTGGCATATTCACCGTAGATGTGTTCTTTGGTTTTTAACATACACAGCTTTCTTGTCTGTCATAAAAACATCCTCATTTGTGGGAATCTTGTAACCGCCATCTCTTATACCCCTGAAGAAAGGAGGGGGGCTCACCTGAAACACGTAGGGCACTGAAGGAGCACATACCTTCAAAAAAGAAGCTGTAATAATTCTTAATAAGGCAGCTTTCATTGCCGCGGTTCTTTATAAATGTCATTGTGTTTGTGTGTTTGTATATTACTATTATGCGATACGTAATTTTTGCATGGGATAAATAAAATTTATACTTTTGTTTATACAATTTGGCTAGCAGTTGCCTTTAGCCCCCGTTCACACTGGGGCGACCTGTGAGGCGACCTGGTCGCCTCACAGGTCGCCGCAGGTCGCCTCCCATAGGGAAGCTGCGGACCAGTTCTGATAGGAGCGACACAAGTCGCTCCGACTCAGAAAAAGGGTCCGGAGCTTCTTTGGGGCGACCAGGAGGCGACCGCCATAGACTTCAATGTTACGAAGTCCGTGGCGGCCGCTCCGAGGCAGCGGCGCGCTGCTCGCACCGCGACCTCGGAGGTCGCGGTGCGAAGTAGCGTCGCCCCAGTGTGAATGGGGGCTTATAATCCCACATACCAAGTGGGTAAGTTTGTTTACTAATAGTTGCAAAAGGGGTAATGTTCCAATCATATGTATGTATGTCCCAATCATAATGTAAAAACTGCAGACGGCTGCTGCTGTTGTGTGGGGGGGTTCCATCTTGGATTAGGAAATGGGAGCTAGGGAGGGTGGGCTCGATTGTTCTTTTAAATTACCTAGCCATTTTAACTAGAAAAAAAAGTTTCACTTAAAGTTCTACTTTGAATAATGCCAGATTTTCCTCTTTTACTATGAAGAATTCTGTGGTCTTTAACTGTATACTTTCATAACCTCATGGTTCATAACTGTATACACCAGACATGGGAGTAAGTCACACATGTGCAAGTCACAAGCAAGTCTCAAGTCTTAACCTTCAAGCCTCAAGCAAGTCCCAAGTTACTGTGGCGAAAAGCAAACAAGTCAAGTTGAGTCACTGTTAGAAGTCAAGCAAGTCAAGTCAAGTCATTTATTTTGGTCAAGTCACAAATCAAGTCAAAATACTGATCTACCCCAATTTTCACCTTTAAATCAGTTAAAAGTCAGTGGTCAGGAAAGGTTTTGTTTTATTTTCAACATTAACAAAACTGCTTAGTTCTTTTTTCTTGGCATATTAAAGAAACACTTTGAATGCCCAAACAGATCAAAATCCTTTGTCCGGTCATGTTTCAACACCACAGTCACTAAAAACATGTTAAGCATTTCCATTGTTAAACAGCCAGTGTCCTGAAAATCAGAACACACTGAGGTGTTTTAAGTGACTGTGGTGTCATAAACATAACAGGCACATTCATTTTGCTTTAACACATCTTGAGAAAATGGAAATATTTAATAACTTAAAAAAGTAAAGTCATTTCGAGTCATATGTCTCAAGTTAAAGTCAAGTCTCAAGTCATGAATACCAAGTCAAAGTCAAGTCGAGTCTTTTATTAATTTTAGTCAAGCAAGTCTCAAGTCCTCAAACTGGTGACTTAAGTCTGACTCAAGTCAAGTCATGTGACTCGAGTCCCCCACCTCTGGTATACACCCTCAGTCACCACTTTGCACTCCATCTGCAGTCCTCGATTATGAGATTTTTTGCTCTCACATGTCTGTAGTTAGGGGTTACTTTAACTGTTACGCCTTCCAGTTGGAGGAACAACAAAGTAATCTCTGGTCTTAAAGTGTGTCAGGATCGAGTCTCAGGGGGTTGAGCATGGTCATGGTCAGTTAGAAGAAAATGTATGCAGAAGAGTTGGGAGTGGTCTCTCCCCTTTGGAGGAGATTGGGTTCGGAGGACCTAGACCCTTGAATGGAAATCTAGGACATTGAATTGGAAAAGCTAACAGTGAATGCCACAATGCTACCTCCCTCCATCTAGAAGGATACTCTTGCAACAAGCAACCTCTATGTGATGTACTATAGAGAATATAAGTGTGACTTCATGTGCACAGCCACTGTGTGGGAAGAAGAAGATTTACTAAAGGCAAATAGACTGACTCTGCAAGTGCAGTTGCTACAGATCTCATCAAATGAGGAGAACTTTCACTTCGCAAAGAATACCCAATCACGTGCAAAGGAAAAAAAAAAAAAAAAACAGCATTTATGCTTGCACATGATTGGATAATGGAAGCCAGCCAAGCTTCTGCTCATTTACTAAGCCTTGGAGCAACTGCTCTTTCAGAGTACAACTGCAAAGTGCACAGTCTATTTTCCTTTAGTAAATCAACCCCACTGTGTTCTTGGTGCAGGCCCGGTTGGCTAAAGAGCAGGAGGTTATAAGGGAAAAGGTATCACCCTCCTGGCAGTGAGAGCTAACCCTATCACTCAACATGTGCGAGATGACTGGGACTCCAATGTAACATGTTTGGTTGCACTCTTGGAGCCCTAATCTGGACCACAAGAATTTTAGGCCTACAAGAGAAGTGCTTTGAGTGCAAAGAGGTTAATAGCGAGTTGGGACAAGAAGGTATGGGACCAACATCTGTGCACATGTAAAGAGTGTGGGCTTGAGTGGAGAACCCGAGACCCTGTATTTAGGTCCATGTTAACCACGTGAACAGAATCTGGGCAGCCTGCTTACTTGTGCATTTTCTGCTTTCTTTTCTAATGGTATTCCTTTAAATGGACCTTTTTCTTATTTTTCCCACTGAAACTCTGTTCGATTTTGCCCCTCTACAACATCTTAGCTTTTTTCAGCTTTTCTTAAAATCTCCTCCTGTGGTGATTGGTATATTTGAATCAAACAGTTTCTTTATTGAAAAGTAAACAGAATGGGAATACAGCGAGTGATTAGCCCATATTCCCTACATTTCTAGGCATTTAGTCCAATAACATTAGGGTGCATGTGCACTGGTAAGAGGTGTTTGCTTTTTTAAAAAAGGGGATAATGTTCCCGTTTGTGGAATTTTGAAGCATGCATATATCGGTTAGAGCTCCCGCAGCTGCACTTTGTAAGGCAAATGTGAGAAGCCCGAACCTAAACACTAGATGACTGTCCTATAAACATCCTTTTTCAATGATTTCTAGCATCTCGGAAAGTATTTTTAGAGATCTGTTTCACTGTTTTGTTTTGGTGTTCTTTTCTGTTCAGGCTGTGCATTTGTTTTAATCCTAGAAACCTTTGTACCTTCAGTACTATTTTACATTAAATCCAGTTTTCAAAGCTTATGTGTTGTACCCAACAAATTTCTTTTTGTGGTATTTAATCACCTCTGCGGTTTTTCTTTTTTGCTTTCTGCTATAAAACAACCCAATAAAAAAAAATGTAAAAATCTAATTTCTTCATCAATTTAGGCCAATATGTATTCTGCTACATATTTTTAGTAAAAAAAAAATCCTAATAAGCATATATTGATTTGCGCAAAAGCTATAGCGTCTACAAACTATGGGATATTTTTATACCATAGTGGAATTTTTATAGATTTTTTTACTAGTAATGGCGGTGATCAGTGACCTATAGCGGGATTGCGACATTGCGGTGGACAAATCAAACACTAAGTGACACTTCAGAGAGAGGGGGGAAGGGGGATAGAAAGGGGGTTTAAAATACGTAATAGCAACTGGCACATATAGTATATAGGTACGGTCATACAGATCCACATGTAATATTATTATTGTAGCCAGTTGTAAAATGTAGATATAGGGCAAGGGAAGGTAAAGGGGGGCATTGGGTCTTTAAATGAGGTGTGTAGAGATGATTGGTGTTTTGACAAGATAATAAAGGCGGGTCTCACATGGTAGTATAAAAATAATTTAATATAAATTGTTTTAATCAATTACATATAAAATATAGCATAACATCGTGGCATATTAGTAGATGGTACATCAAATACATAATAACAAGACATAAATGTGTACATCATCAAATGCAAGAGCTAGTAAGGGGGTCCCCAATTCAACATTCACAAGACCAACAAGATAAAGTATCAAAAAATAGATGGAGTAATAAATTGTAGTCATAATGTGGGTAGATCATATAATCGTATAGTGAGAGAATAATTGATAATATCAAAGCATCATAGACTCAACATGTTTCGTGGACCCAAATCACCACTTCGTCAGGAATGGATGCATGATATTGATCTATAAAATGAATGAAAAATTGGAGTGATAATAATAAATCGAAAGAGGGAAGGATGAAAAGAATGGGGGAAGGGAGGGAAAGACCCAAAACCCCCAAAAGAATGCCAACTTACATAGCAGCCAGATGGTATATGGTATTAGAGGTATCGAAGGCCCCCTCGTGAATCCCACCCGGGAGCTGAGGGCACACACAGGCAGGTGGGCAAGGCGGGATACGTTGCACAACCAATGATGAGTGTGGGTTGAAGGGAAGTGATGTACGAACCAAGAGGTGTAGCAACAAGATAGGATCTATGTGTAAGGTAATGTGATGTGATCAATAGGGATGGAAGCAATTTTTCCCAGATGGACAAATGCTTCATTTAAAGTCCCAATAGACTCCAATTGATTGTTTTATCAATCATTTTTTTACACTAAGTGACACTGTTTTGGGGGACCAGTGAGACCAATACAGTGATCAGTGCTAAAACATATGCACTGTCACTGTACTAATGACACTAGCAGGGAAGGGGTTTATACCAGGGGCTATCAAAGGGTTTAATGTGTCCCCAGGGAGTGCTTGCTAACTGTGGGGGGTGCTTTAACTGTGAGAAGAGAGAGATCTGTGTTCCTGCTTGGCAGAAACACAGGATCTATATCTTCCCTAGTCACAGAACAGCGATCTGCCTTGTTTGCATAGGTAGGCCATTGTTTTGCCTCTCTTGGTAACGATTGGCAGGTCCAATCACCATGGGAGCGGATCGTGCGGCACGTGCGCGCCCCAGACCTGGAAGTGCAGAATCACTTATACGTGATTCTGCACACAGGAGCCGCGGCGCCCTGCTGTATATATACGTGGGCCAGCCGGCAAGGGTTAAGAATGGTTAAAAGCAAAAATAATTGCAGTAAAAATACATATACAGTATATCACCAGCATACGGTTACTGTGTATGTGCAGGATATACAGTAAACTGTTAAGTGAGGCTGGAATAAATATACCCATAATAGATATGATTTCAATAACTGTAAATAACTCTACAGAATTAATCAGAATGGTGTGAAAACATAGGTTTGTCCCATGGGACCAGGCTGTTCAGTACAAAATCGGGTCTCCACCACAATGCATGGATTTATTTTTCAAACTAGCAAAACTGCATTCCATACAAAAAATTGCTACTGGTATGACGGTACAACACAGCGCACAGAATTTAGCTATCTGGGGAACATATAGCACAGTCTACAAAAGTGCAGCATGCGGGGGTACGTAGTGTTATACAGCATACAGCTCTTGTTGGACTAAAATATGTAAGTTATAGCACAGCATACAAAACAAAGCATTCCAGATTATGTAATGTAAAGCAAAATGTTTATACTGTCCCGCTGTAGATAGTGTATAAAACAGCATACACTGTGCACTGGTCTGCAGTATATAATGTAGCATACAATGTGCACAGTGCAGCAGTCACCATTAAATATTGTGCAGTAAAATGTACATAACATAGTGATCAGCAGCGTGCAATGTACAGCATAGTGTGTATAGAGTACAGGGTTCTGGACTATGGCCTTGTTCACATTTGCTCAAAATATAGACACTTAACAAACAGGCCTATAGCAATAATGTAAGTTGTTCATTGAGCTTGACGCATGTTTAACGCGCGTAATAGAAACACTCCCCAAATGCTCTATGGGTGTTTAAGGGTCCATTCACACTAGCGCGACTTGTCAGGTGACTTGGTCGCCTGACAAGTCGCGGTAGGTCGCTCGCCATTGAATAGTACAGGACCCGTTCTAATAGGAGCGACACAAGTCGCTCCGACTTAGAAAAAAGGTCCTGTACTACTTTGGGGCGACCTGGAGGCGACTTGCATTGACTTCAATTATATGAAGTCCGTGCAAGTCGCGCCGAGGTCGCGGTGCATGCTGTGCACCGTGACTTCACAGGTCGCCCCACAAATTCCTGTCGCGGCAGTGTGAATGGGCTGTTACTGTCAATCCGGAAAGTATTCAAAGCGCTTCACTTTTCCAACGTTTTGTTATGTTACAGCTTTATTCCACATTATTTTCCTCAAAATTCTACAAACAATACCCTATAATGACAACGTGAAAGAAGTTTGTTTGAAATCTATGTATTAAGAAATAAAAAATGAAAAAAATCACATGTACATAAGTATTCACACAGCCTTTGCCTAATATTTTGTTGAAGCACCTTTGGCACCAAATACAGTCTCAAGTCTTTTAGAGAATGATTCTACAAGCTTGGCACACCTATTTTTGGGCAGTTTCTCCCATTCTTCTTTGCAGGACCTCTCAAGCTCCGTCAGGTTGGATGGGGAGCATCGGTGAACAGCCATTTTGAGATCTCTCCAGAGATGTTCAGTCAGGTTCAAGTGTGGGGTCTGGCTGGGACACTCAAGGACATTCACAAAGTTGTCCTGTAGCTACTCCTTTGTTATCTTGGCTTTGCGCTTAGGGTCGTTGTCCTGTTATAAGATGAGCCTTAGCCCCAGTCTCTATAGCAGGCTTTTATCAAGGATGTCTCTGTACATTGCTGCATTCATCTTTCCCTCAATCCTGACTAGTCTCCCAGTACCTGCCACTGAAAAACATCCCCACAGCTTCACTGTAGGGATGGTATTGGCTAGGTGATGAGCGGGGTCTGGTTCCCTCCAAACATGACGCTTGCCATTCAGGCCAAAAAGTTCAATCTTTGTTTCATCAGACCAGAGAATTTTAAGTCCTTCAGGTGCCTTTTGGCAAACACCAGGCGGGCCGCCATGTGCCTTTTACCGAGGAGTGGCTTCCGTCTGGCCACTCTACCATACAGGCCTGATTGGTGGAGTGCTGCAGAGATTGATTTTATTCCGGAAGGTTCCCCTCTCTCCATAGAGAAATGTTGGAGCTCTGTCAGAGTGACCATTGGGTTCTTGGTCATCTCCCTAACTAATGCCCCGTACACACGTACCGATCGGCGGCCGTAAATATTCGGCCGACGACCGATCGGCCGATTGTAGGCTTGTTAGTATGATGCTTCCGACAGCCGACAGCGCACTTTCGGCCGAACAGAATCTGTCGTGCAAGCATTAAAATTTTTGTTGGCCAACACCAGAACGGCCGATTGTTCACCAGTCAGTACAGATTTCGGCCGACAGACAGCAGATTAGCAAGACTGGGCATGCTCAGAAAAGAAAAAAGACAAGGAAAGTTAACCATCACATGACATCACTTCTGCAGTCGGCTGTTGTTGGCCGACAAAATTCGTGTGCAGTCTTTTGCAGTTTTCAACAGACACGACAGCCCTGGACAAAAGACGGCCGATCGTTCGGCCGACGATCGGTACGTGTGTACGGGGCTTAAGACCCTTCTATCCTAAACACTTAGTTTGGCAGGGCGGCCCACTCTAGCAAAAGTCCTGGTGATTCCAAACGTCTCCCATTTACAGGTGATGGAGGCTACTGTGCTCATTGGGACCTTCAATGCTGCAGAAATGTTTTTGTATCCTTCCCCAGATCTGTGCCTCCATATCATCCTGTCTCGGAGGTCTACAGACAATTCCTTGGACTTCATGGCTTGATTTTAGCTCTGAAAAGCCCTGTTAACTGTGGGACCTTGTATAGACAGGTGTGTGCCTTCCCAAACCATGTCCAATCAACTGAGACTACCACAGGGGGACTCCAATCAAGTTGTAGAAACATCTCAAAGATGATAAATGGAATCAGGATGCACCTGAGCTCAATTTTGAGTGCCATGGCAAACACTGTGAATACTTATGTACATGTGATTGTTTTCATTATTTATTTTTAATACATTTGCAAAGATTTCAAACAAACTTCTTTCATGTTGTCATTATGGGGTATTGTTTGTAGAATGTTGAGAAAAATAATGAATGTAATCCGATTTGGAATAAGGCAGTAACATAACAAAATGTGGAAAAAGTGAAGCACTGTGAATACTTTCCGGATTCACTGTATGTGCATTACAGGTGCATTAAAATGCAGTTAACCCCTTGCCGACCGCCGCACGACTATTTACTGCGGCGGTCAGCCCCGTACAGGCAAAGTGACGTACTGTAGTACTACGTCGCTTGCCTGAGAGCCTCTAGGGGGCGAGCGCGCGCCACCGGAGGCGCGCTCCCGCCCCCGCTCGTTCCCTAACAAGTCCGCACGTGTGACAGGCGGACCCGATGTCCGCCGGTCACTCGCGATCTCCCCGTGGAGTGGGAGAAAGGCAGGCGGCTGATGTAAACAAAGTCGCCTGTCATTCTCCCTGATCTAACTGCAGAGATCATACGATCCTGCTATGTAGGATCGTATGTCTCTGTGGTTACATCACTAGCCACGCCCCTTTACAGTTAGAAGCAAGCCCCTAGGGACACACTTAACCCCTGCATCACCAATAAAGTTAACCCCTTCCCTGCCAGTGTCATTTTTACAGTAACAGTTCATATGTATAGCACTGATTACTGTAGTAATGTCACTGGTACCCCCAAAAGTGTCAAAAATGTCAGTCAAGGGTCTGATCTGTCCGCCGCAATGTCGCATACCGGCAAAAAAAATCGCAGATCGCCGCTATTACTAGTTAAAAAAAAAAACACCAAAAATTACAGAAATCTTTCCCTTAGTTAGTAAACGCAATAACTTTTGCGCAAACCAATCAAAATACGCCTATTGCGATTTTTTTTTACCAAACATATGTAGCAGAAAACAAATTGGCCTAAAATGTTATTTTAGGCCAATTTAGGCCAATTTTTTAAAGCTCTGTGAAAACAATATACATCCTGTAGGATAAAAAAAAAAATTATAATATTTAAAGAGAATAATAATTCATATTCAATACTATTATTATTATTATATTTTAGGGTCAAACAACTAATAGATTATGAAAGTAGTTGTCAACTATTTTCATAATCAATTAGTTGGTCAGCTGATTAGTTGGCCTGCATACAGAATGCATTATTTGTTTACTTATCACAAAATACAGTGAGGCGCACATACAGCTCAGTACACCGTCCATACATGTCAGTATACACAGTGCAGCACACATCCAGCTCAGTACACCTTCCATACATGTCAGTATACACAGTGCAGCACACATCCAGCTCAGTACACCGTCCATACATGTCAGTATACACAGTGCAGCACACATACAGCTCAGTACACCTTCCATACATGTCAGTATACACAGTGCAGCACACATACAGCTCAGTACACCTTCCATACATGTCAGTATACACAGTGCAGCACACATACAGCTCAGTACACCGTCCATACATGTCAGTATACACAGTGCAGCACACATACAGCTCAGTACACCTTCCATACATGTCAGTATACACAGTGCAGCACACATACAGCTCAGTACACCATCCATACATGTAGGTGCCTGAGAACTTGTGAATGTGTGTGGAGCAATGCCTCATGGGACATGTAGTCCTGGGCAGGAAGTAAGTGGTTCTAAATGCAGAAGTTTTGTTTACCTTGCTATTGGGGCACTCTATACTATACTTTGCAGCCTGATACTATTGGGTCACTCTGAAGGCAGGAGGAGCCAGAAGCATCAGTGGGAGAGTCCAGAAGAGGAGAATCAGGACTGCTCTGTGCAAAATCATTACACAGAGCAGGTAAGAATAACAGGTTTGTTGTTTTAAAAAATCACTTTAAAGATTCTGTGCAGGGAGGATCAGCATCTGAACCCAAAGCAGGTGGAGACGGATAGACTGGAGGTAATACAAGGCATTACAATTACATTTAAAGTAAACTTTTACCAGTATTGTGCATTATATTTAAAATGATCATATCCATGAAAAAAGTCTCAGCTTTTAGTACTACTTTAATATAAAAGATTTATATCTCCCTTCCACCCTTTATATAGCTTCATGTCTGACTCCTAATTAAAATGCTTATATATTCTACTTCTGGGTGTATTTATTACTATATATATATATATATATGATATATGATATAAATAATTACTTTCACTGTTTCCCAGTATAAATTAACCTGTTATAGTAGTGATTATCTGCTCTTTTTGTACTAATTTTCGTTTTTTTAACCAGATTATTAGAGGTGATACTAAGAAAAAAAAAAGCATAATGCTGCTAGTAATCATCTTAGGCCTGGTTCACACCTATGCGTTTTTTAGTGATTTTTGCAGAAATGCACTACAGTTTATTTAACATTCATTTCTTTTGTATGTGTCATTTTTTTTTTAATTAAATTTTATAAGTTAATTTAACATGGTTTCCTATAGGACACGTTCACATCTATGCTTTTTTCAGCCACTGCATATTTGGAAAGGGTTAAGGACTTTTTTTTGCTTTTCTTGTTCAATAGATTTCAATGGAGAAGCCGCAGAAAAGCATGTAGTGCATTTTTGCAGCGATTTGCATTTTTTAAATCTTTTTTTTGCTTTTCCTGTTCAACAGAATTCAATTAAGAAGCTGCAGAAACGCACTTAGTGCGTTTTTGCAGCGATTTGCATTTTTTAATCTGCCCAAGAGCAAACTGGCCAAAAAAAAGCATAAAAAAATGCAAAACGCAAATCGCAGCACTGACCCCACTAACGATTAGAACATTGAAGGAATGTTCTTGAACTGAACATTTTTTTTGAGGGAAGACCTTGTTTTTGTATGGCCAGCATAAGTGACAGCAGGCGCAGGGAGCTTTTATCAAGCCAGCTGCCGTTGACAAGGGAGTCTGTCATACATAATATATTACAGCTCTGTCTAAAAATCGTCTTTCGTTTTTTTTTTTCTTTAAATTAAAAATGTGATCTCCGAGTCTGATTATAGTTACCAGATTTAACCTCTAATAGCATATACAGTTGTCTCTTCTGTCTGTTATTCTCAGAGTGGATTAGAGATTTTGCTCCTAGTCCCTAACCATATAGTTGGTAATTTATATTTACAACTGCATATAGGTATTTAAGAATAAATTGCCTTTTTTTTAAAAGCTTTACATATTAACCACGGGAGGATTTTTCTGTCTTTCGTCCAGGCCACTTTTTGCGATTCGGCACTGTGCGACTTTAACTGACAATTGCGCGGTTGTGCGACGCCGTACCCAAACGAAATTTACATGCTTTTTTTCCTACAAAGAGAGCTTTCTTTTGGTGGTATTTGATCACCTGTGCAATTTTTACTTTTTGCGCTATAAACAAAAAAATAGCATAAATTTTGAAAAAATAACAATATTTTTCAAAATTTTTTATGAAATTCCCCCCAAAAAATGTAAAAATCTAAATTTTTTAAAATTTTTGGCCAATTTGTTTTCTGCTACCTATGTTTGGTAAAAAAAAATCACAATAAGCGTATTTTGATTGGTTTGCGCAAAAGTTATTGCGTTTACTAACTAAGGTAAAGATTTCTGTAATTTTTGGTGTTTTTTTTTTTAACTAGTAATAGCGGCGATCTGCGTTTTTTTTTTGCGGGACTGCGACATTGCGGCGGACAGATCAGACCCTTGACTGACATTTTTGACACTTTTGGGGGTACCAGTGACATTACTACAGTAATCAGTGCTATACATATGCACTGTTACTATAAAAATGACACTGGCAGGGAAGGGGTTAATTTTATTGGAGAGGGAGGGGTTAATGTATGCCTGGTGCTTACTGACGTGTGTGGGGGGAGGTGACTGAGTGACACAGGGACAGATCGCATGTTCAGCTATGCTGAACCCTGCAATCTGTCACTGTTTGTCACTTAGGAGATCCGCCCGCTCTGTTTACACAAGCGGGCGGATCTCCAGACTCGATTCCCAGACGATCGGGGAAGAGCGGCGGCGATCGCCGCTGCTCCTCCCCTGGCCTGACTCCCGCTGTGACTGAAAACAGCGGGAGCGAGCCTCCGGCGGTGCGCGAGCGCCGCCCACAAGGGGAGGAGTCCAGCGACGTAGGTCTACATCGCTGGACGGAATCGAGCCACTTTGCCGCAGTACAGTCCCAGTGACTGGTCAGCAAGTGGTTAACTAAATGATACACTTTTTTTAAGGTTATTATTAGAGTTGAGCGGACACCTGGATGTCCGTGTTCGGCGGGTTCGGCCGAACTTGGAAAAAAAGTCCGGGTCCGTGTTCCGGACTTTTTCCGAACTTTACCCGGACACCGAACCCCATTGAAGTCAATGGGGACCCGAACTTTCAGGCACTAAAATGGCTCTAAAACACCAATGGAAAGGGCTAGAGTGCTGCAAATGGCAGCAAAACGTAGTTAAGAGCATGGCGAGTGCTCTGCAAACAAATGTGGATAGGGAAATAACTTAAAACAACAAAAAAAAAACTGAAAAATAAAACAATGTTCTTCATCTGTGAAGGACGAGGCCCATATGGAGTAGGAGGGAGGTTGAGGTGGTGGTGCATGTGGCTGTGTCATAGGTGTGCGCACAGGGTGTGCCGGGTGTGCCTGGTCACACCCTAATCACCTAGGGCACATTAGCATTATTGCTCTGTTTGCCAGTGAGGAGATGGGAAAGATCTCCCTCGGACCTGCTCTACCATAAGAGAAGTGCCACACACTTCTATTTCACTTTGCCACCAGGGAGAGTAATGTACGGGGCCATATACATGTAGGCAAACACATGCATGTGTATTTAAACTTTGGGGTGCACACCCTAATGCAATAGGCTGCGCACACCTATGGGCGGTGTAGGTGGAAGCGGTGGTGGAGGAGGACGAGGTAGACCAACACTGCTTTTTTTCAGTCATTTTAAATGAGGGTACACCCCAAAAGAGTGAGAAAGAATGGCTGGGTAAGGTCGGTATCCATCTCTATTCTGCACAAGGTACGGAAAAGTCCTGTGGGATCCATGCCTGGTTCATTTTAATGAACGTGAGCTTGTCCACATTGTCTCTGGACAGGCGGCTGCGCTTGTCTGTGATAACGCCCCCAGCCGTGCTAAATACACGTTCAGATAATACACTGGCTGCAGGGCACGCCAGCACCTCCAAGGCGTAAAGGGCAAGCTCAGGCCATGTGCCCAATTTGGAGACCCAGAAGTTGAAGGGGGCAGACCCGTCATTCACTACATGTAGGCGTGTGCACACATACTGCTCCACCATGTTGGTGAAATGCTGCCTCCTGCTCAGACGTTCCATATGAACTGCTGGTGCTGCTGTTTGTTGTGGCGTGCTGACAAAGCTTTTCCACATTTCGGCCATGCTAACCCTGCCTTCTGAGGTGCTGGCGGTGCCCTGGTTGCGTTGGCGACCTCTTCCTCCTCCTCCTCTGCCTTGGCCTTGTGCTTCCACTGTGGCCCCGCTGTCAGGTGGGAATGCCAGCAGCATCGCGTCTACCAACGTGCGCTTGTACTCGCGCATCTTGCGATCGCGCTCCAGTGAGTGAATTAAGGACGGTACGTTGTCCTTGTAACGGGGATCCAGCAGCGTGGCCACCCAGTAATCAGCACAAGTTAGAATGTGGGCAACTCGGCGGTCGTTGTGGAGACACTGCAGCATGTGATCGCTCATGTGTGCCAGGCTGCCCAGAGGCAACGAAAGGCTGTCCTCTGTGGGAGGTGTATCGTCTGTGTCCTCTGTATCC
Organism: Pelophylax lessonae; assembly: GCF_965119305.1. Classification (NCBI taxonomy): domain Eukaryota; kingdom Metazoa; phylum Chordata; class Amphibia; order Anura; family Ranidae; genus Pelophylax; species Pelophylax lessonae. Next base: position 211,809,851 of record NC_138769.1, on the reverse strand, counting down.
CCCCAGCCACGCACCAGTGATGGCCATGAGCTGGCCTGGGTGCCACCCTGCTGTGAACATGGTTCCATCTCCTCCTCCATCTCCTCCTCCTCATCCTCCAGAACTGTGCCCCTGCTGGACAATTGTGTCCCTGGCGTTTGTGTGTGCAGGAACCCACCCTCAGAGCCCCTTGCGAATGACTGCCCTGAAAGCCTTGGAAATGTTACCTCTTCATCCTCCTCCTCCTCATCCTGTGCCACATCCTCTTCCATCATCGCCCGAATCGTTTTTTGAAGGAGGCATAGAAGTGGGATAGTTAAGCTGACAACGGCGTCATCGGCACTGGCCATGTTGGTGGAGTACTCAAAACAGCACAACAAGGCACACAGGTCTCGCATGGAGGCCCAGTTATTGGTGGTGAAGTGGTGCTGTTCCGCAGAGCGACTCACGCGTGCGTGCTGCAGCTGAAACTCCACTGTGGCCTGCTGCTGCTCGCACAGTCTTTCCAGCATGTGCAAGGTGGAGTTCCACCTTGTGGGCACGTCACATATGAGGCGGTGAGCGGAAGGCCGAAGTTACGCTGCAGCGCTGACAGGCGAGCAGCAGCAGAGTGAGAATGCCGAAAATGCGTACAGACGGCCCGCTTTTTCTGCAGCAGCTCTGACATATCGGGGTAATTTTTAAGGAACCTCTGCACCACCAAATTCAGCACATGTGCCAGGCAAGGGATGTGCGTCAAACCGGCTAGGCCCAGAGCTGCTATGAGATTTCGCCCGTTATCGCACACCACCAGGCCGGGCTTGAGGCTCGCTGGCAGCAACCACTCATTTGTCTGCTGTTCCATGCTCCTCCACAACTCCTGCGCGGTGTGTGGTTTTTCCCCCAAACAGGCAAGTTTTAAAACTGCCTGCTGTCGTTTACCCCTGGCCGTGCTGAAGTTGGTGGTGAAGGTGTTACGCTGACCGGATGAGGAGGCGGTAGAGGATGAGGAAGCGGAGTAGGAGGAGTTAGGAACAGGAGGCAAACTGAAGCGCCCTGCAATCCTCGGTGGGGGAAGGACATACGCCAAATTGCTATCCGCCTCAGGCCCATCCGCCACTGCATTTACCCAGTGTGCCGTTAGGGAGATATAACGCCCCTGACCGTGCTTACTGGTCCACGTATCGGTAGTTAGGTGGACCTTGGCACAGATGGCGTTGCGCAGTGCACACCTGATTTTTTCCCCCACTTGGTTGTGCAGGGAAGGGATGGCTTGCCTGGAAAAGTAGTGGCGGCTGGGCATGACGTACTGTGGGACAGCCACCGACATAAGGTTTTTAAAACTGTGCGTCTCCACCAGACGGAATGACAGCATTTCAAAGGCCAAGAATTTTGAAATGCTGGCATTCAGGACCAGGGATCGCGGGTGGGTAGGGGGGTACTTCCTCTTCCTCTCAAGTGTTTGGGAGATGGAAAGCTGAACGCTTCCACGGGACATTGTGGAGATGGTTGGTGACCCAGGTGGTGGTGTTGCTGACAGATCGTCTGTTTGCGGGGTGGCAGGTGCCGGTATCACTACAGATGTGGATGGAGAGGCCGAGACTGCAGCAGAAGAGGAAGCAGGATGAGCCAGAGACGTTTCTTGGTTTTGAAGGTGTCTACTCCACTGCAGCTCGTGCTTTGCACTTAGATGCCTGATCATGCAGGTTGTGCTCAGGTTGAGAAGGTTTATGCCTCGCTTCAGGCTCTGATTGCACAGGGTGCAAACCACTCGTGTCCTGTCATCAGCACATTTTCTGAAGAACTTCCACGCTAGAGAACTCCTTTGAGCTGGCTTTGGTGCGCTCGTTCCCTTTCTGCGTTGGGCTTCTGCACCCTGCTCCCACTTCTGCTGTGCTGGTGGCTCTGTGCGACCACCGCCTCTTCCTCCAAACTACTCAGGTCACCTGCATGACCTTCATTCCATGTGGGGTCGAGGACCTCATCGTCCTCCACATCATCTTCCACCCAGTCTTCACCCCTGCCCTCCTTGTCGGTCTCCACAATTCTGAATGCCGCAGCAGTTGGCACCTGCGTTTCGTCATCATCAGAGACGTGCTGCGATGGTCCTTCCATGTACTCATCTTGAGAAATAAGTGGTTGGGCATCGCTGCACTCAATCTCTTCCACTTCTGGGGCAAGGCTAGGTGGATGGCCCTGGGAAACCCTGCTGACAGAGTCCTCAAAAAGAAGAAGAGTGTCTCCTCCGAGTATCTTTGGACTGGCTCTCCGGCTCCTCCCATTACTCCAAATATGTCTTGGAAACGCACATGTCTGCCCCCTACTCACTGGTTGCATTGTTGCATGCTAAATGGAAAACTATGCCCCCAAAGTTGCAGCATAACATCCTCTTGCGAGATACGGTGATCGCATGGAGAGAATCTAGGAAACGTCTGAAACTCCCTTCATCTATGTCCAAATATTTGCCCATAAAGGACAACCCGGCCTTTATACCAGGCCTGCACTCGGAATACTTCAATGTGTGGCAAAGGTCGGGCCTATTGAAATTCTCAGACCTCTGTGACCCCGCCACGGGGAAACCACGGGTTGTACGTGACATCTTGGATACCTATAATTTGCCTGCCTCTCATGTTTTTCCAATCCTGCAGTGCCTAAGCTTCCTTCGCTCCTCAGGTGCCTCTGCAAACGCTGGACTTGTGGACCCGTTATTGGACCCTCTTTTCGACTCAGGGACTTACAGCATCTCCGACATCTACAAACCCTTTCAAAAACTAACATCCTATCACTTCGCTGGCTCCTCAGCGACAAACTGGGCCAAGGACTTCACACTGGAGGACGTTGTCACTAAGATATTCCAGGGGTATAATCGTACGCTACGCTTGACTCCTAACGAGACTTGGAGAGAAACGCAGTTGAAAATTCTTCATAGGGCGTATATCCCGTTTACTTCTAAAGCAAATGATCCTCTCACGGGCCTCTGCCCTCAATGCAAAACCACCCGCCCAAACCTCCATCACAGGTTATGGTTGTGCTCTATCATAGCTACTTTCTGGGATCAGGTGTTAGCATTCATCAAACGGGTAACGCTGTTACAACTGCCGAAGGACCCCCTCCTTCTCATATTCGGACACTGGGACAAACAGCTTCAGGTATGGACTGACCATCCACCCCCACACCCGCGGAGATGGGTGCTCATTTGTTTGTTGATAGCCCGGAGAGTCATACTCGCCAATTGGATCTCCGCGGTGGGCCCTTCTGTAACGCAAGTCCACCGTGACCTCTTGAGTCTCATGGTCAAAGACCAGCTCAATACGGATTTCAACCTCCCCTCCTCAGCAACCCGCTTCTCGGACACCTGGCAGGACTTTCTGGATTCACTACCTAAAGAGGTGGCCAGCACCTCGTCTGTGGTTAATTTCATGTATAACACTTCGGGGTAGTATGATAATGTTATGGTATAGATGCTTTTGACCTACTCCCCCTCCCCCTCCTTTCCCTCCCAGTTCTTTTTTTTTCGTTCCCTAATTGCTCTATTGCAGATATGCATCCCGCAGTTTAAGAGTTATCTACGTGCCATAGATCCATCCAACTAGGGTTCTAGTATGTTTATGGTTAAGTCATTGAGTAACTTTCTCGGTCTGCAGTATCATTTAGGTCGGTCACGAGTCTCTGTGTTGTGCTCGGCTTCTGACCTGTAAAATGTAAAACGTGTTGTGTCATTGTAATCTCTGCAACCTTTTGTATCCTAGCAGATGTTTTAATAAAGTTTCTTTAAAAAAAAAAAAGAAGAAGAGACTGCTGTATGACTTGGGGCTCAGACTGCTTGCCTGATTTACAAGGGGGTGAGGTGAAAGACAGTTGGACATTGGCTGCAGGTGCCAACTCTGACCTTTCTGCAGTAGACTGGGTGGGAGACAATGTGAAGGAACTGGAGGCACTGTCAGCAACCCAATCTACTATCGCCTGTACTTCTTCTGGCCTCATCACTTCTAGAGGCGCATGATGCCCTACCAAATACTGCTGCAGGTTCTGTCGCCTACTCACACTTGAGGAAGGTGTTTCACTTGTGCGTGTAGCTGGCACAGATCGACCACGTCCTCTCCTTGCAACAGGAGCTCTACCAGCAGCACCACGACCCAGGCCACGGCCCCTATTTGACTGTCTCCTCAACAACAGTATCGCATGGGTGTATCTCACAGTCAAATATGCAAACTATGCCGCAATTCAATTTTTTTTACCCCAAAAGGTTGTATATTGAATAGAGAAAAAATAGAAAAAAGAATAAAAAACGGTGTATTTCACACGTACAAACACAGACTAGGCCCCGATTAAAATTTTTTGTACCCTAAAGGGAGGATGAGGAAGAGAAGTAGGAGGAGTTCGGAACAGGAGGCAAACTGAAGCGCCCTGCAATCCTTGGCGGTGGAAGGAGATGCGCCAAACAAATTTAAAAGGTGTATCTCACACGTACCGATACAGACTATGCCGTAATTTAATTTTTTACACTCCAAAAGGGTGTATATTGAATAGCGGAATAGGAAAAATTTTATAATACGGTGTAGCTCACACGTACAAACACAGACTAGGCCCTGATTACAATTTTTTGTACCCTAAAGGCAGGATGAGGAAGAGGAGTAGGAGGAGTTGGGAACAGGAGGCAAACTGAAGTGCCCTGCAATCCTCGGCGGTGGAAGGAGATGCGCCAAACAAATTTAAAAAGGTGTATCTCACATGTACCGATACAGACTATGCCGTAATTTAGTTTTTTACACTCAAACAGGGTGTATATTGAATAGCGGAATAGGAAAATTTTTATAAAACGGTGCATCTCACACGTACAAACACAGACTAGGCCCCGATTACAATTTTTTGTACCCTAAAGGCAGGATAAAGAAGAGGAGTAGGAGGAGTTGGGAACAGGAGGCAAACTGAAGCGCCCTGCAATCCTCGGCGGTGGAAGGAGATGCGCCAAACAAATTTAAAAAGGTGTATCTCACATGTACCGATACAGACTATGCCGTAATTTAATTTTTTGCACTCAAACAGGGTGTATATTGAATAGCGGAATAGGAAAAATTTTACAAAACGGTGGTGTATCTCACACGTACAAACACAGACTAGGCCCAGATTACAATTTTTTGTACCCTAAAGGCAGGATGAGGATGAGGAGTAGGAGGAGGTCCGAACAGGAGGCAAAATGAAGCACCCTGCAATCCTCGGCGGTATGAGATGCGCCCCAAAAATTGGAAAGGTGTATCTCACGCGTACCGATACAGACTATCCCGCAATTTAATTGTTTTTACCCCAAGGGTGTAGATTGAATAGCGGAATAGAAAATATGATATCAAAAGGTGTATGTATCTCACATGTACAGAACCAGACTAGGCCTTGATTACTATTTTTTGTACCCCCAAAGGCAGGATGAGGAGTAGGAGGAGTTCGGAACAGGCAGGAGGCAGACTGAAGCACCCTGCAATCCTCAGCGGTATGAGATGCGCCCCAAAAATTGGAAAGGTGTATCTCACACGTACCGATACAGACTATCCCGCAATTTAATTGTTTTTACCCCAAAGGTGTAGATTGAATAGCGGAATAGAAAATATGATATCAAAAGGTGTATGTATCTCACACGTACAGAACCAGACTAGGCCCCGATTACTATTTTTTGTACCCCCAAAGGCAGGATGAGGAGTAGGAGGAGTTCGGAACAGGCAGGAGGCACACTGAAGCACCCTGCAATCCTTGGCAGTATGAGATGCGCCCCAAAAATTGGAAAGGTGTATCTCACAGGTACCGATACAGACTATCCCGCAATTTAATTGTTTTTACCCCAAGGGTGTAGATTGAATAGCGGAATAGAAAATATGATATAAAATTGGTGATTTATCAATAGCACATGTGAACAGCAGTGTCTTATATCAGTCAGCTCTGCTGCAGGCTATGGAGGAAAAAAAAAAGAAAATTCCCCTTTTAAGTTTGTAATTTTTAAATAGATTAGTACAGACTATGCCACAATTTAATTTTTTTAACCCAAGGGTGTATATTGAATAGTGGAATAGAAAAAAGTGTATAACTTTTGAAATCACTCAATAATAGCACATGTGAACACAGCAGTGTATTATCACAGTCAGCAGCACTGAAGGAAAAACCCTGCACACAACTGACTGATAAAAAAGACTTTTTTCTCCCTCCTCCTCAGCGGGCAAAAAGATTGTGTTCACACCACCCCACACACAGCAAAATCGATGTGGACCACTGACCCTGCCTATCTCCAGCCTCTCCCTAAAATGATCGATAAGATCGGTCACTGCCGGCACTGCAAACCCCCCACACAGCAAAATCGATTGTAGAACACTGACCCTGCCTATCTCCAGCCTGGCCCTAAAAGGATCGATAAGATCGGTCACTGCCGGCACTGCAAACCCCCCCCACACAGCAAAATCGATTGTAGAACACTGACCCTGCCTATCTCCAGCCTCTCCCTAAAATGCTCTAATATCTCGCCCTGCCTGCACCACTCCGACCTGTCCCTGAATTCTTTTCGGACACAATATGATTTTTGACTGTCTGTCCCTAATCAGCAGCCAGCACGTATGATGTGTGCTCTGTCCCTGTACTACAGCAGAATGACGCAGCGGCGCTCGGTCTCGAACTTATAAAGACTTGGTCACATGCTTCAGATGGCCAATCACAGCTACTAATACATTTGTAGGCATGGCTGGGATGGCTTAAGGCACACCAGTTAAACGCTTGTTGATTGGCTGTTGAAAGCCCGCCATTAAAAGCGCGCCAATACATACAAACCCGGAAATAAAATGACCGAACACGGATTTTAAACCCGAACATACAGTAAAGTTTTCAGGTCCGTGTTCGGGTAACAAAAATCCAATTATTCGGTACGAACACGAATAATACAGTCCGTGTTCGCTCAACACTAGTTATTATCCGATTAAGCGAAACAATAATCGGCCAACTAATCGCTTATGAAAATGATCGTTAGTTGCAGCCCTATTATATTTACATTTTGTGCATTAAAAAAAATATAAATTTGTGTTTGCCTGCTATTCAGAAATGGCATTATACTCTTATTTATGTGACTAATTTTGCTGTATTGCTTTGTCTGTTCAATAAAGCACTACTGATTTGTAAAAAAATTAAAAAGATTGAGCGAAGCAACACATACAGTATTAACTAAAAATATGATCTATCTGAAAAATTTAAAATGATCATTTAAACCCGTAAAAAAAAAAAAAAAAAAAAAGATAATTTTATTGAAAAAAAAATATTAATCTAAATAGAGTCAGTGACGATGCAAATTTACAAATGCAATATTGTTTGAAGAAATCATTGCAACATTGAGGCATGCGTGGATATAAAACTTTTATCATTATTAGTTGTAAAGTGAGTTTCCTACAAGCATTACAAGCATATTCCTTACAAGCCATGGGAACTATGCACATCAACACTCCCTCTGCGGCCTTTTCTCATCTATGGTGTTGCCATAGTAACACTAATCATTCACACATCCTACTGTATTGTGCTTTGATAGGGATAAACAAAAGCGAATATATATGAAAGATGTCAAAGGCCCTTTAGCCTACAAGTTGTCATGGAAACAAGGCACTGCTGCGTTACAGTCATAATTATTTTAAAGTGTTTGTATGAGCATGCTTAGTATAAATATTACTTATTATTTCAGAAATATGGCTTTGATTTTTTTTTCTTTTTTTAATTTTGTAATGTGTGTAAGCAAGCTCAGAAAATTGAAAATGGCATTTTGCCTGCTATAAACAATAGCTATTATTGTGCTTCCAGAGGAAATACATGCTGTAAATGTAAAGTGGCCTCAATCAGAGCAGAACTGCTGTTGGAAGACTGCAACAGTTCAAGAAATATTCAGCTGGAACACTACAGTGTTTGTCAAAGTCAAATTCAGCAAATGTGGGATAAAAATAAAAACAGTTTGTTTTTTTTTCTCATAAAGAGTCGTAAGTCCTAAGAGTCATATTTATAAAAAAGAAAGATTGCATAGAAATGTGCCCAGTGAAAGTGCATTTACATTCTGTGCAAATGGAGCAAAAATCGAATGTTATTAGGCTATTTTCTGAGCTGATCGAATAGATTTCATTGATTAAACCATTTCTAGTTCAGGCCAATTATGACCTCCCTCTCCTAAACGTAAAATATATATATATCTATTTTTTTTTTTGCTAGAAAAACTATTTAGAACTCCCAAACATTATCTATAAATTTTTTTCCAGCAGAAGCCATAAATAATAAAATAGGTGTGCACAGGGATGTGCTGGAACTGGAGAGAGTCCAGAGAGGGGCAACAAAGCTAATAAAGGGACTTGGAGGACCCTAAGCTATGGGGGAAGACTACAAGCAATGAACCTATTCTCTCTGGAGAAGAGTCGCTTGAGAGGGGATATGATATCAATGTACAAATACCATACTGGTGACCCTTGTTTAGGGAAAAAAACATTTAGTGAAAGGGACACGTGGCCATTCACTAATGTTGGAGGAGAAGCAATTTAACCTTAAACTGCATAGAGGGTTCTTTACTGTCAGAGCGGTAAAAATGTGGAATTCTTATCCACAAGCAGTGGTATCAGCGGGGAGCGTTGATAGTTTAAAAAACTATTAGATGGGCACCTCAACGATTACAACATACAGGGATATACAATGTACTATGGACATGAACACATACACACACACATACACATCGTAGGTTGAACTGGATGGACTGATGTCTTTTTTCAACCTCACCAACTATGTAACTATGTAACTGTGACGGAATCCGGACACCCCGAGTGGGTATCTCCGCCAAGAAGCTGCTTCCTAAGTTCTGGAACACAAGACCTGTGAATCTGGCTATAGTTACCTCAAGAACTCGACAGTACATGTTTTGAAGTCAACCAGAATGAATTGTTTATTCAAACACAGGTACAAAGAGATATACACTCTGGGACAATCCCCCCACCCCCTTAGCAGCCAATCCACATACACATATACATTCCATAATAAGTTGATCTTAAGGCAGACAGAAGCAATAGAACAATGGGATACAGGTACTTAACAATAATAAACCCCACCCCACCTCACTATCTAGCAAGGGTCTATGAGACACTCCTGCAAAATTCTAGCAATCGGAAAAAAACAAACCGTTTATCTTCATATATTTCCTGAGGGACATTGTTCAGAAATATTATTGTCCCAAGTTAAAGAGCCCCTCACTCCCCCAACACAAACCACACATGTAGAACCCAGGATAACCGGGGTAACACATTAATACACTTTAATTAATTTTAATACACAAAAACACAATATAATACCCATTTTTTGGTAACATATATATAAGATGATGTTATACCAAGTAAATAGATACCAATTAGCCACACATTAAAATTGTGTATGCCTGTGTAACAGCGCCAAACAAGGTACTTAAAAATCTCCATAGGCGACACTTTAAAAGCCTTTACGGGTTACCAGTTTAGAGATACACAAGAGGTTTGGAGCCAGAATTATTGCTCTCATTCTGATGTTTACGGCAATACCTCACATGTGTGGTGCGATCACAATTTATCTATGCATGCAGGATTGGCACAGGGTGACCGGAGCACTTTTAAATTTCTTCTTAAATTTGATTATTTTTTTTATTAAAAAAATGAACACTATCTCTTTATTTTTTTTAAATCAACTTTATTTTGCTATCACAAGAGATGAACAAAATCCCTTTGCGATAGCATTGGCTGTGACAGTTCTTCTTTATGGAGAAATTAGACCCCAGATCTCTCCTCTGGCAGAAGACACAGATCACTGCTTTATTGGCCAGTAACAGCCAGGTAAACAAAAAACAAAAACGGACGTGATGAATTAGTCCCCATTTCCAGTTTCTGATGTGACCCCGTTCTGCTGCTTGCTTCATAGCCGCTAGAACTACTTTTACATTGAAGGGGAGCGCCTGCTGAAAAATATGATATCTTCCTTCCTAACCAGCGACGTACCTCTTTGTCGCTGGGCAGGAAGCAGTTAAAAGAGAAAATACTGCATTTGGCCACTAGATGGCAATGAGTATTATAGGAAATTTGTTTTGAGATTAAGCACCATCTAGTGGCAAAATGCAGCGTTTTCTCTTTTAACCACTTCTGGACCAGAAGGTTTTCCCCCTTAATGACCAGGCCATTTTTTGCGATACAGCACCTCGTTATTTTAACTGACAATTGCGCAGTCATGCGACGCTGTACCCAAAGAAAATTGTCTTTTTTTTCCCCACAAATAGCTCTTTCTTTTGGTGGTATTTAATCACATCTGCGATTTTTATTTTTTGCGCTAAAAACAAAAAAAGAGTGACAATTCTGAGAACAAACTTTCTGCTATAAAACGTTCTCAATAAAAAAAAAAAAAATTTTTTTTTTTTTTTTTTTTTTTTTTACATTTTAGACCAATTTGTATTCTGCCACATATTTTTGGTAAAAAAAATCCCAATAAGTGTATATTGATTGTTTGCGCAAAAGTTATCGTGTCTACAAACTATGGGAAAGATTTATGTCATTTTTATTCTTTTTACTAGTAATGGCGGCGATCAGCAATTTTTAGGGGGGCTGCGACATTGCGGCGGACAGATCGGACCCCTAACAGACATTTTTGACACTTTTGGAGGGGACCAGTGACATTACTACAGTAATCAGTGCTAAAAATATGCACTGTTACTGTACTAATGACACTGGCAGGGAAGGGGTTAGCATCAGGGGCGATCAAAGGGTTAAATGTGTCCCTAGGGCGTGATTTCCAACTGTGTGGGGGGATAGGCTTTCTGCATGAACATAGAGACCTGTATTCCTAAATAAGAGGAACACAGGATCCCTGTGTTCATCACTGACAGAACAGCAGTCTGCTGTGTTTACAATGGCAGATTACCGTTCTGTCTCCACAGGGAGCGTTTGCAGGTGCCCGGCGGCAATCGCGGCCACCGTACCCGCTGATTGGCTCCCCCAGTAGTAGCCAATCAGCGCGCGTGCGCCCCCATTAGCGTTCCCGCAAACTAACATACAATTACGTTGTTTCACGGGACAGAGCCGACTTGCCGCAGTATTTGTACTGCTGGTGGTCGGCAATTGGTTAAATAAATAAAAAACATTCTAACCAGCACAGGAAATAACCTAGGGTTAAAATACAGTTTTATTAGTGCCCTATTTGCACAGAATGAATGTACATACACTTTTAATTGGCGTATTGCTATGCATTTAAAAAAATATATATAACCCCTAGGTGTTGCCTGCATTTCCTTCTATCAGCCCTCTAAAAAGGGATCCATGGTGGATTGTTTTGCAGAAGATGGTGAAAGGAGGTTTGGTTTTCAGGTGGAAATGCTGCCACCTCCTGATATTTGTTTTGGCTTGTGGCTGTGGCCCATTCACTTACATGGGAAAATTTGATAGGCGGTAGCACCTGTCAAAATCAGTATGGAGCATTAAAATTGCCCTACTTTGATGCAAGCATCACAACCGCAGCAAAGTGTACCCATCCAAATGGCACCATGTCCACTTTTAGGTGGCTGGTTAGGAGGTGGTTAACAATGCGTATCAACCCCTGTTTTTAGCGACCAATGGCTCCAAGTATGAAAGGAGCCTTAAAAGGAATAGATAAGCCTTGAAGATTGAGGATGTAGTTGCCACTCACTAAGGCACCCCAGCACCAACCAATTGCGTCGATCAACTTATTCGAAAGAGAGAAAGCCAAAAAACACAAAATGTTCACCAAGTTCCTCTGTGGTCCATCCACAGGACAGGACCTCAGGATAAATGCATTCAATGCTAAAAACTTTCATCAGCCTTCAAATGTGCATATCTCACGTAACCTTATATATCTGACCCCATGGAGTTGTGCATGAGCTGTCCCAGAAGACACCGCCCATTTGGGGAACTGGCTGTTTTTACTGCCCTATTGAGGTGGGCAGTAACACCACATTGGATAGTGTAAAGTTATGTGCGATATGCACATTTGGATGCTGCCAAAAGTTTTTTGCATTGAATGCATTTATCCTGAGATGCTGTCCTGTGGATGGACCACAAAGGAACTTGGTGAACATTTTGTGTTATTTGGCCCTCTCTTTTTCTAATAAGTTGAGCAACACAAGAGAATCGGGTGGTACTGGGTGCTTTAACCACTTAAGCCCCGGAAGATTTTACCCCCATTCCGACCAGGGGGTATTTTGCGATTCGGCACTGCGTGACTTTAACGGACAATTGCGCGGTCGTGCAACGCTGTACCTAAACAAATTTGACGTCCTTTTTTTCACACAAACAGAGCTTTCTTTTGGCGTTATTTGATCACCTGTGCGATTTTTTGATCACGCGCTATAAACAAAAAAAGAGCGTCAATTTTGCAAAAATAACAATATTTTTCAAATTTTTTTATATGAAATTCCCCCCCAAAAAAAAGTAAAAATCAAAATTTTTTAACATTTTCGGCCAATTTGTTTTATGCTACATATGTTTGGTAAAAAAAATCGCAAAAAGCGTATTTTGATTGGTTTGCGCAAAAGTTATCGCGTTTACTAACAAAGGGAAATATTTTTGTTATTTTTGTTGTTTTTTTTTTTAACGCGTAATGGCGGCGATCTGCGATTTTTTTGCGGTACTGCGACATTGCGGCGGACAGATCGGACCCCTGACTGACATTTTTGACACTTTTGGGGTTACCAGTGACATTTCTACAGTAATCAGTGCTATATATATGCATTGTTACTGTAAAATTACACTGGCAGTGAAGGGGTTAACTTTATTTGAGAGGGAGGGGCTGTGTGTGTCCCTAGGGGAGTGATTCTAACTGTGATTGGCTGTGGCTTGAGGTGTAGTTACACTGATCAACGGTTCTACATAGTACAACCGTATGATCAGTGTCTCTACACAGGGAGAACTGACAGGCAGCTTGTTTACACAAGCTGCCTGCCTTTCTCCCTCTCCCCCGACGATCGCAGAGTGACCGGCGGACATCGGGTCCGCCGGTCACACGCACGGGGGGGTGCGTGACCACGCGGGAGCGGGAGCGCGCCGCCGGCGGCACGCGCTCGCTCCCCAGACCCTTCCAGGCTAGTGACGTATATATATACGTCACTTTGCCTGTGAGGGGCTGACCGCCGCAGTATATTTACTTGCGGCGGTCGGCAAGTGGTTAATGAGTAAGTATATTTTTAAGCACTTAATCCAACTTTGTGTATTACAGCCCTCCCCCGTGTTACTGGGGTGGATATGCGCAACTATTAAGGATGGCTGAGACACTTTTTTTATCTCTAGCAAGAGCCCATCTATATATACATCTCACAAAAGTGAGTACACCCCTCACATTTTTGTAAATATTTTATTATATCTTTTCATGTGACAACACTGAAGAAATGACACTTTGCTACAATGTAAAGTATTGAGTGTACAGCTTTTATAACAGTGTAAATTTGCTGTCCCCTCAAAATAACTCAACACACAGCCATTAATGTCTAAACCGCTGGCAACAAAAGTGAGTACACCCCTAAGTGAAAATGTCCACATTGGGCCCAATTAACCATTTTCCCTTCCCGGTATCATGTGACTCTTTAGTGTTACAAGGTCTATGGTGTGAATGAGGAGCAGATGCATTACATTTGGTGTTATCGCTCTCACTCTCTCATACTGGTCACTGGAAGTTCAACATGGCACCTCATAGCAAAGAACTCTCTGAGGATCTGAAAAAATGAATTGTTGCTCTACATAAAGATGGCCTAAGCTATAAGAAGATTGCCAGGACCCTGAAACTGAGCTGCAGTATGGTGGCCAAGACCATACAGCGGTTTAACAGGACAGGCTCCACTCAGAACAGGCCTCACCATGGTTGACCAAAGAGGTTGAGTGCATGTGCTCAGCATATGCAGAGGTTGTCTTTCGGAAATAGACGTATGAGTGCTGCCAGCAGTGCTGCAGAGGTTGAAGGGGTGGAGGATATCTGAACATTTCAATGATACATCAAACATTAATGCCAAAAATATTTCTAGTGTGTCTAAACATTTCAGAGAAATCCATGGAGGTAACCTTAGTTCTTTTTCCTTTTTTGGTTTAGAACAGGTTGGAAGACCAGTTAGAGGAGGTGATATCCACCGCACTTTACTACAGCGTGAGGTGTGGTGGATACATTAACTAAATACAAGAGCACCTAGTGGAATGAACAATAGGATGGACATAAACCTTTTCTTGAAATAATTGTGAAGTTTAATAAGGGTTGGTGCCGGTCCACACTTGTGCGATGTGGGAGCCCTGCAAATATACTGCGGGTTCCTGCGTCACGTTGAATTTTCATGGCGATTCACACTGCCGTATGCGAATCGCTGGGGGTGTCAATGCTTTATTTACTACGCCCCTGGGATAGCTCGCGTGTCATGGTGCGAGCTGACAGTTCACACACGAGTCGGATCGCACTGGGATGAACCACCATGCAATCCGATTCTGCTGCAAACCTAAATTAGGGCATGTGCATGTTCGATGCGACTCTGATTCGCCCATGCTATCAGTGTGGCTGAGTTTGTGTCGCACAGACTTTGCGTGTGATTGTAGGAGCGGTGCGCTCCGAGTCGCATGCGGTGTCTGTCATCGCATTAGTGTGGACTGGCATTTAATGTTTGTTTTCCTATGGGACACCCTCCTTGATCCTTGACCGACTTGAACACACCACCCCTCCCCTGGTGTTATGTATTGATGTTAATTGCAATTAAGTATGCACCGCCCCTAGTCTTAGGAGCAGTTTTCACACTATATAAGTTTGATTTTATTGTACATGTACATGCTATGAGGAAGGCGTAAAGCCGAAACGCGTCAGCATCTGTCATGTTGTCACCGCTATCCATGTTGGAATAAAGCATTTTACTTGGAAGAAGACTTTTCGGGTGCCGGCTTTATTCATATAACATTTGGTTTGGACGTTCAGCCTGAGCACCGAAACTTAGCTCTTTATTTTCCCACAGTGCAGTGGAGCTAGGGTGAGTTACTGTTGAAGGGGTGGAAGGTCAGCCTGTCAGTGCTCAGACTATACGCTGCACACTGAATCAAATTGGTCTGCACAGCTGTCGTTCTGGAAGGAAGCCTCTTCTAAAAATGATGCACAAGAAACCCTGCAAACTGTTTGCTGAAGACAAGTAAACTAAGGACATGGATTACTGGAACCATGTCCTGTGGTCTGATGAGACCAAGATAAACTTATTTGGTTCAGATGGTGTCAAGCGTGTGTGGCAGCAACCAGATGAGGAGTACAAAGACAAGTTTGTCTGGCCTACAAGCTATGTGGAGGGAGTGTCATTGTCTGGGGCTGCATGAGTGCTGCTGGCACTGGGGAGCTACAGTTCATTGAGGGAACCATGAATGCCAACATGTACTGTGACATACTAAAGCAGAGCATGATCCCCTCCCTTCGGAGACTGGGTATTCCAACAAGATAACAACCTCAAACTCTCCTCCAAGATGACCACTGCCTTGCTAAAGAAGCTGAGGGTAAAGGTGATGGACTGGCCAAGCATGTCTCCAGACCTAAACCCTATTGAGCATCTGTGGGGCATCCTCAAACGGAAGGAGGAGGAGCGCAAGGTCTCTAACATCCACCCTATAAAGCTCTGGTGAACTCCATGGTCAAGAGGGATAAGAGGGATAACGTTTGTTGCCAGCGGTTTAGACATTAATGGCTGTGTGTTGAGTTATTTTGAGGGGACAGCAAATTTCCACTGTTGTACTTTTTTCTATGTACACAAAAGGCTTATTTCTCTCAAATATTGTTCACAAATCTGTCTAAATCTGTGTTAGTGAGCACTTCTCCTTTGCCGAGATAGTCCATCCACCTCACAGGTGTGGCATATAAAGATGCTGATTAGACAGCATGATTATTGCACAGGTGTGCCTTAGGCTGGCCACAATAAAAGGCCACTCTAAAATGTGCAGTTTTATCACACAGCACAATGCCACAGATGTAGCAAGTTTTGAGGGAGCGTGCAATTGGCATGCTTGCTGACTGCAGGAATGTCCACCAGAGCTGTTGCCGTGAATTGAATGTTCATTTCTCTACCATAAGCCGTCTCCAAAGGCATTTCAGAGAATTTGGCAGTACATCCAACCGGCCTCACAACCGCAGACCACGTGTAATCACACCAGCCCAGGACCACCACATCCAGCATCTTCACCTCCAAGATCGTCTGAGATCAGCCATCCGGACAGCTGCTGCAACAATCGGTTTGCATAACCAAAGAATTTCTGCACAAACTGTCAGAAACCGTCTCAGGGAAGCTCATTTGCATGCTCGTCATCCCCAGTGGGTCCCGACCTGACTGCAGTTCGTCATCGTAACCGACTTGAGTGGGTAAATGCTCACATTTGATGGCGTCTGGCACTTTGGAGATGTGTTCTCTTCACGGATGAATCCCGGTTTTTTTATATATTTGAGTTCAGCTCATGAAAAATGGGGGCAAAAACAAGTGTTGCGTTTATAATTTTGTTCAGTATAGATGTATATATATATATATATATATATATATATATATATATATATATATATATTTGAAAATACACACTATATTGTAAAAAGTATTGGGACGTCTGCCTTTACACACACATGAACTTTAATGGCATCCCAGTCTAAAGGCCCGTACACACGATAAGAAAATCTGAAGGGAAAATTCGTCCGACGACCGATCTGCTGATTTTCAGATTGTTACTATGGTGCTTTCGACAGCCAACTCCAACTTTTCGGCTGACAAAATCCTGATGTGCAGGCTATAAACTTTTTGTTGTCCATAATACAACGTCCGATTTTCGTCTCATTAGTACAGATTTTGATGGAAAAAAATCTTAAGAGCAAGACTAGGCATGCTCAGAGACGAAAGAACACATACAAAACAATCCAGCACATGACATCACTTCTGAAGTAGAATTCTGTCGTACGGGAAAATTTGTATGAAAATAAACTCTTCACTTTCCACATCAGACTAGCATGCCACAAAAAACAAACGACAGATTGTTCGATAATCTTATCGTGTGTACAGGGCTTTAGTCTGTAGGGTTCAATATTGAGTTGGCTCACCCTTTGCAGCTATAACAGCTTCAACTCTTCTGGGACAAACGTAACTACGTCACTTCCGCACTGGTGGAACGCAGATCCGGCGGTTGGTCAGCACAGCGTCCCGGAAGCCACCGCTAAAGAGGGTCTTGCGGTCCCTATGTTTTTAAGCGTCTATGCTTGCTTCTCAAATGTGAGTACACTGTTTATTCTACAATAAAGTATACAACTTTTAAACGGTACATCACTATACGAGCCTTCCTTCCTCCACATGAAACCTTGGATCCTTATTTCATGGGCATGACGGGCATATGAATTAACCGGTATATACGGCCACAAGAGAGGGATCAGCCTATGGTATTACTCTGGAGCGAATAGTGGATATAAATCCTACATGCTGATTACCCCTGTAGGGGTGATAACTTCTGGTGACTGCGGGATCAGTTGGGACCAGGGGAGCACTGTTTCCACACCCGGCACTTTTTAATTGGAGCACCACGAGAATCGCCCATTGAACCGGACACCGTTGCAGCCCATTTTTTATATATATATATTTTTTATATATATATATTTTTTATATATACCTTTTTATATATACCTTTTTATGAACTTCACATGAACTTGCCTCTTTTTTATATATTTTTTATATTGATTTGCAACAAAACAGCCACAGATCTTTTTTCTCTACTATTTATTGTATATAAAATGCATATATTTTTATAGATAAATTATTTCTTAGCACTTGAATGCACTACATTTTTTCACTCTTTTCACTTTTCTATAACAGATTTACTTTTTGTTCACTATTTTAGTGGCTCATATGTCACTATTTATTCTGATTAGTAGCCTATGTTTAATTAACCCATTAATTGTTTGAGGGTTTCCCGTCACTATTACCAGCCATATTTGGCCAATTTATCACCATCGCACACGTGCACATATATTTAGTGACATCATTGGAAACCATGCGCACTGATGCATTGCACTAAGTCACTTTATATTTATTCAGTTGTATTTGTTTAGAGACTGTGATTTAACATATTGTTTTTTATTGCACAATACTGTTTTTATGCATATATACACATATATCTTAGTTGAACTATATACATGAGAGACTGATCTACCTGTATTTACGAACCAGCATAGGCAACGCCAATTACCTCACCATTCTTACACCATTTTCTATAGACCTTTGGTCTATATTTCTGGGGTAGGCAGCAGCCACTTCTTCAGTTTTTTCCCATTATAATCTCTAGAAATAGAGTATTTCTCCATAGCGCGGATAATACTATTAAATAACTTCTGGGAAGGCTGACAAGATTTAGCAGTGTGTCTGTGGGAATGTTTGACCATTTTTCCAGAAGCACATTTGTGAGGTCAGGCACTGATGTGGATGGGAAGGCCTGGCTCACAGTCTGCTCGCTAATTCATCCCAAACGTGTTCTATGGTGTTGAGGTCAGGACTCTGTGCTGGCCAGTCAAGTTCCTCCACCCCAAACTCCCTCATCTATGTCTTTATAGACCTTGCCTTGTGCACTGGCCCAAATCATTTGGTGGAGGGATTGTTTTTCATGGGTTTCAGGGGAGCATATACTGTTCATGGGAGGTGTATGAAAGAGTAGCACAGGTGATCAGTAGAAGATATTGGTGCATGCAGATATCGGTAGACAAGGATAGTTTGGTGGTGCCCTGTGGATAATTTGGTGGAAGATTCATCATTATTGTGGACTTTATGTTTTGGACTTTATTATTAATTTATAGTAAAGCTTAGTGGGTTGTGCAGCATTTTTTTGTTGCAGTGTTTACTGAGGGGTGGAGTAAAACTAATTTATGGTGCACGCAGCAAGGGGGTAATTATTTAGTGACTGCGCTGATTGACAAATAGGCATTGCAAATATCTGGGCATTTTTTTTTGCTTGGAGACAAAACGTTGTTATTCTCAAGATTGGAATTATTAAAAAATGTGTCCCTCTTTCTTAAATTATTAGATTGCAATGCTTTTTGTGTTTTGGGTTATAGAAAGGTCCCGTTTACTCCAGCAGTTAGCTGTCTAGAAATAATTTGATTTCTGACCTTTTATTCTATCCAGTCTATCTAATTAGCTTCAAATTCAGGCCAGAGGAAAGTCCTGATATTAAAAAAGTGATTAAGAAGTTTCAGTGCCATACAAAGTACCTGAGGTAACATTTATACCAGTATCATTTCAAATAAAACATATTAACTACAGAAGCAAAAGTGTGCAAAAAGACTACATAAAGAAGAACTTCTTGAACTCAAGGAAAAAAAATACATTTTCTTGAAAAGAGGAACTGAATAAAGTGAAACTATAATGTTTTAGGTCAATGTTATTTAAGTTGTTTTTATTATGTTTTTTTTTTTTACTTTTTTTGTTATATTTTCACTATTGATATGGAATTAATCAAATAAACATTCAGGGGTCTATTTCTACACAAGAATTACACAACTTTCAGGATTCACATATTTTTCCAATTTAATACAAATGGAAAAATTCATTAATCTTGTGTGAAAGCTGTGTGAATCTTGCATGAAAGCATACAGGAATAGACCCCTTAAAGTGTATGTAAACCCAAAATCTATTGTTCAGTATGTTTGTCATCATGGTAGGGATGGGCTTGCGGTTCGCCCGGCAGTCGGTTCACGGCGAATTTTGCTAGTTCGCTACCCGCCAATTTTGCGAACACATGGCGTTGTTCGCGGTGGCCATATTAGTTTACATTGGGGAGAACTTTGACCAATGACACAGCCTTCAGGTGGAACGGAACAGCCAATTGAAACATTTCAGCACATGGACATGCCCCTACCATATAAATAGACCTGAGCTGTCGGCCATTTCACATTCCACTTTTTGCCAGTGTAGGGAGAGGTCTGCTGTGCTCATAAGGCCAGACACAAATAGCTCTGTGAAGATCCACAAAAGTCCTTTTCAGGGCTGGTATTTCGGTATAGCTCTACTAGTATCTTCTCAGGTTAGGGGCAGGTATCCAGTTGGTGCTTTAGGGGCAGTTAGAGATCGGCAGCAGTCGTCACACACAAATCACTCTGTTAATGTCCACAAAAGTCCTTTTCAGGTCTGGTATTTCGGTATAGGTCCAGTCTCTCTTCAGTATAGGGACAGGTATCCAGTCTGTGCTTTAGGGGAAGTTAGAAATCGGCATCTGCAGTGACACAAACTGCTCTGTTAATGTCCACAAAAGTAATTTAAAGGGCTGCAATGTCGGTATAGGTCTATTACAGTCTCTTCAGTATAGGGTCAGGTATCCAGTCTGTGCTTTAGGGGCAGTTAGAGATCGGCATCTGCAGTGACACAAATCGCTCTGTTAATGTCCACAAAAGTAATTTAAAGGGCAGCAATTTTTTTGGTATTGCTGTGCAGTGCACTAAAAAGGGGGAGGGGGTAATCCACAGTATAATATACTTTGTAGAAAGCATATTATAGTGGATTAGTAGTATAATTGTGCACTGTGCAGAATTGTGACAGGTGTGGTGACTGAGTGTTGCTGCAGCAATACTACACACAGTGACAAAAGCACTTATAATGTATTGTAACTGGTGTGATAGACTATCCCCCCCCCAATACCACATATTGAAGTGGGGTGTTATTTGAGTATACTTTTACATGTTTATTTGTGTCCTGCAACAATATTGCCTCTTTTGCTGAGTTAAGTCTGATACACACAGTGCCAAACTCACTGGCCAATTTTTTTGAACTGCTGTGATAGACCAGTGCCCCCCCAATACCACATATTGAAGTGGGGTGTTATCTAACAGTATAATTTTCTAAGAGTGTATTTTAGTCCTGCAAAAATTTGGCCTCTTGCTGTGTAAACTGTGCTACACACAGTGACAATAGTTACTGGCCAATTATTTGTAGAACTGGTGTAATAAACCTGTGGCCCCCCAATACCACATATTGATGTGCGGTGTTATTTAACAGCATAATTTTCTAAGAGTGTATTTTAGTCCTGCAAAAATGTGGCCTCTTGCTGTGTAAACTGTGCTACACAACGTGACAACAGTTACTGGCCAATTATTTGTAAAACTGGTGTAATAAACCTGTGGCCCCCCAATACCACATATTGAGGTGGGGTGTTATTTAACAGTATAATTTTCTAAGAGTGTATTTTAGTCCTGCAAAAATGTGGCCTCTTGCTGTGTAAACTGTGCTACACACAGTGACAACAGTTACTGGCCAATTATTTGTAGAACTGTTGTAATAAACCTGTGGCCCCCCAATACCACATATTGAAGTGGGGTGCTATCTGAGTATACGTTTACAAGTGTATTTGTGTCCTGCAACAATATTGTCTCTTTTGCTGATTTAAGTCTGGTACACACAGTGCCAAACTCACTGGCCATTTTTTTTGAACTGCTGTGATAGACCAGTGGCCCCCCAATACCACATATTGAAGTGGGGTGTTATTTAACAGTATAATTTTCTAAGAGTATATTTTAGTCCTGCAAAAATGTGGCCTCTTGCTGTGCAAACTGTGTTACACACAGTGACAACAGTTACTGGCCAATTATTTGTAGAACTGGTGCAATAAACCTGTGGCCCCCCAATACCACATATTGAAGTGGGGTGTTATGTGAGTAAACTTTTACAAGTGTATTTGTGTCCTACAACAATATTGCCTCTTTTGCTGTGTTAAGTCTGGTACACACAGTGCCAAACTCACTGGCAAATTTTTTGAACTGGTGTGATATACCAATGGCCCCCCTATACCACATATTGAAGTGGGGTGTTATCTGAGTAAACTTTTACAAGTGTATTTGTGTCCTACAACACTATTGCCTCTTTTGCTGAGTTAAGTCTGGTACACACAGTGCCAAACCCACTGGCCAATTTTTTGAACTAGTGTAATACACCAATGGCCCCCCAATACCACATATTGAAGTGGGGTGTTATCTGAGTAAACTTTTACAAGTGTATTTGTGTCCTGCAACAATATTGCCTCTTTTGCTGTGTTAAGTCTGGTACACACAGTGCCAAACTCACTGGCACATTTTTTGAACTGGTGTGATATACCAATGGCCCCCCAATACCACATATTGAAGTGGGGTGTTATCTGAGTAAACTTTTACAAGTGTATTTGTGTCCTGCAACAATATTTCCTCTTTCGCTGTGTTAAGTCTGGTACACACAGTGCAAAGCTCACTGGCAAATTTTTTGAACTGGTGGGATACACCAATGGCCCCCCAATACCACATATTGAAGTGGGGTGTTATCTGAGTAAACTTTTACAAGTGTATTTGTGTCCTGCAACAATATTGCCTCTTTTTCTGAGTTAAGTCTGGTACACACAGTGCCAAACTCACTGGCCAATTTTTTGAACTGGTGTGATACACCAATGGCCCCCCCTATACCACATATTGAAGTGGGGTGTTATCTGAGTAAACTTTTACAAGTGTATTTGTGTCCTACAACACTATTGCCTCTTTTGCTGAGTTAAGTCTGGTACACACAGTGCCAAACTCACTGGCCAATTTTTTGAACTGGTGTAATACACCAATGGCCCCCCAATACCACATATTGAAGTGGGGTGTTATCTGAGTAAACTTTTACAAGTGTATTTGTGTCCTGCAACAATATTGCCTCTTTTGCTGTGTTAAGTCTGGAACACACAGTGCCAAGCTCACTGGCAAATTTTTTGAACTGGTGGGATACACCAATGGCCCCCCAATACCACATATTGAAGTGGGGTGTTATCTGAGTAAACTTTTACAAGTGTATTTGTGTCCTGCAACAATATTGCCTCTTTTGCTGTGTTAAGTCTGGTACACACAGTGCCAAACTCACTGGCCAATTTTTTGAACAACTGGTGTGATAGACCAGTGGCCCCCCAATACCACATATTGAAGTGGGGTGTTATTTAACAGTATAATTTTCTAAGATTGTATTTTAGTCCTGCAAAAATTTGGCCTCTTTTGCTGTGTTAACTGTGCTACACACAGTGACAACAGTTACTGGCCAACTATTTGTAGAACAGTTGTAATAAACCTGTGGCCCCCCCAATACCACAGATTGAAGCGGGGTGTTATCTGAGTATACTTTTACAAGTGTATTTGTGTCCTGCAACAATATTGCCTCTTTTGCTGTGTTAAGTCTGGTACACACAGTGCCAAACTCACTGGCCAATTTTTTGAACAACTGGTGTGATAGACCAGTGGCCCCCCAATAACACATATTGAAGTGGGGTGTTATTTAACAGTATAATTTTCTAAGATTGTATTTTAGTCCTGCAAAAAATTGGCCTCTTTTGCTGTGTTAACTAAGCTACACACAGTGACAACAGTTACTGGTCAATTATTTGTAGAACTAGTGTGATAAACCTGTGGCCCCCCAATACCACAGATTGAAGTGAGGTGTTATTTAACAGTATACTTTTCTAAGATTTTATTTTAGTCCTGCAAAAATTTGGCCTCTTTTGCTGTGTTAACTGTGCTACACACAGTGACAACAGTTACTGGCCAATTATTTGCAGAACTGGCGAACTGACGGACCGGCAGATAAGGAGGAGAGGCAGGCAGGAATTGCATTGCACAAGAGGTACAAAGCAGACTGCAAATGTATCAGGAGCGAGCCATCAACCTTGTACAGTCACATCTGGCGCTCCCAGGATGCCGTCACATGACTCTGCAGTGTGGGCTTTTTTTAATGTGTCCGTTGCTGACACCAGTGTTGCCATCTGCAGTCTTTGCAGTCAACGCATAAGTCACAGTAAGCCCAACACTCACCTAGGGACAACCGCCTTAAGAAGGCACATGAAATCCCATCACCGAGCCCAGTGGGAGCAACACCGTCAGAACCCACAAAGCCACACTCCAGGCTCTCACCGTCCAGCCTCTTCTCCTTCTCCTATTCTCCTGTCTCCTCACAGTTGTCCAATACTACACCTTCCGATGTCGTTGTCACTTTGTTCTGGAAAAAGGCAGGCTTCTGTGGCTCAAATTTAGGAGAGTAAAAAAAGGTGTCCGACAGGTGTCTGACTACATCGGGTTAACGGCCGATGTAGACGCTCTGAGGAGTGATGAACCCCTGGACTACTGGGTGGGCAGGCTTGACCTCTGGCCAGAGCTTGCACAATTTGCAATGGAACTGTTGGCTTGCCCACCATCCAGTGTCCTGTCCGAAAGGACGTTCAGCGCAGCAGGGGGGATCGTGAACGATAAGCGCACTCGCCTAGCTCATGACAGTGTAGACTACCTCACATTTATAAAAATTAATGAGGCATGGATCTCTGAGGAATTCAACACATGTGACCAGTAGACCATGTTTCATTGAAATTCCTCATGACAGGCCACAAATATCTGCCAGACCGCCATCCACCCACAACAATTCCTGGTCCTTGTTTTCGCTAAATACAGCGGCATAAAAGGCATTTCATGTCCATTGAATGGCTAATTTTTGGGGCCTATATAGGCCGACACTTACTTCTGTATCCTGTGTGAATACATAATGTACCTCTAGCCATCAAATACTGCGTTCTTTGCTGTCAGTTAAACCCACGTGAGCCAATTTTTGGAGCCTTTACAGGCCGACACTTACTTCTGTATACTATGAATGCCTAATGTACCTCTAGCCATCAAATACACTAGGTTCTTTGCTTTCAGTTAAACCCATGTGAGCTTATACAGGCCGAAACTTACTTCTGTATACAGTACTGTGAATGCCTAATGTACCTCCAGCCATCAAATACTACATTCTTTGCTGTCAGTTAAACCCATGTGAGCCACTTTTTGGAGCCTATACAGGCCGACACTTTCTTCTGTATACTGTGAATGCCTAATGTACCTCTAGCCATCAAATACTACGTTCTTTGCTGTCAGTTAAACCCATGTGAGCTAATTTTTGGAGCCTATACAGGCCGACACTTACTTCTGTATCCTGTGAATGCCTAATGTACCTTCAGCCACAGAATACTACGTTCTTAGCTGTCAGGTAAATGCATGTGGGCTCATTTTTGGGGCCTATACTGGCCGACACTTCTGTATCCTGTGAATGCCTAATGTACCTTCAGCCACAAAATACTACGTACTTAGCTGTCAGGTAAACCCATGTGGGCTAATTTTTGGGGCCTATACTGCCCCACACTTACTTCTGTATCCTGTTAATGCCTAATGTACCTTCAGCCATCAAATACTACGTTCTTTGCTGTCAGTTAAACCCATGTGAGCTAATTTTTGGGGCCTATGCAGGCGGACACTTACTTCTGTATACTGTGAATGCCTAATGTACCTCTAGCCATCAAATACACTACTTTCTTTGCTGCCAGTTAAACCCATGTGAGCTAATTTTTGGAGCCTATACAGGTCGACACTTACTTCTGTATACTGTGAATGCCTAATGTACC
Organism: Pelophylax lessonae; assembly: GCF_965119305.1. Taxonomy (NCBI): domain Eukaryota; kingdom Metazoa; phylum Chordata; class Amphibia; order Anura; family Ranidae; genus Pelophylax; species Pelophylax lessonae. Next base: position 211,784,457 of record NC_138769.1, on the reverse strand, counting down.
TCCAGCCATCAAATACACTACGTTCTTTGCTGTCAGTTAAACCCATGTGGGCTAATTTTTGGGGCCTATACAGGCCGACACTTACTTCTGTATACTGTGAATGCCTAATGTACCTCTAGCCATCAAATACTACGTTCTTTGCTGTCAGTTAAACCCATGTGGGCTAATTTTTGGGGCCTATACTGGCCGACACTTACTTCTGTATCCTGTGAATGCCTAATGTACCTTCAGCCACAGAATACTACGTTCTTAGCTGTCAGTTAAACACATGTGAGCTAATTTTTGGGGCCTATACAGGCGGACACTTACTTCTGTATACTGTGAATGCCTAATGTACCTCTAGCCATCAAATACACTACTTTCTTTGCTGTCAGTTAAACCCATGTGAGCTAATTTTTGGGGCCTATACAGGCCGACACTTACTTCTGTATACTGTGAATGCCTAATGTACCTCCAGCCATCAAATACACTACGTTCTTTGCTGTCAGTTAAACCCATGTGGGCTCATTTTTGGGGCCTATACAGGCCGACACTAACTTCTGTATACTGTGAATGCCTAATGTACCTCTAGCCATCAAATACTACATTCTTTGCTGTCAGTTAAACCCATGTGGGCCAATTTTTGGGGCCTATACTGGCCGACACTTACTTCTGTATCCTGTGAATGCCTAATGTACCTTCAGCCACAGAATACTACGTTCTTAGCTGTCAGTTAAACACATGTGTGCTAATTTTTGGGGCCTATACAGGCGGGCACTTACTTCTGTATACTGTGAATGCCTAATGTACCTCCAGCCATCAAATACACTACTTTCTTTGCTGTCAGTTAAACCCATGTGGGCTAATTTTTGGGGCCTATACAGGCCGACACTTACTTCTGTATACTGTGAATGCCTAATGTACCTCCAGCCATCAAATACACTACGTTCTTTGCTGTCAGTTAAACCCATGTGGGATAATTTTTGGGGCCTATACAGGCCGACACTTACTTCTGTATACTGTGAATGCCTAATGTACCTCTAGCCATCAAATACTACGTTCTTTGCTGTCAGTTAAACCCATGTGGGCTAATTTTTGGGGCCTATACTGGCCGACACTTACTTCTGTATCCTGTGAATGCCTAATGTACCTTCAGCCACAGAATACTACGTTCTTAGCTGTCAGTTAAACACATGTGAGCTAATTTTTGGGGCCTATACAGGCGGACACTTACTTCTGTATACTGTGAATGCCTAATGTACCTCTAGCCATCAAATACACTACTTTCTTTGCTGTCAGTTAAACCCATGTGAGCTAATTTTTGGGGCCTATACAGGCCGACACTTACTTCTGTATACTGTGAATGCCTAATGTACCTCCAGCCATCAAATACACTACGTTCTTTGCTGTCAGTTAAACCCATGTGGGCTCATTTTTGGGGCCTATACAGGCCGACACTAACTTCTGTATACTGTGAATGCCTAATGTACCTCTAGCCATCAAATACTACATTCTTTGCTGTCAGTTAAACCCATGTGGGCCAATTTTTGGGGCCTATACTGGCCGACACTTACTTCTGTATCCTGTGAATGCCTAATGTACCTTCAGCCACAGAATACTACGTTCTTAGCTGTCAGTTAAACACATGTGTGCTAATTTTTGGGGCCTATACAGGCGGGCACTTACTTCTGTATACTGTGAATGCCTAATGTACCTCCAGCCATCAAATACACTACTTTCTTTGCTGTCAGTTAAACCCATGTGGGCTAATTTTTGGGGCCTATACAGGCCGACACTTACTTCTGTATACTGTGAATGCCTAATGTACCTCCAGCCATCAAATACACTACGTTCTTTGCTGTCAGTTAAACCCATGTGGGATAATTTTTGGGGCCTATACAGGCTGACACTTACTTCTGTATACTGTGAATGCCTGATGTACCTCTAGCCATCAAATAGTGCTATGAACAGCACTACCATTGAAAATGCTCTGTAAAATTGGACACAGTTTCCCTGATTTACACATTATTAATCCCCTCCCTTTCACACTTCTCATTTGAATTTAAAACAGAATGGCAAAGCACTTTGCATAAACAACTAACTGACAGAAGTACAGAAAGTTTTGGGGAAACTAGGTGATCTACAAGAAATTATATTCTCAAAAACAGCTCTGTTGCACGTGTCTGACAAACCACTCAAACAATATAAGAACTCAATTTGATACATTTTCCAAATGCAGCTAAAAACTTTAAGTCCACTTGAAATCACAAACACCGCCAATTAAAAAAAAGTAATTAGATAAGAAAGATAAATGATATCTTAGTCATAGAGGAGGTGATTGCTACCATTACAATTACCAATTTTCCTAAGCTCTGGACACTTTGGACACTTTTCATGCAATTCAAAGTTTCTTGTTCACAACAAGTCCTCCTAATGCAGTCTTCTCTACAACCTATTATCAAAATTGCTGAGTGATAAAAATGTCTATCAGATCGTCACTTCTACATTATGCTTATAAAGAACAGTGTACTCCACATCACTCAATCGACAGTCTGACACTCCAAGGTTGTGCTGTAGAAATGGTAAAGTTCTTTTGTTCTTAGGTAAAAAGCCCATGCATGTAACTGAATGAGAATATTTCACACTGACATCAAATTTCAGGGAATAGAATATTTTTGATTTGAATAGAATATTTCTGGTTTAATTACAAGTATAGCTAATATTTTATACATTCTTTAGAAATGGATCACCCATTAATTAACAACAGATAAGAAGGACAGAAAAGTATCTACTATTAGTCCAATTAACAACATTTCGTGTTAATTAGTGTACTTCTTAAACAAATGATATTTGTTTCATCAAGCATTGTTTGCAAGACACCCTTTGAAGACAATTGCATAGTATTAGATATGTGTTTATGTACTCAGACTACACAAATTCACAATTCATTTACTTTTTTTTAACCTACACTTTTTTGTATAAACTGCTGTTAATATATATTTCAGAGGCCCTCTAAATAAGATATATCCCACATTTCAGAATAAACCGCTTTAAACATACATACTCCAAAAAATAATACTCAAGACTAGAATATATTTCCTGTCTTGAGTATGTCTTGCCTATGCTTTCTATGTTCTCTATGTGTTTGTGAAACTAATAAAATGAAAAATAAGATTTTGAAGAAAAAAAAATAAAATAATTGAGTCTGGAATTGAACTTTTTAGGAAACCTGCATTACAAGAAATACGAGTATATAGACAGCCATTGATAGCATTTCCTTCTGAAAAGTATAGCTGGTGTTTTATGCATTCTTTAGAAATGGATCACCCATTAGTCAATAACAGATAAGAAGGACAGAAAAGTATCTGCTATTTGTCTGATTAACAACATTCAGTCTTAATAAATGTAACTCTTAAGCAAATTACATTTGTTTCGTCAAGAGACCCTTTGAAGACAATTGAATAGTATTAGATATGTGTTTATGTACTTGTAGACTACACATATTCACAATTGTTCCTATTCTGTTAGAGAAAACATTAGATCTAAACATTTGTAGAAGCCTGGCCTTGCTTTCCAGACAAGAGTACACATCGTCGATGGTTAGAGACGCTTATCCGAACTGCAAATAAAATACAATACCTCCCCCCATCTCACCTGCTGAATCTCACTTTTTCAACCTAGATTTATTTACATAATGAAAAGAAACTAGTGCGCTTGAAATTCAATAAAGCATACATCAAATACTGTTCTTTGAATAAGTGAAATTATGAGGTCATATTGAACCTTACAGATAAAAAAAATAAGCAACAAAACAAGTGTATAGTAAAAAATGACCACTAGAGAGGTACAAACATAATAGCGTGCAATGATTCATATAAATAAAATTTCAAGTAATGTGAACTGTGAATATAGTCTTCAAAATATAATTCTATGAATAATTCCTTCCTTTAAGGTGACGACAGATTTTTATCCTGCATGCAACACCATGTGACCAGATAAAGGTAATAGGTGGCTCCTTACCGCATCCCAAATTACAGAAAGCCTGTTAAATTCCATCCTCCCTGGGTTAATTGGCTGGGGCTGATGTGGAAGAAAATCCAAAACTGCATGCAACACCACGTGACTGGATGTAGGTAATAGATGGCTTCTTACCAGACCAAAGATTTCAGATGGCCTTTTAAATCCTGCCCTTATAGGGTTAAGTTGCTTTGGCTGATGTCAGATCTCCCTTCACTCAGGACCAACTTCGAGGCTAGAGACTCCTCATATGTGGCTCACAGCACACCCCTCTCCTATGGCGGCGATCCTGGGCTCCATCTCTCTCTCTTCTTTCCCTCTCTTCGGTCAGCATGTGTAGTGGCCTACAATATGACCTCATAATTTCATGTATTCAAATAACAGTATTTGATGTATGCTTTATTGAATTTCGAGCTCACTAGTTTCTTTTCATTATTTCACATTTCTCCTATGTTCTAGGAGTTCTAGGTGCTGCCACAATACACACAGGGTTAGCACACCCTTCTTCACCCTTCATTACCCTAGATTTATTTACATACCTAACCTTCTTGTTACCATATTTTCAGAGGCCCTCTAAATAAGATATATCGTAAATTGTACATTTCAGATTAAACTTCTTTAACATACATACTCTAAAAAATTACTTTCACCTTATCAGCATAATAATGCTTTTGTAATCTGTAAATCTAATGGTAGTATTCTGGCATGCCTTACCTATGCTTTCTATGTTCTCCATGTGTTTGTGAAGCTAAAAAATGAAAAACAAAGTTTTGAAAAAAAAAAAAAAAGAAAAACAACTGAGCCTGGATATGAACGTTACAGGAAACCTGCACTATGTGAAATACAGGTATATAAGCAGCCATTGATAGCATTTCCTACTGAAAATGCTAGCTGTCTTTGTTTCATGCTAACCCACTCAATATCATTCAATATCAAACAGAAAAAACTAGGCACTGAGGAACTGTCCCTGCTGAGAAAATGTTTACCAGCTGCTGGCAGGACGCTGCTAACCCAAACTCAGTACCAATGAGTTGTATGTAGGGGGTATGGGCCTATGCTGGTCTGCACACCAAAGGGGTACAGTCCAAAGCATTAAGCCTAGGGGTTTGAGTGTGCCACGAATACCAATATGAAAAATAAGAATACTTCCACACTTCCAGAAGGTATAAAAATGAAAAAAATATATAAGTTTATTCAAAGTTCATTTACATAGTTTAGGGATATATGAAATTAGGTAGACAATACAAAAATTACATATAACAATACATATTACATTTCAAAAGACCCAGAGAAAACAGAGAGAATGGTGCAAAAAGATCATTAATTTTTACGAGCTTTACAAAATGGAAGAAAAAAAGCTGGAACTACGCGTTTCGCAAAATATGCTTCTTCAGGCTCCAGCAAGTTAAGGATATAGGTACTTCTATGAAATAAACAATATATGTATTATTTTATAATAGAAATACATGCTCTTATAATACAACACATCTAATCAAAACATACATAATTACCAAAAATTAAAAAAGGTATGGTTATTTACCAATATTATTCAGTATTAGATATTCATAAATATTCAGATATTGAATGTTCATTTAAAAACACAAATTAATTCATTTTAGCCAGTGTTAGATGAATATATATTTATTGTATATTCCTTAGATTTTAAAGCTAGGAATGACTTAGCGGATATTATCTTATCTGACATTCAGTTATATAAAATGACAAAAGAAGAAAGAAAAAAAAAAAAAAAAAAGAGGAAGGGGGTATATCAAGTAATCCATCAGTACCAATGAGATCAGTGAAACAGCAACAACAATTGGGAATAAAAGCGCTGTCTCATGGCAGAATAAACAAAGTATTCCAAGTTATTTAAAAAAATGTCGATTTAATTGAACATCCAATGAAGGGAGCAAGCCACTGATACACGCTGTGGTGAACCAACAGCAAATGGTACAGTACCTGCAGGAGAGGCAGCGTGTGTGACAGGCAACGCAGAGGCCACCTCTTGAACACTTAATATAGTGGAGTGGGGGTACTAATCATCCAGGAGACAATGGAAAGGGGTTCACCTCCAGACAGGGAATGGTCTCAGGGACCGAAAACCTGTGACGCTGGGGCAACCACCACAGGACGAGAGTGTCGCTGGCTTGCACAGAATCATCTGACTGCCAAGCAGGGGAAGCCACCCTCGAGCTCCGGAAGTGACGCTCACCGATCTGGCAGATGTGGCAGCAGGTGTCAGCAGAGTGTGGGCAATGAACGAGCTGATACCAGTGGAGGAAGCAACATAGCTAGCTGTAGGATGACTACATGTTTCAGGGCGGACCCCTTCTTCAAGTCAAAAACTGTCTGATTCAGGAAAAGCAGATATTTAAATAACAAAAGGAGGGGAGTGGGAGCAGAGAACCATGTCACTCAAGCTGGCCCCTCCTACAGAACAGCTAAAAAACTTAAACAGAAATTGTGCTGATGCATTGATGAATTGATAAAAATGTGTTGGTTATTAACTAAATTACAATACAAATGAACTAACAATAAATGTAAAATGAAAATAAAAAAAAAAAAAAAAATAATGGAAAATAGATGAATAAACACATGAAAAACAATTATTAATTTAAAGAATATATATATTATATAACCATGTGAGCGTCAAGCTCCTCATTTAGGCTATGGAGGGATAAAGTGTTGAGCTTATATATCCAAAAAGTCTGTCTTTTACACAGGAAGGAAAACCGTTCACTGTCTGTCAGAGACCCCTTGGGTATATGCCCAATGGCTAAAACAGATATGTCCCTGATGTTCTTGCTGTAGTGGGTTAAAAAAAATGGCAGGGGACACTATGTAGATCTTTCCTATTCTTGATGAGCCTGCAGTGTTCACCGATTCGAATGGTGCGACCCACGTATAAGAGATTGCAGGGACACCACAGGACATAGATGACAAACTGGGTAGAGCAAGTGATAAACTGGTTCATCAAAAACCTATTCCCAGAACTCTCATAGAAGGACTCCTGGCCACGGGGAATAAATTGACAGGTAAGGCATCCTCTTTTTTCACTGAAACACGCCCACCCAATTGTCAAACTAAGTTTGACAACTTTTGACCTGAAGATGGGGTCCGCCCTGAAACATGTAGTCATCCTACAGCTGGCTCCGTTGCTTCCTCCACCCATGCTGGTATCGGCTCATCCATTGCCCACACTCTGCTTGACACCTGTGGCCACATCCGTCAGACCGGTGACGTCACTTCTGGGCACGAGCACAGCTTCCCCTGCTTGGCAGTTGGATAATTCTGTGCAAGCGGGCGACACTCTTGCCACAGCGTCACAGGTTTTCAGTCCCCTGAGACCATTCCTTGTCTGGAGGTGTGTATCAGTGGCTTGCTCCCTTCGTTGGATGTTCAATTAAATCAACATTTTTTAATTAACTTTGAATACTTTGTTTATTCTGCCATGGGACAGAGCTTTTATTACCAATTGTTGTTGCTGCTCATTCAATAAAGGAGAGAGCGGAGCCAGCTTAGTATAGTACAAGTTTATTTAACACTGTTAAATAAACTTGTACTATACTAAGCTGGCGCCGCTCTCTCCTTTCTTGCATCTCTCAGGGCTTCTCCACGCTTCAGCCGGCTGCCGCGGACTATAGCTTCCCTACAGTACCAAACTTTGTTTCCCCCCCCCCACGCAGCCCCATAACCCCCCCCCCCCCATCCACCCACATTCCTTGTACCATCTTGGGATATTAGAAGAGCGCCATGACACCCCCCGCTGCTCATTCAATATCAGCTACATTCTGATACACTGATTATACCTACGGGGGAAGTGTATCCCAAAGGGCTTATGTTTTAATATTAGACTCACTTTTTTTTAACCAAAATAAGGCTTTTTGTGGTTCTGCATTCTTAACCATTGTTACCTAGATTTAATACCTCACTGTTCAAGAAATTCAAAATGAAATACTAATTCTGAACAGTTGGCATATTCATATAGGCAGTGTATTGGATTAGTTACGGTCACCAAGTAATCTTGGTACATACTGTATACAGTATACAAGCCACCAAACAGAGTCTTTAGAGAAACATGAAATCCTTACTAGAAATTTAGATTTAGATGGGAATATGGTGCTTGGGTGCAAGACTTTTGTGCTTGGCACACTATAAACCATTGTATTATAGTTTGTTTTTTTTTAAATAAAGACAATTAGGGTGCAGCAACTGTGGAGAATTTATTTTTACTGCTGCTGCTGCAAAAAAGAAATAAAATAAATGTAAAAAATTAGGAAAGCCAAAAAAAAAAAAAAAAACAGTGGTGATGCAGAAGGAAGAGCACTTGCGACTCAGAAGAAGGAACAGCGACTATGGAGACATTTTTTTTTTGCTGCTGCTGGAAAAAAAAAAATGAAAAAAGGCAAACAAAAAAGGGAACCACGGCTGACACAGAGGAGGAATGCCTGCAATTCAGAATGGAGGAACAGCAATTATGCCCTAAACACTTTTAGGGCTGCTGAGGCAAAAAAATAAATAAATAAATAATAATAATAATTAAAATAAAAAATAAAGCAAAAAAAGGAAAGCACTGCTGACACAGAAAGAGAAACACCTGCAGCGCAGAAGGGGGGACAGCAATTATGCCCTAAATATTCTTAGTGCTACTGCACCAAGAAAAATAAATAAGGAAAGCCCTGCTGATGCAGAAAAAGAGGGACACCTGCGGCGCAATTATGCCCTAAATATTATTAGTGTTGTTGGGCCAAAAAAAATAAATAAAAAATAAATAAAATAATTTAAATAATAAATAAAATAAAAAAAGTAAACCACTGCTGACGCAGAAAGAGGAACACCTGCGACGCGGAAAGGGGGACAGCAATTATCCCCTAAATAATATTAGTGCTGCTGCACCAAAAAAGAAAAGAAAATCACTGCTGACGCAAAAAGAGGAACACCTGCGACACAGAAGGGGGGACAGCAATTATGCCCTAAATATTATTAGTGCTGCTGCGCCAAAAAAAAAAGAAAAAACACTGCTGACACAGAAGGAATAGCACATAAGGGGGGTACCAATAATGTAGCAACAGAACCTGATGCTTAAAAAAAAAAATGTATCAATGAAAAAAAAATGGGACCCGTGGGGTGACACAGAAGTGTTGTACACACCAACACAGTTGGTGGCACCACTACATTGTGTTATTCACAAGAATCACAACACTACACTACTGTTGGGAAAAGGTTCACCTGCAGGTGGCACTGTGGCTCCCATATCTATAGGCTGCAGTTCCGGTGTCCACCAGCAGGTGTCCCTCATCAGCCAGAAACTGACATCATCTCATGCAATCAGTCATCACCTGATGCTGGTTGCAGGAAGTATATTTAAACCCTGTGCATGCTCTTCCTCACTGCCTTGGTGTTGTCCCCATGTGCTACTGGCCTGCGTTCCTGCATCCTGATCCAGGACCCTGATCCTGACCCTGCAGCCTGATCCCTTCCTACCTGCTTATTCCGTCTCCTGTTACCCTCTCCCTGCTCTGTCTTGTTCCCAGCTCCCTCTGCTTGATCTCCCGTGCATGACCCTGGCTATGTTACGATTGGAATGATATCCTGAACTAGATCCTGCACTAGATATACTAAAAGCTGTCGTAAGCAACCATTTTGTTCACGGGCAACCATTTTGTTCAGTAACACAGTCTAGCGGGCCAAATGTGTATTTTTCTCCCTCCCTACCTCAATTAACTCAAAGAATGCAGGGGACTGTGCACTTCAAAGGAACCGTTATCTAAGCACAGACAGGAAACCTGGCCAGATGTTGTTCTTCTAGAACAGGCCGGTCGTAAAACTTAGCAAATCCATTAAGGCTGACCAGATCTGTGTCATAAATACCACGCAACCAAGCTGTTCATTAGAAAATGTAAAAATGCACACACGATTCATAAATTCAGACAGGAACATGACACAATACCAATAAATAGATATTTGGATGAGAAATGTCATGCTGATCGAATTAAGAGCATGCATGACCACCCTATCACATATAGAATAGAAGATAGCGATAAGATATTCCCTGTGTAATAATGTTATCAATGTTTCGTAACTTTTGATGCCAAATTACATGCTGAATGATAAGCTAGCAGTTTAAAGAATGTAACCATTACATATTTCGAGATATTGAGTGGTATGACTCTGTCCACAAAGGTCTTGATATTTGTCGTAAACCCAGGACATCCCATTGCTCCTCTGTTTTAATTGGTCAGGGGTATCCGTCAACGCCCCTTTGATCCTAGAGAAAAGCTTACTCAAACTTTGTTATCAGGAGTTCTCATGGTAACATCAAGAAAGAACATCTATCAAGTTTGAGAACCGATCACAACTGGCTCAGCTATTGAACTATGAACTCTGATAACCCAAGGACATTGAATGCAAGTATTCTTACTTCTCAATTCTACCTTATTTTTCTAAATTACTGAATTGTGTCTCTATTTCTTTGAAACACCTTTTTCTGTAAATATTTTATTTGCACCAATTTTAACCTTTTTATTATTAAACTTTATTTTGAAAAGTGTTAACCTTGTCCCTAAGCTCTTAAATTCAAGCTAACAACGAACCTGTCTCTTGAAGAGTGCTACTGTATAGAATAAATCCTCTGAACATTCCTGTTTGTGGTGACGTGTTATAGAGCTTCCTCTGGCTCTGGAAATAAATAAATAAATAAATAAATAAAGGAGGTGGTGGCAGTGAAAGGGTTAATTGCTTAATTAGCCCGGTGACAATCGCTCTCAGCCTGCTGGCATCTAGATTGTGGTCCCGCAAGCTGGAACATCTTTGTGCAGGGTGCAGCTGAGAGTGGCAATTGTTACGCAAGTGACGGCAGGGTGTGAGATTGGCTGGTCCTTGGTCACGAGTTAGTGAGAAGGGCAGGGATCTGATACCCGCCACCGTCACAACAATTACGATTCATTTATCCTGTTTTCTGTATATACTTGGTTTGGGCAGTTGTTGGTTGTGTGTCACTATTTTTGGTTATCTGGTTTGATTTACACAGTTTTAGTTTACATTTGTGTTATTCACTTATTATTAAATAAATTATATTATTCTACACTTTACTTGAGCCTGATATTCTCTGTGGAAGTCCACACATTTCTGGTCACACTTATTACTTACATAACACCAAGGAGGGGGCCTCCCAAAATTGCAGGCAGTATGTACTAACAAAAAATTAAATACATTTCCATCTTATTAAATCTCAGCTGCTAAATCATATGCTTGAGGTAATAGCAAATATATTCTAAAGCAGTTCAGATTTAAATAAGTTGTATTATTGTTAAAAGAATAGTCATACAATAGATTGAAAAACACATAGACACTGTAAATGCCTTATGATAGATGAACTAACTTAAAGCTTATAGAAACTGTGCCGATCTTACACACTCTTTCCCCCCTCCACTGCTTGCTCACACTGTTCTTGTGCCAAGTCCACCATTGTTTTGCTGTAATGTTTACCTGTGGGCAGTGTGTCTTCTACTTTACCCTGCCTGCTTGTGTACAGTAGAACCCCATATATTTTTTTTTATGGGGGCAGGAGACTGATCTACAGTGGTGATCGAAAGTTTGGGCACCCCAGGTAAAAATTTGTATTAATGTGCATAAAGAAGCCAAGGAAAGATGGAAAAATCTCCAAAAGGCATAAAATTACAGATTAGACATTCTTATAATATGTCAAAAAAGTTAGATTTTATTTCCATCATTGACACTTTCAAAATAACAGAAAACAAAAAAATGGCGTCTGCAAAAGTTTGGGCACCCTGCAGAATTTATAGCATGCACTGCCCCCTTTGCAAGGCTGAGACCTGCCAGTGTCATGGATTGTTCTCAATCATCGTCTGGGAAGACCAGGTGATGTCAATCTCAAAGGTTTTAAATGCCCAGACTCATCTGACCTTGCCCCAACAATCAGCACCATGGGATCTTCTAAGCAGTTGTCTAGAAAACTGAAAATGAAAATAGTTGACGCTCACAAAGCTGGAGAAGTCTATAAGAAGATAGCAAAGCATTTTCAGATGTCAATATCCTCTGTTTGGAATGTAATTAGGAAATGGCAGTCATCAGGAACAGTGGAAGTTAAAGCAAGATCTGGAAGACCAAGAACAATATCAGACAGAACTGCTCGCAGGATTGTGAGAAAAACAATTCAAAACCCATGTTTGACTGCACGATCCCTCCAGAAAGATCAGGCAGACACTGGAGTTGTGGTACACTACTCCACTATAAAGAGATACTTGTACAAATATGGTCTTCATGGAAGAGTCATCAGAAGAAAACCTCTTCTACGTCCTCACCACAAAAATCAGCGTTTGAACTTTGCAAATGAACATATAGACAAGCCTGATGCATTTTGGAAACAAGTTCTGTGGACCGATGAGGTTAAAATTAAAATTTTGGCCGGAATGAGGAAAGGTACGTTTGGAGAAGAAGGGGCACAGAATTTAATGAAAAGAACCTCTGTCCAACTGTTAAGCATGGGGGTGGATCAATCATGCTTTGGGGTTGTATTGCAGCCAGTGGCACTGGGAACATCTCATGAGTAGAAGGAAAATGGATTCAATAAAATTTCAGCAAATTTTGGATGGTAACTTGATGCCATCTGTGAAAAAGCTGAAGTTAAAGAGAGGATGGCTTTTACAAATGGATAATGATCCTAAACACACCTCGAAATCCACGGGGGATTACATCAAGAGGCGTAAACTGAAGGTTTTGCCATGGCCTTCACAATCTCCTGACCTCAACATAATTGAAAATTTATGGATAGACTTTAAAAGAGCAGTGCGTGACAGACAGCCCAGAAATCTCAAAGATCTGGAAGACTTTTGTAAGGAAGAATGGCAAAGATACCTCAAACAAGAATTGAAAGACTCTTGGCTGGCTACAAAAAGCATTTACAAGCTGTGATACTTGCCAAAGGGGGCAGTACAAGATATTAACTCTGCAGGGTGCCCAAACTTTTGTTTTTTTTTTTTCTGTTATTTTGAAAGTGTAAATGATGGAAATAAAATCTAACTTTTGTTGACATATTATAAGAATGTCTAATCTGTAATTTGATGCCTTTTGGAGATTTTTCCATCTTTCCTTGGCTTCTTTATGCACATTAATACAAATTTTTACCTGGGGTGCCCAAACTTTCGATCACCATTGTAACCCCCAGTCCTGTAGAGGTCTGTTGGGTCTTTCTTTGCATGTATAGGAAGTGGAAGCCAGACCCAGCAATTAGTGATAGTGCTTAAGACTAGGGATCGACAGATTATCGGCAATGCCAATATATCGTGGGCCGATATGCACTTTCCCCGATATATCATAATCGGCCCCTGAGGTTACCATTATTGCAGATATTTAGGGAAAGTGATGTACCGGAGTGAGGCAGTTTTTAGAATCATGCAGATGCCTTGTGGATGAAGTAAGCTGCCGGAGTGACAAGCATGAATAAGAATAGTCTAAGACCATCAGAGACCACCAGCTCATCCTAGAGGCACCAGCAGGAGAGGAAGGAGAATATCCAAGCAAGGGAATATACACAGGCCCAAGATTTTTGACCTTCTGGCGAGAGGCTCACCCACCTCCTTCTTAGGAGGTGTGGGAAGATATCTACATACATCCCTCCCCCACACAAGGTTTCCACTTTGGATGTGGCTGTCTTCACGCCTTGTTACATTCTATTGCTGGTAAGAAGCAAACCTGCACAGGTGGTGGGACATCACATGAAGCACATTTTGTTGATCTACTCACCTGTATCATTTGGAATTGCACGGACACTAGTCACTTTATCCCTTTTGGACTGTATATGATTTCACTTGGAATCTTTTCACCATTGTTTTATTTTGTACTACACTGTTTAACGATTTTCTAGATCATTTATATATTCATCTGTTCACTACATGTTTATCATTAACCTTTGGTTTTTAACTTTAACACACATTTGTGTTTTTACTTGAGATTGATAACTTATATGTTTAGCGCACCTGATTTTACATTTATTATTTCTCTACCGGAGTGATGCCTGCAGCTAGAGGCATCACCCCGGTTACCGGCGTCCATAGCTGATGGTCGGCTGTCTTGTAATGACAACCGATGTCTCCCCCCTCACCCCGCCTTCTGCGGCTCGCCCCGGTCTCCTGTCCCACCGAGAGACCCGGGCATCCTACCAGCATGGCCGCCGATTCGGCTCTGATCGGGTCTCCATGTAAAAAACCCAGAAGTCATGCATGACATCACTTCCGGGTACTCGGTGGCAAATTCAAAAAAATGCGAGCATTCAAAACAGCCAAACTTGGTGTTTTGAATGATTTTAAGTGAAGAGGAAGGGTTTGGGGTCTGTTAGACCCTCAGATCCCTTCACCACAGTACCTTTTAATAAAAAAAAAAAAAATATCCGTATCGGCACTAAAAAAACGATATTGGTCGATCACTACTTAAGACCTCCTTTGACCTCCAGCAATTCTCTCACCTACCAACAATCAGCTCCCAGCACAGGAAGTCTTCTGTCACTAATAACTCATTTGCTTCTCTCTTCAGCAGATATGTGACATGTAGGAGCCATAAATAAGTTATTAGTGACATGAGACTTTCTGGGCTGTTTATTGGTATCTGTGAAGGTCACTGCAGGTTAGAGGAAATCAGCAGCCCTGTTACTAAATGCAAGGCCTGATCCTGGGGTAGAGTTTTTGGGTATAATTCAAAATGGCACCAGTAGCTGGCACATGTGCAAAAGCAGCAGGTAGGAAATACCATTGTGTCACTTAACTACTACGCATGTGTGGTAGCATTGGCATTTACATTTTGACCAGTAACATCCACAACTGTCATATCCAGCTGGAAACACAGCGAGAGTTGACCCTGTATCAGATGAGTTTGTGTTCGAATGGGACTTGGCCCTCTAATTGCTGACACTGTCAGCTCACACAACCTCCCTAATGTAACTCCCAGCATCTGCTGCAGCTTACACAGCCAGTGTAATCTCTGGCCTGACAGTGAAAGACACCAACCCCCCCCCCCCCCCAAGGTGTGATGTTTAAGGGAAGATATCCATCTGGAGTAACAGTTGACAACTGGAAGCACTACTAACAACCATATCTGAAACCACCCACCACCATGCCAACTCCTCTTCCCATCGTTGCTGTGATTTCACCACCTTTCTCACCACCATGCCTAAAATTTGTGTACTATTGTACCATCATGACAACCCCCTTTCCCCCTTGCACTCTCACCACAAAAGTTTGCTCTTATCCTTCTCCCCATGCATCACACCTGCACACCAACACCCACTCCCACCATTGCGCCTATATCATCTTCCCACCTTGCCCTCACCATCATTCCCTTTTCACTGTGTTCACTGACACTGAACCGACACATGCCTCAACACTCACCAGGTACTCTTGTGTTTTCTGCCACTGCCATGATATGACTTTCCATATCCACCCTGTTCAATGAATGGGCACTTTTGCTAATAAATTTATACAAGATCATGGGCATCCGCAGAACTTTTTTCAGGGGGGGGGGGGGCATCATTTTAAGGTCACCAATGCCCCACCCCTTTTCAACAATGTCATGAAGGGGAGGGGCTTAACCATTATTATAGTATTTATTTTTAAAGACCAAACAGCAGCATTTATTTTTGTTAACCTAACAAAAAAAAAAGATTCTGTTCCCTTAAAGCATGTTATACAGCACAGTGCTTGTGCTGTGTAATCTGGCCCCTTCTATCACCTAAAATACCTGGCTGATCCTGCCTGGCTATGTCCTCCTCTCTGTAAACTGACCACGGTATACCATGGCTGCTGAGCCCTGACACTGTGGTCAGTTTACATGTCTCCATCATCCGCAGCCCTCCTGTCCTCCTCTGTCTTCTCTCCCCCCTCTCTCCCTCCCTGTCTGCTCCGGTGTCAGTGCCTGCCCCCTCCCCTTCTGCTGCTGTAGTTTCATTTAAAGTTTCCTGTCTACAGTCTGTTTAATAATCCTGTGTGCCCCTGTGTCTGTGTTTTATAAAAATAAGCCATTCTTTACAAGTTTTCAGAGCGCCACTCGCAGCTCACATGACCCACCGCCTCTATCCTCCTCTCCCCCTCCCCTCCACCGCCCCTCCCGACTGACATTAGTGAGGAATCCTCTGCCCCACCCGCTGCAGGCAGCTGTCAGACGGGGAGAGGAGAGAGCTGATGGGTCACTTGAGCGGCGCTCTGAAAACTGGTAAACAACGGCTTATTTTCTTACAACACAGACACACAGGCACACAGGATTATTAAACAGACCAGACAGGATGGTATAAAGTGGCTTAACACAACCACTTGAAAGGGAAAATTGAAATTCCGGGGGGGAACTTGCCCCCCCCCCCCCCTGACCCTACCTGAAGGTGCCCATGTACAAGATCATGATATTATACTGAACAATTTACATTACTGATAGCCTCTAATGTCCATGCTGCATATGCATTGGGGATATTTGGGTGGAAGTCAAAATGCATTTGGATTGAGCAAAATTATTATTGCACTTAGAAGAATCCAACAAAAGCATACAACGCTACAGATAATGCCTTTGACTTGTATCAAACTCAGGACTTCAGCACTCAAACAACAAAATGTGACCAAAAAGCAATTATGCCAAATGTTTTTCAGATAGAATGGAAAGCTTTTGAAAAACCTCAGAAACTGCATATTAACGCTCTAATTTAATGATAATTTTCATCGCAAATTGAAATTAATTTGTATCTTCTTTATCTTATTCCACTCTGCAAAACTAGTGCTGAATCAAGCAAAATATGACGGACTTTGCTAATATGCTCAGATCTAATTTGTTCAGATATGTTTTAGGAATGGGCAAGACACATAATGCTCAGTTCACAAAGTTTTACATAGGAATAAAGATATTTAAATTTAGTAGTGTCCCCTGGCAGGACATGGTCAATCAGTGCCCAGGGCGAAGATGCCAAATTGCGCCCAGGATATAGGGTGGTTATGAGAGGTAGAGAGGACTCTGAGGCTAACTTGCTCCCCCCCAGGCATATTCAATTCAGTGTACTGTATTGTGTTCAGTGGCATCTGCCCAGGAACGAAAACAGCTTTGCCTCCTTCCCCCTCTCCCGGTCATGGGATATGTCACATGACAAGTGAATATAGCAAAAAGCAGGGCCGTAGATATATTTTCTTTCTTTTTTGAGCTTCACTTTGCATCTGCTCAGTAAGGTTGGCTATGGGAGCGTTTTCTGAAAACGGTGGGACTGTGTGCAAGATCAACAGTTGAGCTTTCCTGCTTGTGAAAAATTAGCCATCAGAACACAGACAGATCAGCAGCTTGGGTCAATTAACTCATCGAAAAACATTTTTCAACATTTGTGTTCGAAATGCACTCTGAAAAAGTTGGTGTACAATAACACCCAGCATTGGTGTCAATGAATGCAATAATAACTCCAAGAGTTGGTATCAATGAATGCAATATTAATCCCCAGCATTAGTGCCAATGAGAGTAATAACACACAGCATTGCAGTCAGTGAATGCAAAAACAACCCCTAGTATTGGAGTCAGTAGACACAAGAATAACCCCCAGTATTGGAGTCAGTGGACGCAGAATAACCCCCAGTATTGGAGTCAGTGGACGCAAGAATAACCCCCAGTATTGGAGTCAGTGGACACAAGAATAACCCCCAGTATCGGAGTCAGTGGATGCATTAATAGCCCCCTCAGCATTGGCGTCAGTGTACGCAACAACCCCCAGCACAGGTGTCAGTGGATGCATTAAAAACCCCAAACATTGGTGTCAGTGAGGTCAGTGTATGCAATAATAACCCCCAGCACACGTGCAGTGCACGTAATAGTAACCTTCAGCACAGGTGTCAGTGCATGCAATAATAGCCCCCCAGCACTGGTGTCAGTGGATGCCATAACAACCCCCAGCAAAAGTGTCAGTGGACACAATAATAACCCTTAGTACTGGTGTCAGCGCATGCAATAACAACCCCCAGCATTGGTGTCAGTGCACACAATAATAACCCCCAGCACAGGTGTCACTGTACACAATAACCCCCAGCCTTGGTGTCAGTGGACACAATAACAACTCCCAAACACAGGTGTCAGTGCATGCAGGTATAACTCCCAGCAATGCTGTCAGTGGATGCAATAAAAACCTCCAGCATTGGTGTCAGTGGACACAATAATAACCCTCAGCACTGGTCTCAGTAATAACTCCCTCCCCCACACTGGTGGTCAGTGTCATTAAAATGTAACCCCTCCCATGATCACCAATGTGGGGGGTAGGGGTTAACCCCCATCTCCCACCTTCATTGGTGGACATGGAAATGTTAACTCCTTCCTCAAATTCTGCCTGCTCCAGTCCCATTCCCCTACTTCCTGTGCTCTGGTGTTGGACAAGGTGTAGCAGGAATAGTAATCCATGATATCAAATCCTGCCGGATGAGCTTTCCTCAGCACACACTTGCTCCTTCTGCTCAGTTTACACCACCCTATTGCAGGTGAGTAGGAAGGTAGGACGGACTGACGAGGCCGGTCGCATCCCCATCCCACTCACACAACAAGCAGCAATAGCCAGGAAAGAGGAGGATCTGCCTCAGGGTTGTTCCTACAGTCCTGCACCAGAGCACCTAAAACTAGTGAAAGAGGCAGAGGGAGAAGATTCCAGAGCAGAATCCTCTTTCCAGCAGCTATCACAGCCCTGCATAGTGCTCTGTTCTGAATGACAGGAGTGACGGCAGTGTCACTCATGTCATTCAGTTAGCTGGAGAGCAGAGCACTCGTCATCTGTCAGCGCCCCTCTCCACTTAGCACCTCTGCACCCAGGACATGTGCCCTTTCTGCCCACCCCTTATACTGGCCCTGCATGTGATTGTAATTTTCAAATCTTGTTGGCTACTAACTATTCTTACGCAGCCCATACATGATACTTTTTTTTTCATGCCATTAGTGGGGTGGATTAAAGGAAATGCCTTTATTCACCCTATCCACAAATTCAATGGGGATGAGGGAATCCTTCCCACTGTGGTATTGTATTCTGACAGCAGGAATCCTGTTGTCAGAATATGATGATCAGTGTTGTCAGCAATAGCCATTGATAATTTGGGTAACCTGACGCCTGGTTGAACACAAGTCAATCTGGCTGAACCAGCTGAATTCCGATCCATGAACGGCATTAAAATGGCCATCGTCAGCTTGAAATATGAGCTATGGGTGGCCCTGAAATCACCACCTAATTCAACAAAAGTTGATTTAGGGCTCATGCACACTGCATCTTTAAGAAGTTGCTCCTACAGGCTTTTGAACTCTCATTTTTTCCTGTCTGGAAACTCCCCTCTATGTTAGCCAATGTGTACATGCACACCTAAGCATATTGTTTACAAGTGTTTTTTTTGGGTGTTTTGCAGACATTTTTTCCACACATTTTTTCAGGCGTATGGATATTTATCTGCCAAAAAAGAAGCTCGTTTACTTTTTTGAGCTTCAGGCATTTTGCTTCAGGCGACAAAACCTTCATATGTGAACTGGGGCCATTGAAATGAATGGGATTTTGCTTGTAGGGCGTTTTGAGACTTCAGAGATGAGCGTTTTACGAGCTGAAAAATGCTCAGGTATGAACAGGGCCTAAGGCTTTTTCAGGAGTTTACAGGCATATGCTCTTCTTACAGGCTGAAACTAAAATCCGACCAAACTCACGTTTTGAGAGGAGCTTTCGAGCAGAAAAGACACCTAAATGCCCAAAACGCGCAAAAGAGCACCAAAAAGCACAAACTTCTTCAAGCTTTTAGACAGAGAAATAAAAGTTCAAATGCCTGTAAAAGCAACTTTTTTTTTTAGCTGCAATGTTCATAAACCCTTATAGAGCAACTGATCAAAGTAGAAAATGATAGGCTCAGCATTGACTGCATCCTATCAGATGCAATCACTTTCAGATATTTAGGCAGCTGTAGCTGTCGAATACAATAGCTGGTAGCAGAGATTGATTAATCTTGGATTTTCTCTTGTTCAGCCTGTGGGTCATGTATGGCTAGTTTATGTTTTCTGCATAGCAATCAATTTGTATTTTTTATCTGCGTTCCAAGCTGGCCAGACAGGTAAGGAGAGATGAGGCTACTTGATCTAATACATCCTAAAAATCAACAATTTGGCCATATATGTGTACAGATAAAATGCACAATAATGGAATGCAAGTATTGATGTGGTTATTGCACAAATAGATTTTTCATCCCATCTAAATGATATCTAAGCAGATAATTGGGTGAGAAATTCAGTCGTGATCACCCAGGCAGTTATCTACAAGCTGGAATGAGCATTAGTTGGCAGCTTTCTAAATGAAGACTAGTGGATTTCCAGTTTTTAAATAAAGAATAATAATAGACTTTTTATAATCACCTTTTTGGTATGAAATTCAATCACATAAGAAAGGTTGCCTGGGTGGCAGTTCTTTGCTTCTCTGCTCATAACCCTAGGTCATTAAGATAACAGATTAGAGCAGGGGTGAATAAAAAACAGAGATAACATATCACTCTGCAAAATGGACGGGAGCCAAGGTCAGTAAATGCTGCACAGGAATATACTATATTGTGAACAACCTTGCTTATCATTAGATTACAGTATTTCATCATACCAGATTTGTAATAACTCTGTACAGGACT
Source organism: Pelophylax lessonae (assembly GCF_965119305.1). Lineage (NCBI taxonomy): Eukaryota > Metazoa > Chordata > Amphibia > Anura > Ranidae > Pelophylax > Pelophylax lessonae. The sequence continues at coordinate 211,763,809 of NC_138769.1, read as the reverse complement.
TGAAAAAGCAGCTCTATACAGTATAGTAAATAAAAAATGGGTAAATGTGTGACTTCAACAACATGGACAACTTCTCCTATATACAGTCTCTATATACAGCTCCTCATCTTCCTCCAGCACAGTTTTACTTGCAGAACTCGCCTATGTCACCCTATTGTGGTTTTGTAGCAAAGGCCCATTACAGGCAGGGACTCAGTATTAATGATTATGGTGTCACTGTGCTTGATTGGCCAGCAAATCCATCTGACCTAAACCCCATAGAAAATCTGTGGGGTATTGTCAAGAGGAAGATAAGAGACACCAGACCCAACAATGTAGACAAGCTGGAAGCCACTATCATAGCAACCTGGGCTTCCATAGCACCTCAGCAGTGCCACAGGCTAATCGCCTCCATGCCACGCCACATTGATGCAGTTAAGTCCCAACCAAGTATTGAGTGCATACTATACTGTACATGGACATACTTTTCAGTAAGCAAACATTTCTGTATTTAAAATCCTTTTTCTTATTGGCCTTATGTAATTCTAATTTTCTGAGATACTGAATTTTGGGTTGTCACTAGCTATAAGCCATAATCATCAAAATTAAAAGAAAGAAATGCTTAAAATATATCACTCTGTGTGTAACGCAGCTATATAAAAGTTATGAGTTTCACTTTTTTAACTGATTTACTGCAATACATTTTTTGATGATATTCTAATTTTATAAGATGCACCTGTATATGGAATTTTTGTTTATTTTTTTACTAGTAATGGCAGCGATAGCGACTTATCAGTGGGACTGTCATATTGCGGTGGACAAATTAGACATTAATTGACACTTTTTTGGGAACCAGTGACACTAATACAGTGATCAGTGCTAAAAATATGCACTGTCACTGTACTAATGACACTGGCTAGAAATGAGTTAACGTCAGGGGCGATCAAAGGGTTAACTGTGTGTCTAGCCAGTGTTTTTGTAGAGTGTGAAAAACTGAATTTTTGTAAAATCTTACCTGTAAAATTCCTTTCTCTGAGTCCTCCGACAGTCGCCGCCTCTCCATATTCGTCACTATGGGTTATTGACCTTTGCTCCGTAGGAGTAGCTAGGCAACAGAATATGTCAATATTAAAAGCTTTTAGCATATCCCACCCCCAGGGGGTGGTCCCCTCAGTTAATACCCTCCTGCTTCCTGTATCCATACCTCAGTTTCAGTAGAATAGCAGTAGAGTACATAAACAAACCCCAAAAGAGGGGCGGGGGCGGCGACTGTCGGAGGACTCAGAGAAAGGAATTTTACAGGTAAGATTTTACAAAAATTCCGTTTTCTCTTACGTCCTCTGACAGTCGCCGCCTCTCCATATTCGTCACTATGGGGATGTCCCAAAGCAGTGCATACATGAGGGGTGGGAAACGCAGCCGCGCCTAAGGCAACGCAGGACCCACATCAGAGAAAGGAACCTTACCAAAGGAAGGAAACCAGCTGGGCAGCATGAAAAAAACTTTGCTCAGCAGGAGCAACAACCCAGGAAGAACAAACAACCCAGGGATAAAAACATCCCAAACAGCCAAGGGCCCAAAAATAAGGGACCCTAAGGTACTGCCGCACTAAGAACCTTGCGGCCAAAGGAAGCATCTGCCGATGCCTGAACATCCACTTTGTAGAACTTTGAGAAGGTGTGAACGGACGACCAAGTCGCCGCCTTACACACCTGGGCCACAGAAGCCCGATGATGACAGGCCCAAGACGTACTCAGAGATCTGGTAGAGTGCGCCGTCACAGGCATAGGGGGAACTTTTCCCTTCAAAACACATGCCTGCTCAATAGTCTGTCTGATCCATTTGGCGATGGTAGAAGCCGACGCCGCCAAGCCCTTCCGAGGCCCCTCAGGAAGGGCAAATAGAGAATCTGTCTTGCGAAAGGATTTAGTCGCTGACAGGTAAACCCTGATCGCCTGAACAACATCCAAGGAATGTAAATCCACCTCCTTCGGATGCTTAGGCTTCGTGCAAAGTGAAGGCAAGACAATGTCCTCATTGAGATGAAATTCCGAGATCCTCTTCGGAACAAAAGAAGGGTTAGGTCGCAAGACCACCTTATCCAAGTGAATCACCAAATACGGAGACCTGCAGGACAAGGCTGCCAGCTCCTACACTCTGCGAGCCGAAGTGATCGCCACCAAAAAAGCGACCTTCTTGGACAACAGAGGCAACGAGATCTCCCTGATCTTTTCAAAGGGAGCATGTTGCAACACGGACAGAACAAGGTTCAAGTCCCATGGAGGCAAAGGCTCCCTCCTAGGAGGGACCAGGTGTCGCACCCCTTGAACAAAAGTGCTAACCAAAGAATTAGACGCCACAGGGCGTTGAAAAAGAACGGCCAGCGCAGAAATCTGACCCTTAATTGTGGCCAACGCCAAACGCTGGTCCACACCCGTTTGAAGGAAAGACAACACCCTAGACACCGAGTATGAGCGTGGGGAAAACCCCCTGGACTCACACCAGGCAAAATAGGCCTTCCAAGTACGGTAGTAAACCTTCCCCGAAGAAGTCTTTCTAGCGTTGATCAAAGTATGAATGACCTCCGGGGAGAGATCCCTATCCCTCAGGACCTCGGTTTCAACAGCCAGGCCGTCAAAGCCAGCGACTGTAAAGCAGGATGGAATATCGGTCCTTGAGACAGAAGATCTTCTCGAAGAGGCAGACGCCATGGAGCGTCGACCGCCAGATTCACGAGGTCTGCGTACCAAGACCGGTGAGGCCAGTCTGGCGCCACCAGAATCACCGTGAGCGGTTCCGAGGACAACCTGCGAAGGAACCTGGATAGTAACTGAAGCGGTGGGAATGCATACATCAGTCGATACTGATGCCACGGAGCCACTAACGCGTCCGACGCGTCTGCCCGAGGATCGCGCGTCCTTGCCACGAACCTTCCCACCTTGTTGTTCAGACGAGACACGAACAGGTCCACATCTGGAAGACCCCACTTCGCGCACAACATCTGGAAGACATCCGGGTGGAGTGACCATTCCCCCTGGTCCAGGGTCTGGCGACTCAGATAATCCGCCTGCCAGTTCTCCACCCCCGGAATGTGAACCGCCGTGATCGCCGGGACGTGCGTCTCGGCCCAAGACAGAATGTCGGCCACCTCCCGAGCCGCTCGGGCACTCCTGGTGCCCCCTTGGTGGTTTATGTAGGCCACCGCTGTGGCATTGTCCGTCTGCACCCGAACCGGAAGGCCCTGAAGCCTGTCCGTCCAACGTCGAAGGCAGAGATTTATCGCCCGCAATTCCAGAATGTTTATCGGAAGGGAGGATTCCCCCTCTGACCAAGTACCCTGGGCGGACAGAACGCCCAGAACACCACCCCAGCCCGACAGGCTGGCATCCGTGGTGATCACCGTCCACGAAAGAGGGCGAAAAGACTTGCCCCCCGACACCGCCGGGGACTGTAGCCACCACAGAAGATCCCTTCTGGTGCGAGGACTCAACGAGATCTGAAGATCCAGAGATTGCGGTCGCCCGTCCCACCTGGACAGGATCTCCGCTTGGAGACCCTTCATGCTAAACTGGGCAAAGGGGATCGCCTCGAAGGCCGAGACCATCAATCCCAGACACCTCATGCCCGTCCGGAGGGACGAGCACGGAACGGCCCGGAGAGACCGTACTTCTTCCTGAAGTGTCCTGAGCTTGTCTTCCGGCAGGAAGACCTTGGCCTGAACAGAGTCCAGGATCATTCCCGGGTAGGGAAGACGAACCGACGGGCACAGCGTCGATTTTGGAAAGTTTATCGTCCAACCAAACTCCTGTAGAGTTTGCATCGTGACTGACAAGTCTTGCACCAGACCCTGACTGGTCGCAGACCGAACCAGAATGTCGTCCAGATACCCCAGGACCGAGATGCCCTGGGCTCTCAATAAAGCCAGAACCGGCGCAAGCACCTTGGTGAACACCCGCGGAGCCGAGGCGAGACCAAAAGGTAGCGCCACGAATTGGTAATGATCCTCCGCAATGGCGAACCGAAGGTACCTCTGGTGACCCTCAAAAATGGGGATGTGAAGGTACGCATTCTCCCGGAACTAGAGCAGCCACCACCGAGCGCAGGGATTCCATGCGAAACTTGCGAACCCGCACAAAGCGGTTCAGAGCTTTTAAGTCCAGAATTGGACGTACCTTGCCCTCCTTCCTGGGCACAGTGAACAGATTTGAATAAAACCCCCGAAATCTTTCCCGATGAGGCACCGGAACCACCACTCCCTGAGCCCGCAGGTCCCGCACCGCCAGGTGCAGATCTCGCAAACGCTCCGGAGACAGTTGAAGATTTGAGGGAAAAAATCTGCTCGCCGGCCGAGAGAGAAACTCGATCTTGTAACCGGACCGAACGATCTCCTGAACCCACCTGTCCCGAACGCGGGCCAGCCAGGGTTGAAGAAAACCGAGCAAACGTCCCCCCACCCCAGAACTGGGTGAGGGCGCCCCTTCAGGCCGCATTGTTATGGGCAGCGGACCCGGACTGGCCGGACTTCTGCTTACCTGTCCACGGCTTCTTTTGGGAGCCTTGACCTTTGAATAGTTTGCCCTTATAGTGCGACCGAAAGGCACGAAAGGACCCCTGAGAGGGTCTAAACGAAGCATGCTTCTTACCTTGAGCACCCTTAGCCTTGTGAGACTGGGGCAAGAGCGTGCTCTTACCCCCAGAGATCCCCTTTATCAGCGTATCCAGGGAGTCGCCAAAAAGGCGAGATCCCGTATAGGGCAGATTAGCTAAAGTTTTGCGAGAAGATTGGTCCACAGACCAACATTTCAGCAAATCAAGCGGCGTGTCAACACCGCCACGCTGTGCACACGTGCAGCCAAAGGGATTCCATCTAAGTCCGCATCACACAAATACATGACACCCTGATGAATTTGATCCACCATAGCTAACGTCGTCGGCGGGGCAGAATCAGCCACCAGGACGCGCCTGAGCACCTGCGTCCAATCTGCGACAGCCTGAGCTGCCATAAGGGAAGCAAAAATAGCTTTTAGCATGGAACCGGTAACCGAGTAAGTATGGCGGGCAAGAGACTCCAGTCTCCTGTCCGTGGGATCCCGGAACACCGGGGTATCCTCTGCTGGAATCGCAGTAGATTTATTCAAAACCGCCACCGCGTGATCCACCGGAGGCGGCACACACCAACGTTCATTAGTGGCGGGTGTGAAGGGGTAACGCAGCTTGAACCTACTTGGCACAGCAAAAGGCTTCTTTATATTGCGCCATTGTTCACTAACAGCGCGCTGAAAATCCTCAGTGCAAGGAAAAACCTGCGATGATTTGCGTCTCCGCTACGTCCCATAAGAGGCCAGGACGGCAGGAGGACATGGTTCATCCTGCAAATGCAGCGTTTGTTTGATAGAAGCAACCAATTCATCCATGATTGCAAGCTCTTCAGACGAGCCAGGGGGGGAATCATCAACCCCTTCAACCTCTGCCTCCCCTTCCAACCCTACAAAGTCCAGGGACGAACGGGACCCCGATAAGGGGACCCCAGCCATAGCAGCCCAGTCACCATCACCCTCTGAATCAGAGGAAATTGAAACTCTGGGCCGTTTTGTGGATTGAGCAGCCACAAGCATCTGCACCTGAGCAGCTAGGTTAGCCACAATGGTAGCCAAGTCGCCCCCCTCGGGGGAAGCAGCAGACCCTTGGCCCCCCACTAAAGTGGGAGGAAATTTGCTTTCTTGAGAATCCATGCCCCAAAAGTTTGCAGGAAAAAAAGGGGTACTGCCCCTTTAAGAGCGCGGCGAGCGTAGCCCACCGCACACACACAGCACACACCGACCCCCACAGGGAGAAGTACAAAAAACTTAGGCAAGGAATACAGGAATAAGGAAGGTAAACCTGGAGAGATCCCTCAGGCTGCTGCATCGATCGCTGGTCTCAGGGCAAAGGAAGTGATGTAATACAGACCGCTCCTATAAAGCCTATGGAAGGCTCCACAAACATGGCCGCCGGTGGGGGACTGCAAAGGCAGAGCATGCAGCGCTGACATGTGGTCTGAGCGATCGCCGCCAAAATGGCGGCGCTTGGCGCCAAAAACGCCGCTCTCCTCACACAGTCATGGCCAGCATATGCTAATAATAAAAAAATGGCGGACCGCAGCAGCGGCCGCCGCATGTATGCATAAACATGTCTCACATCATGCCCCACAGCAGACAGCATGTCACACAGAAACAATACACCGCTAGCAACACAGCACAGTGCAGGATGGCCCCCCTCCTTGCAGCCCACAGAAAGCAGCAAACCAGACAGGGAGCCCAATAGTGTGTACAGAAATGCAGGGTTACACAGTCCCAGACTGACACCCACTAAACAGACAGGTCCCCACACAGAGTACACTTACCTTCCGAACGGCGTGGGGAGCCCGCCCAAGCGATTAAGCCGCTGCACAAAAGACAGGGAGAGTCGCAGCCAGGACGCAGTAGAACTGCGGTGCGAAACCGTATGGCGTCCAGTGAAGTAGCCACCACACCACATGCCAGCATCCCTGCAGCGAACAGGGATGGGTCGTTCACACATGCCAGGAAAAAACCTGACTGAACGCTCGATGGCAGGCTGGGAAGCCACTGGCCCACAACCTGCGACCAGGGGGGCCAGCCCGAGACCCAGCCCGCACGATCCTCTTCATCAGAAGAACTAACTAATGCTAAAAAAAGTAACAGCTAAGTAAAGAGAGAGAAAAAACTCAAATAAAATCAAAAAAGAAGATAAAGGCTGAGACAAAAAGCCCCAGCACAGAAACAGCCTGCTACTCCTGAGAGCTAGACAATGAAACTGAGGTATGGATACAGGAAGCAGGAGGGTATTGACTGAGGGGACCACCCCCTGGGGGTGGGATATGCTAAAAGCTTTTAATATTGACATATTCTGTTGCCTAGCTACTCCTACGGAGCAAAGGTCAATAACCCATAGTGACGAATATGGAGAGGCGGCGACTGTCGGAGGACGTAAGAGAAAGTGCTTTTACTAGAGGAAGACATGGATCCTTGTCCCTGCTTTGCAGGAACACAGGATCCATGCCTTCCCTATTGACAGAACAGTAATTTAGCTTGTTTACATAGGTAGACTGCCATTCTGCCTCTGTACCGAATGATCAGTGGGTGTCGGCAGACATCAAGTCAGTATGTATAATCACAGTGGAAGCAGACCACCGGTGGCACGCAATGCGCTCCTCCTACCCAGAAGTGTCAAATCAGGTACTAGGTATGTGATCCGGCGCAGCAGTGCCACCTTGCTGTCGTATATGTAAGTTATATGGTCAGCAAGTGGTTAAAATAGAACTGAAAGGTAAAAGGTTTGTGTATATGTATAAGAAACCTTAGCGCTAACTTTTTCCCCTTTTTTAAAAGTCATCACATACCCTTTGTTCTCATCTGCATAAGGAGCTCAGAGAGCAAGGGGAGGAGAAACAGCATTACACTGATCAAGAAAAAGGGTAATAGCACCCCACGGTTCAGCGCTTGCAAATAAACAATATACAGTGGGATGCATTACACTGAACTTCCCCATGAATGGCTGTGCAGGGAGGGGAGTTCAGCACAGATCTCATTATTGGAGGAGAGCAAGCTGAGTTCCCAGCACAGCCAGAAATCTGACCATGCTGTGCTCCCATGACTAGTGTGGTCTTTTTGAATAGGAAAGCAGAGAGACTGTCAGGAACACCAGGGAAGCAATACAAAGAGAACGAGATACATTTTTTATCCAAGTACATGGTAGAGCAGGAACCTATCAGGAAAATTAAACATTGGGGTAAAATTTTCTTTAATGTATAGAATGCATTAAGGTAAACAAAAACCTTTTGAGCTTAGAACCACTTCAAGCCAAGTCCTTGCTTATCTCTGTAGCTGCAGGCACTGTGGGGAAATGTCCTCAAAGATCACAACAGAGTCACTCAATTCACATCTCCATCAAATTGCATGCAAGTAATGACTCTACATTGGTTTCTCGTTACAGCATTTTTATTTTTTGGTCCTGAATTTATTGTACAGTAGTAAAAAAGTTTGCCTTTATGTGCTATATTTTACTATTTATCATATTACTTTCAAGGACTGGTGGCTTTCAATCCACACTATGGATCTTTTTTTTGCAAAGAACACAAATGTACGACAATATAATAAATCATGATAAAAGTTTATTGATTGCAAAGTTTAATTAGATACACTTTGTGCAGTTTAGACTATAGACTGTATTTTAATCTTTACATTTTTTAAATCAAATTTGATCTTTATATATCTACCAAAATATGAAATAGTAACACATGAATGCAGCAGCTATGACATAACACATGAAATCATGGTCATAGAACAAAATACTGTCAAGTAAACTCAGATGGCTTCCTAAAGAAAACCAAGATTGTCTGTTCTGTTCTAAATGAAATATCTTTTAATTAAAAAAATAAACTCACGTATAGACGGATATTTTATTAAAGGATAAGTGTAAGTTTAAGGTCCCTCACACCTATGCATTTTAACGCACGTTAGCGCATGTGCAAAGATTTCCCATTGTTTTTGTGCCCGCTGTGCTGACCTGCATTGCTGAAAACGTGAGTGTGTTTGGGGGGGGGGGGGGGGGTGAGGGTGTATGTGAACTTTTTATTTGCTTCTTTTTGGTCTGCTAAATATATCAATGAAAGTGTTTTTTATATGTTTTAGAAGTGCAAAGTCCACACCCTGAGCGTGGCAGCACACTGAGGAGCTCATCAGTCTCCTCCTTGCACTACTGCACACCTACATGACTCCTTGTGCTGCTTCTCTCTCAGCTCTGCTGCTCACACTGCACAGTGGACTGCAAAAGGCCAATACCAAATCAAACGTATTTATACCACTTTTTTTTTTTTTTTTTTTACAAAAATACATTTAACCACTTCTGGACCAGAACTTTTTACCCCTTTAGGCCATTTTTTGCGATATGCCACTACGTTACTTAAACTGACAATTGCGTGCGATGCTGTACCCAATTAAAAATGATGTACTGTTTTTCCCACAAACAGAGCTTTCTTTTGGTGGTATTTGATCTGCGGGTTTAATTTTTTGCGCTATAAAAAAGAGTGAAAATTCTGAAAAAAAAAAAAAACAATATTTTTTACTTTCTGCTATAAAACATATCCAATAAAAAAAATTAAAAGAAAATCTAATTTTTTCATAAATTTAGGGCAATATGTATTCCGCTACATAATGCATTTTTGGTAAAAAAAAGAAATCCCAATAAGTGTATATTGATTGGTTCGCGCAAAAGTTATCATGTCTACAAACTGGGGGATAGATTTATTTTATTTTTATTTATTTTATTTTTTTCTAATAGTAATGGTAGCGATCAGCGATTTTTAGCGGTACTTCGACATTGCAGCGGGCAGATCGGACACCTAACTGACACTTTTGAGGGGACCAGTGACATTACTACAGTAATCAGTGCTACAAATATGCACTGATACTGTACTAATGACACTGGTAGGGAAGCGGTTAACCCAGGGGCGATCAAAGGGTTAAGTGTGTCCCTAGGGGATGCTTTCTGTGTTGAGGATGGACTCACTAGATCTACATACAGTAAAGATCCATGTTCCTAAATAGCAGGAACACAAGATCCCTGTGTTCATCTCTGACAGAATGGTGGTCTTGCCTTGGAGCGATTGCAGGTGGCTGGCGGACATCGCGTCTGCCCGGACAAGCTGAATGGCTCCCCCTCTGGCCAAACAGCGTGCGTTGCCACTGGCTGTTGCACGAAACAATGTACAGCTACGCCTTTCACACAATAGAGCCGACTTGCTGCAGTATATGTACGGTTGGCGGTTGGCCAGTGATTAATGATGTATTTGTGATTGCATTATTTTGTGCCTTTTATATCTGCCTGAAATTCTGCTTTAAATTAGGCCTGTATTCCTAGCTCAAATGAAAACTAAAGCCTAGTACACACTATGAGAAAATCAGACGACCGATCCTCCCAATTTCCATGAAAGTACGTATTATGATGTAACGGAAATTGATTGTAATGAAAATTCTTGAATGACAAAGGCAAATGTAGGCAAGTGTGTCAGCGTCTTCCAGGTCGTGGTATTTTCTATTTCATTATTTCTGTTCAATGACTGTGCACATTTAGCAAAAATTGGACGATGTACTGTATTCACATCTGAGAAAATATTTCTAGCTTTCACCTTTGGTTTTTGTCATTTGAACAGTCAGAATTGACTTTCAAAAACACTATACTAACGATCAGATAATCAACCGATCAGTGCTCATACGGAAATTTCCGTCTGATTTTCTTATGGTGTTTATGGGCCCTAAGGACAGCACCGAGTAAAAGGCACCATGAGATGGCTTAGCATACCTTGAACTATCCCTTTTGACCTTGAAGGAGCTTTTTCTCTTATTTGAATATGCTCAAAAGTCTAAACTTGCCAGTGTGAGCAAAGCCTAGTCAAGTATGCCAATACATTTAAAAAGTTGGTATTTGCATATGGCTATGAGTTGCTTTAGTGCTCTGTGGGTTGCGTGATGGAAATGTATGATTTTCAAAGTAAAACTGCACATAAATCAGGAAGAAAAATCTATGTATTAAAAAGACAAATTACTTTCATGTTCAGTAAACAGGGAGTTAGAAATCCCCAACCTCAGTTATACAGCACAAATAAGATTTAATATAAAAAAAAAAACAAAAAACAAATCAAAATAAACAGTTTCAAGACATTTTCCATATAACACATGGCAATAATGCTAAGTGAATTTAAACTACCTAAGAATATTAAGTGGAGTGATTAGCATCCAAACCAAGTGAAAATCAAAGGCAAGTGAAAGAAATATCTGAATTTTATGAAGAAATAAAAATCTACAGCTTCCCTTTCACATATTTACTGCTCTAACAGTTGCTAAAATGTAAAATTATGTGTTCATGGTATTTGCATTACTGTTTTCCAAGATTGTATTATATTTCAAAGTTTTTTTTTTTTTTTAATTCATAGTTTGTATAAAAGGAATGAATTTAAATAGTAATGTTGAGCATTTAAATGGGTTTGCTAGAACATCTGTAGAATAAAGCCAGCCATAGACAGTTTGAATCTCGGTCCGTTCAGCAGGAACCAACTGAGATTTGAACCATATATGGGCATACTGAATGCAACCAAGTTGTTCGATTGATCAACTTACAACCACAACCAGCCTGTTGGATTTTTGTGACAGTAGCTAGCGGCTACTGTTATAGCCGCTAGCAATAATCACTATGAAGACTGATTTTTCCCTGGCCCCTCTTTTGTCATTTACCTAGGTGAATGATGTCAGTTTGCTCTCTGGTGCCTCTCGGGTAATATGATATGGATATTCCAAGAGGGGCAGGGAGCATCCATTTATAAAAGTAGGAGGGGGCAGGCCCAGAGGCACGTCATCGGGAGGAGTGCCTGTGCCTCCCAATGACATCCCGGAAGAAGTTGGCAGCGTGGGACCTGACTGCTGGCTATAGAGAAGGGGATCGCAGTGGGACAATGCTGGATTCACTGGGTGGGCCCGTATCCTTCCTGTGCAGAACACCGCATCAGGTAGGCAAAAAAAATTGTAGGGGGTGTCACGGCACTGACGTGTACTCACCCCCTCCTGAGCGCCCGCGGCTTCAATCGCAGTGGAGTCGCCACACTCGCCGCTCTCAGAAACCAATCTTCCGGGTCTGTTCCCTCTCTCCCTCTTGCCGCCAAGGTCCACGCTGAGCACGCCATCGTAGCAAGATGGCAGCTGCCATGCGGACCCAGTGTTCTGTACAGGGCTGCAGATCTGGTAGGGGAAGAAAGGTCAGGGACTATTGTGCAAATCAAGATGGCGCCGGGTCCCTGACTTCCCTTTATAGCTCCTGTGTGCCCCACCTACTGATGGGAGGTGGTCGGTCATGTGATCCTGGCTCTCTATTTAAACCAAGCATGCCTTCCAGTCAGTGCTTGGTTATTTTCCTTGCTCTCATATACCTGCCTTTTGTCCTGTTTCTCAGCTTGTGTTCCTGGTTCCTGACCCTTGATCTTCTGTTTGACTCTCCCTACCTGCCACCTGACCTGACTCTGGATTGATCGACTTCTCCTGCCAGCCGCCTGCCCTGACTTCGGATTGACTAACCTCGCTTTCTGCTTCTTCCCATTAAAGGCCTCCGTGCCACCACAGACCCTGTCCCCACTTCCAGGTGCTCCTGAGGGTCGTGATTGTAAGGGAGTGCTGTTCCGCTGCAATTGGGTTCTGTCACTGCTGCAGGACCCCAGGAGTGTTGTGACAGGGGGGTTGGGTAAAGTTTGGCTTTAAGGGGACCTGTGGTTAGCAATGATCCTGAGGCCTGACTTCAGCCCTTCTATACAGAAACCTTCACAATTTAATTTTCTTTAACAGCCTCTCTAATCCTCCCATCCCACAGCCCATAGTGCCTGCATGGGCTGCTAAGGTTATTGTTACATCACTGTATTAGGCTGGCACTACATGGATCAAAATTTGCTTGGTTCAGCTGGAACTGGCCAAATTAAGATCCATGTATGGTTATTCCTGTTCTTCAATCAACTTCTAATGAACCAGCATGTTGGTAAATTTTTGCTCGATCAGCGCATGCAGCCAATCTGTTGCAGTGTGATTAGTGTGTTTTGTCCTGCTGTCAAAATTCAAAGATACAGTGGGAAAGATTCCCACATCCACATTAAATGTGTGGATGGGGGAATGGGTTCAGTTTATTCGGCTTCCTGAACAAAAAAAACTGAATCATGCATGGCCAGCTTTAGTCCCTTGATCTGTTCCAACCTTGTTTACGCTTTAGGGTGTTCCTGCTCACATTCTAGTATCTCCAGTCTGTCTCCTCCCTAATATACAATAAACTGTAAATCTAAAAGGGAAGGTAGAATTCATTATTACCATGATAAGCGTGCAGACTGAAGTCCCAAAGAGATTTAGGAAACAAATGGAAGAGACATACTCTCTGGTATACATTACAAAGTAATTGTTTTGGCAGATTGATTAAAAAGAACATAGCATAATGTTTTATCTTATTAAATATAATTTATTGTTAAGAACTATTCTATTATATATTCTGACACATATTCGACCAATATTTTTAACTGAAAATACTACATGCTGACATATGAAGGTCACATCTGAAGTCTCAACCACATGTACACACAAGGGCACGCTTGAGATGAAGGCATTTGGCCAAGCCAAGAAAGTAGGCCTTTGGATTGTGGGAGGAAATCCATAAGAGCACACAGGAAAAGTACAAACTGCATGCTAATGAGGTTAAAATCCTGAACCAACAGCTGCAAGGCAAGAGAGTGTTCACTTTGACATCATATTGTCCACTCACTAGATCTTGTATCATCTACAAGATTTAATACCGTTAACACATAGAGTACCGTATATACTCGAGTATAAGGCGACCCGAATATAAGCAGAGGCACGTAATTTTACCACAAAAAACTGGGAAAACATATCGACTCGAGTATAAGCCTAGGGCGGGGAAATGCAGCAGCTACTGGACCCAACTGGACAACCACGAGACCCAAAACAGGGGCTGCGGGCATGGTGCAGGGGCTGCGGACATGGTACAGGAGATGGTACAGGCATGGTAGAGGAGATGGTACAGGATATGGTACAGTATATGGTTCAGGCATGGCACAGTATATGGTACAGGCATGGAACAGTATAGGGTTCAGGCATGGCACAGTATATGGTTCAGGCATGGCACAGTATATGGTACAGGCATGGCACAGGATATTCAGTGCTGTGGGCATGGTAGAGGAGAATCTCCTGTACCATGCCCGCAGCACTGCACCTCCTGGGGAGATGCAGGGGCTGTGTGCGGAGGAGTCTCACTTACCTTTCCGCCTTACATTTAAAAACCGGCGTCAACACGTCACCATGCATGCGCCGTCTGCCCGGAAATACCTGAACTTGTATGGGCTTTCCCCAGCTGCGGCGGCGCATGCGCACTGACCGCGGAAAAGGTAAGACCGTGACTCGAGTATAAGCCGAGGGGGGCTTTTTCAGCATAAAAAAACATGCTGAAAAACTCGACTTATACTCGAGTATATACGGTAGCTTGATGTCTTATCAAAACATGAGTACTCTCAGCTCAATGTAAAGTTTTTATGTTTAAAGTGTATGCTGGGTCTTTAAAAGAATAAAACATGAGACAATATGCAGATCTTACAAAGATTCACTGTATTTGCTTTTTTTTTGCCCTCAAATTCACTTTAAAGGCTATGCTTAGTAGGTTCTTTATCTGATAGTTTCCTTAGCTTTGTAGCTAACGGCTCTTCTGCCATCAAAGGCCTTTCAGTCTGGTAAGTATAGGATAAAATACTGCTGCGTTTGGATGCATATAATGTGTGGATCTGATACACCAAATTGCACACCTGTGTACATGAGCCCTAATGATGACAGATCCTCATAAGCTCTAAAAAATAACTAAGGGTTATTTATGGAACTTGCAGTTTTTTTATTTTCTTAGCAACCTAAGTAAGGATCTATTTAACAGTGGATAATAGGTAAATGTTTTTAGAACTACTTGACTTGATGCCTATCAACATCTTTATGCTTTACAGTATGGGTGCATTATTCCATATCATTTTTAAGGGTCACACAGAAAGTTTATGGTTGATGAAACCATTTACTGCATGTTCTTGGCCTGCTCTCTATCCTGAGCTACTTTATTGCTCAGGTACATAAACCCAAGGATACATTACAACCAATAACAGATGATCTACTGCACTTTTTGTTAAATTACATGTTAAAATCTCATAGCTATTGTTTTATCTTTGGGAGGTATTATTTATGATCACTTTTTAAGTTAATTTTTAAAAGATTTTCTTTTCTTTTTTTTTCTTTTTTATCAGTAAATCCAAGAATCTATGAAGCAATAAAAATGGGTTTGTCCAGTTTATGAACACATTTAAAATCTGATTCTAAAAATGGATACATCCAAATACCAAAGTGGTTGATTTTCATGAAGACTTGGTCAAATGAAAATAACAAAAAATAATATTAAACTCGAAAAACAAATCCTTTCTTGTGTGCGAAGAATCCAAGAGTGGCCACTGCTAAGAAAGTAGAGAAGCCAATGAACCTCACTAAACCTTGAGGAGATGGCAGATTTCTTTCCAAAAAAGATTTGTTGAATGGCAATGCAGGGACATCCTACAAGGTAAAGATCATTTGTTAGATGGTTTGTCATGCAAATTACTTTTGAAGTTCATACATGTCATTCCTGCTGTTTATAAGAATTCATTAAAAAATATCCATAATTCATTAAAAAATACCCATCTTTTTTTCCTGAACACATTACAACACAGAAAAAGGGAATTGCATTATTAAAGTAGATCTAAAACAATGAAGACTCTCATAAACTGCAACATGTTAAAGTAGTTGCTGTTGTTGTCAGTCTTTTATGGGCCTGTGTAGATAGTTTTTGGGCCTGTGTCAATGGCATCAGCTGGACATCAGTGTGAGATGCTTCTGAGATCATTCAAAATTTGTATTTACATGCGCATTTGGGCTGAAACTGATTTCCTTTGACCTGCTTCAACAGGTTTTGCATTCCTATAGACTTGTATGGGGATAAAAAATCTGCTTGAAGTGAACAAAAGCCCATTGGCATAGGCCAGTGATGGCAAACCTTGGCACCCCAGATGTTTTTGAACTACATTTCCCATAATACTCATGCACTCTGCAGTGTAGTTGAGCATCATGGGAAATGTAGTTCCAAAACATCTGGGGTGCCAAGGTTCGCCATCACTGGCATAGGCCCTAAGTCTGAACTGTTTAACTTATACCTGGTTATTCTGCCATGAAGGCTTTTACCCAGGCATCTAATTTTATGGGGGTACCACTGTCTTTAAATTGTGCCCCTGGGTTGTCATGAGACACATTGTGCAGTAATGATCCACTGCTGTCACTACCAGGAGGCTTAAAGTGAACCTTGCAGTATGATGAGAAGTCTGCTTACACTGTTTAGGCTCCCTTTCCCTTCAAAATCACCTATAATTGGTAGATGTAGACTTCATGCACACAGGGCATTTGTACAGCTGCTTTTAGGAGCGTCAGACTTTTTTTTTGCAGCTTAAAACGCCCCTGCATGTTATTCTATGGCCTCATGCACACACAGCCTTTTAGGAGCTGTAAGTGGCATAGGCGTTTTCAAGCCATAAAAAAAACCCAGCAGCAGCACCGTTAGGCTGTAAAAACACCTGATGCGCCTAAATGCGGCTAAACGCGTGTTAACCCTGTATACAGCCTTAAGCCGAGTCAAGCATTTTTAAGCTATAGTAGTTTGGATTTGAGAGTGGAAAATCAAAGAGGGCAGAGAAAGGCTGCTAAACGCTAACGCTGCTAAACGTGGTTAAATGCACATTAACGCCAATGCAAAATGCTTCTAAAAGCGCGTTTTACAGCTGCTTTTTCCTGGCGTCAGCCCTGGCTTTGAAGCTCATTTTTTCAAATGCCCTGTGTGTATGAGGCCATAAACTTACCTCGCCCTTCTATTCTATTTGTGTTTATGCAAAGATAATATTACTCTCCTTCTAACTAGATCCTGGGCAGTACAGAGCAGCCTAAAGCTTGGGAGAAGACGCTCTTGCAACTGCCTGAGTATTTTCTTGCAAGGTTTTGCCTGCTCTGTATTCCCCAGGATTGTTCCCAGAATGAACATTACACCCATTAATATGTAAGACGGGGTTAAATTAATTATAATTTTTTTTTTTACAGTACCAATAGTAGGTAATCTGCGAAAGGGGGGGGGGGGGTCCGGAAAATGTGAACGTTCATTGCATTTTAATACAAGGTTCACCTTAAACAATCATGTGTAACTAATACTGCAGTGGGTGCATGGAGACAGAGTGGTTGTAAGAGACTAGAGGTCAGCAGCTTTAAGATGTAAAAAGGGCTATTAATGGGGATGATGGCCACCCACACTGGGTATTGAGTGATAGGTCCTACCTAATCTATTAAGATGTAAAAAAGTATAAATAGAAGGAGAAAAAAAGATGAAAAGAAGCAGAAAAAGGATTTCATGAAAAATTGATTATGATACACAGCTTTAGCAGCTAAATGTTACACAGTAAGGGATTCAATTTACTTGGATTCTTGTATCCCGTAAAGATGTGTCTTTTTGATAACATTGAGGCATTTCTAAAAGTAATATCTGACCCCCTATGAATATGACTTAAAAAAGGCTGTATAAACTTTACAACTCTGCTGGATGATTTATGTATAAATGATAAGTATAGGTAAAATTAAAGACCAACTACAAAATAACACAAGCATTACAAAGTGGGTCTGTTACAAATAATGATGAGCAAATTGATTTACAAATCAGGAAAATTGCAGAATGCAATAATTCACCTTGATATATATCAATGTAAAGTCTTCCAATTTTCAGAGAATCATACAATTCTCAGGTCAGACATATCTGCAAAAATTTCAGTCACTTAAAATGAGTAAATTAGCACTTCTCTCGAGTATAACTAGTTGAAAATAAGGCAAGGCTTACTTTCTAATATTAAAGTATAATATTAGTAATATAAAAGTGATGTAATATTAAAGTGAACCTTGCACCTAAAATGTTTAAACACCCTTTTGGCAAGATTTGGGTAATGTAGAGTTCTCCAAATAGTGTCAGGATGGGGATCTAAACCCACAACCTTAGCTTAGTCTGGCAATAGCTCTGCTGGCTGAGCCACCTGAGATACTGGACAGCATCCTGTCTGAATCCTTGAATAACCTTGTCTTGTACATTGTTTCTGGTCAACATTGAACCACTTGCTCCTCCCATGAACTTCCTATTTAACCACTGCCTTTGCACTTCCTGTTTGCCAGATTAGGGTGCTCTATCCAGCCGATATCTTGCTCCTTTGTGCACCTGCAGCTGTCCTTATCTCCACTACCACTCATTACCTACCTTTGGCTTGTTCCTCAATTGTGCGTTTGCTCGTTCAAAACCTGCAACCACTTGTTACTAACCTTTGGCTTGTTTATTGATCATGCTTCTGCTTGATCCCTACCTGCTATATCTGCTACTGGACCTCAGCTTGCTCACCTCCTGGTGAGGCGATCCTGAGGACCTGGTACTTGTACGCAGTAAAACCCATCTCCATCAGGAAACCTGGTGAATTGCGGTTAGTGTTTAAACCCCACACCTCAGTTGAGCCTGTGTTATGTGCCAGGGTGACCTGCTTTTGTACTTTTTCAGCTATTTGGTGGGAGCCTTTCTACTGCTATTACTACTGGTCTCTGAGCCTGACCCTTGACTGTGACACAGAGAAGACACTGTGTTGCAGCATCCATGCAAGATTTGAAGTACTTAGTGTTCCCCAGGACCTTAGGTGAGTATAATATATTTTTTTCTATTAAAGCTGTTTTTTTAATCTTTTAAATTTTGTGTGTTACATGTGTTTGCAGTGCAGATTACCCTGCAAAGCATAAGACACTAGTCTGAGCTCTCCTTCCACTTCCACTGCTTCTGTATAAGTGGATTACACATAGTGGGCTCCATTCACAGAACCAGATAGCATGCGATATGTAGGTATCCAAGTGCATTTTTCCTAAATACTGCATGCGATCCTGAAACTGTCAATCTACTATACCATTCTGCGGTATTTACTGCCAAACACTGAAAATGCTCGGTAAAAAAGGAAAAGGGACTCTTCCCCACACCCCTGGGCAGTGGTTGGCGGCGGTCTGCGTGTAGTGTAAAAAAAGACAGGAGGCAGTTTTTGAGTTTTTAAAGAACTGTCATGCAGCGGAAGCCTTTGTCGGAGGCGGAGATTTTTTTTTTTTTTCTAAAGGTCAGCGGTGACAGCAGGCAACGTGATTGACGATGGATCTACACCGGGGGACATTTTTTTAAAAAATAAACTGCCTCCTGTCTTTTTTTACACTACACTTTTTTTTGTGGTAATGGGGGCCGGGGGGCTTCCTTGTTAAATGGGGTTTCCAGATTCCGATAAGCACCCGACCTGCAGACTCCCACAACCTCCAGCCAGGGTTGTGGGGAAGAGGCCCTTGTCCACATCATGCATCCCCACCCATGTGGCTTGGTATGGTTCAGGAGGAGGTTGGTGCCCCCCCCCTTTCTTGACCTGCTGGGCTGCATGCTCAGATAAGGGTCTGGTATGGATTTTGGGTGGGGACCCCATATCATTTTTTTTTTTAGTTTTAGCATGGGGTTCCCCTTAAAATTGCATACCAGACCCGAAAAGTCTGGTATAAATTGGGGGAAGGGGGACCCCACGCTGTTTTTTTTTTTTCTTAATTTTTCACTGCTGGCAATTCTTTTTTTACATTTAGCTGTCAGCAGGTTTTAAATTATTGCATGTTTTCACTATTAAAATAATGCATGACTTCATAAAATAATTCATACAGTATTTTAGTAGCGTTTTTTGGTGAACGCCAAAAACATTTTGAAAAATGCTGTGCGGTATTTTACTGCACACTTGGTAAGATACCGCTTTGTGAATGGAGCCCAATATCACCTAATACAATAAGAAACGACGCAAGTCAGTTCTACTCATCAAGAAACAACACTGCAATCACACATAGAGAACAACACAGAAACTTTTAGTATACTACCTGCTACTATTCCTTGAATTTAGTGTGCAGAGAGGGTCCTAAAACCCTCTCCCTGGTGAGCCCCACCAAATAACTAACTGTTATATTACTAGAAATAGTTTTTTTTTTTAACCCAGTAAAATTATTTTACCTGCTTCCTTGAGATCCTGCATTATCCAGCACTTCGGGGAGGTTCAGATTTCTAGTCCACCGCTGCCCTCAATAGTTCAATCCAATGGCACTATGCCATTACTGTAGCTTGTAGTGAGCAGGAGTGGTGTGTCAGATTCTGCAGAATGATTAACTGGCATTTTATTTCTTTACTACTGCAGAAATCAGTGCTATGGACGGCAGGAGAGGGGAGTATCCAGGGTTTTCTTTGCATGGGCAGCTTTATTATCAATCTTTATTTTAGTGACACAATGGGGTTGATTTACTAAAACTGGGGAGTGCAAAATCTGGTGAAGCTGTGCATTATAGTCCATCAGCTTTTAACTTCAAGCTTTGACAAAAAAAAAAAAAAAATGGAAGCTGGTCATTTTCTATGCAGAGTTGCACCAGATTCTGTACTCTCCAGTTTTGGAAAATCAACCACAACAGATAATGGCAGATTACAGGTAAATGCAAACTGAAGAAAAGCAATATGAAGAATGAGTCAGCAGAACAGTGGAGTGAAAGGTTGTTGAAAAGCAATCAGCTGCAATGTGTTGTAATACTAACATGTTATAATGACTTGTGTGTTCACGACAAAGTCCTATCTTATTTACAAATGATAATCATTAGTACCATTATCCTACAGCTGCTTCCCACCCATTTCAATTTCCATCAGCTGTTCCCGCAGAGCTTGACATCTACTGCTCAGCTAGAAGGAATTAGAGGGAAATTAACAAGCTGGTGTTTTACAAAAATGGGATTTTTGACTTTCTGTAAAATCCATTTCTCTGATGTTGATTGACGGACACAGCTACTGATCGTCTTAACCATTGGGTTATACTGCCCACTACAGGATTAGGACACTAGGCAGAAAAAAGGTCTGGCTACGCCATGGGCAGTCCCAGGGAATATACTCCCTCTTTCTGCTATAGTTACTCAGTTTTGTTACAAGCAGTGTCAGAAGAATTACAACTCCACAGAGGGGTGGGTGCTGTGTCCATCAGTGAACATCAGAGAAATGGATTTTATGGTAAGTCAAAAGTCAAATTTTCTCTTTTGTTCATTGACGGACACAGCTCCTGATCTTCTTAACCATTGGGACGTCCCAAAGCAGTGTTAAACATGAGGGGTGGGAACAGCGAAAAATAAATTCCCAAGGCTAACTATAGCCAACCAGGTAAACAGAGCTCAACCAAAACAACTGGGGCTCACCTGAAAAAAACAATACACCCTTAGGCTCCGTTCACATGTTAGCGTATGGATCACGGTCAGAACCGCCGCGGTTCCGCCCGCGATCCGGAGATTATTGCAAATCGCGGGACGCCTGTGCGTTGCCCGTTGATTTGCAATAGACCCCCAAACGCTGAGCGATGTTGTCGCGATTTCCGCCTGCCGAATCGCGGTAACATCGCGCAAAAAAAATTGCGGGACGCAATACGATACAAAGAAGCTCTTGTACTTTTTTGGTCGTAATGCGTCCCGCGATTTTTTTTTGCGCGATGTTACCGCGATTCGGCAGGCGGAAATCGCGGCAACATCGCTAAGCGTTAGGGGGTCTATTGCAAATCAACGGGCAACGCACAGGCGTCCCGCGATTTGCAATAATCTCCGGATCGCGGGCGGAACCGCGGCGGTTCTGCCCGTGATCCATACGCTAACATGTGAACGGAGCCTTAAGGAGGATCAGGTCCTCTAAACAGCAGCCAGCAAATCTTGCAGCCAAAGGAAGCATCCGCAGATGCCAACACATCCACTTTTTTTTAGAACTTTGTGAAAGTGTGCACCGACGACCAGGTGGCCACCTTGCAAACCTGTGTCACAGACACCTGATGACAGAAGGCCCAGGAGGCACTGAGCACCCGAGTAGAGTGCACCTTGACAGGGAAAGGAGGAACCTGACCGTTGAAGGAATAGGCCTGAATCACTGTCTGTCTAATCCATCTGGAAATGGTCGCAGAGATAGAGGACAAACCTTACCGACTTCCTAAAAGACTCCGTAGCTGCCAGGTACACCCTAATCGCCCAGACCACATCCAAGGCATGCAAAGCAATTTCCTTCGGATGTTTTGGCCTGGGGCACAGGGAAGGCAACACAATGTCTTTATTCAAATTCAATTTAGAGACAACCTTTGGAAGGTCGACGGACAGGGATGAAGAACCACCTTATCTCTGTGAATCACCAAATAAGGTGAACGATAGGATAACGCCACCAATTCTGACACCCTGTACGCATAAGTGATAGCCATCAAGAAGGCAACCTTCTGGGACAGCCTAAGCTGGAGAATATACCGAAGATTCTCAAAAGGAGGCTTTGAAGGACTGAGAGCACCAAATTGAGGTCCCGAGGCGGCAACAGAGAACACACTGGAGGAGCCAAGTGCCTAACTCCCTAAAGAAAAGTACGCACCAGGGAGTATGTGGCCAAGGGTCATTGAAAGAAGACCGCTAGAGCCGATAGCTGACCCTTGATAGTACTCAAGGCCAGTTTCTGCTTAACCTGCCCCATTGAAGGAAGGTCAAGACCTGAGTCACTGAGAAAGAGCGAGGATGAACCCTAAGAGACTCACACCACCCAATGTAAGTCTTC
Source organism: Pelophylax lessonae (assembly GCF_965119305.1). Lineage (NCBI taxonomy): Eukaryota > Metazoa > Chordata > Amphibia > Anura > Ranidae > Pelophylax > Pelophylax lessonae. Next base: position 211,741,510 of record NC_138769.1, on the reverse strand, counting down.
CACGTACGATGGTAGATCTTCCAAGAAATAGATTTCCTAGCTTTTAACAGTGTTAAAATCACAGATGCAGACAAACCTCTATCCATCAGCACCTGGCGTTCAACAGCCAAGCCATCAAAGCTAGCGACTGTAAAGCAGGATGGAAGATTGGTCCTTGGGACAGCAGATCCTCCCTGAGAGGAAGCTTGCAAGGAACGTCGGCGACCAGCCACACCAGAACGGCGTATCCAAGCCCGTCGGGGCCAGTCTGGAGCCACTAAGATGACCGGAATCCCTTTGGCCTCAATCCTGTGAAGAAGTCTTGGCAGAAGCTTGAGAGGAGGGAAGGAAAAAATCAGATGATATTGACCCCATGGGGCCACCAGCACGTCTGTGGCGTCCGCCAGAGGATTGCGTGACCAGGCCACAAAACTCTGCACCTTTCTGTTAAGCTGAGATACCAACAGATCCATCGCGGAGATGCCCCACCGGAGACACAACTGATGAAACACCTCCGGATGAAAGGACCACTCCCCTTGGTCCAACGCCTGCCGACTGAGATAATAGGCCTGCCAGTTTTCCACTCCCAGAATGTGTATGACAGAGAGGGCTGGAACAAATTGTTCTGCCCACCTTAGAATGACGGCTACCTCCAGAGCCTCCACGACACTTCTTGTGCCCCCCTGGTGATTGACATAAGCCAGGGCCATGGCATTGTCTGATTGAATGCGCACTGGACATCTCTGAAGACGATCCGTCCAATGGTCAGGCACAGTCCAATTGCTCAGAGCTCTAAGACATTGATCAGTAGTCTGGACTCTTACAGTGTCCAGAGCCACTGAGCAGAACTTTTGCCGAGGACGCCTCCCCAGCTGGACAGGTTGGCATCCGTGGTGACCACTGTCCAATACAAGGGGAGGAAGGATTTGCCCAGCCAAAGCACCGGAGAACGAAGCCACCATAACAGGGACTCCTTCAATCCCCGGTTCAGCCAGATCTGATTGCCCGGAGACTTCGGAGTCTTGTTCCATTTGGCCACAATCTCCCTTGCAGGGACCTCGTATGGAACTGTGCAAACAGAACCGCCTCGAAGGTAGACACCATCAGGCCCAGCACCCGCATGCAAGTCCTGGAGGGATGACCATCTGCTGGACAACAGGAGACAAATCACAGCCTGCAATTTCTGTTTGTCCAGGGGAAGGAGCCCTCTGGCTAAGGCAGAGTCCAGAGTCAGATCCAGATAGTCCAGCTTTGTGGATGGAACCAGAGCAGACTTCAGAATCCAGCCGAACTCCCACACAGTTAGTTTGGTGATTTCCAGGTTTTCCACCAGAGCAGTAGGAGACTCCGCTCACAAAGGTTGTCCAAGTAGCCCAGTACAGTGATCCCCTGTTGGCGCAACAATGCTAGCACCAGGGCTAACACTTTTGTGAAGACCTGAGTAGCAGAGGTGAGACCAAAGGGTAACGTCACAAACTGATAATGCTCCTCTCCCACGGCAAAGCAGAGGAATCGCTGGTGACCGGCACATATAGGAATGTTAAGGTAAGCATCCTTGATGACTATAGAGGCAAGAAAATCCCCCTGATACAGAGATGCCACCACCGTGAGAATGGACTCCATCCTGAACTTCTGCACCCACACAAAGCAGTTCAGCGCCTTTGAGGCTTAGGATTGCACCTTGCCTTTATTCTTGGGAACTGTAAACAGGTTTGGGTAAAAACCCTGAAAACGTTCCAAAGTCAGAACCAGGACAATCACCCCTTGAAGTAAAAGGTCTTGTACCACCCTAAACAGACCCTGTAAGCGGTCCGGGGACAGGCGCAGGTGTGAAGGAAAGGACCTTGCCGGGGGACAAGAGTGAAACTCGATCTTGTAGCTGAACTGAATGACTCCGTGGACCCACTTGTCTTGTACCAGGGAAGTCCACGGGTCCAGAAACCAGAGAAGACGTCTCCCCACCCCTGATAGGGGTGAGGGCGCACCTTAATGCTGAAGGTGCCTTGTCCGTGGGTCTGGAGAAGCCAGCTCTTGGCTTGCCAGACCAAGTTCATTTGGATCCTCCAGAGGAGGCCCTGGAAGGCTGCGAGCCCTTGTCCGTCGATCCTGAGGGAGGAAAAAACTTCTTATGAGCCGAGAAAGAGGGCCCACGTCTACGACGAGGGTCCTTGTCCTTAGTAGCCTGCGGAAGAAAGGTACTCTTACCCCCTGTGAGACCCTTAATGATGTCATCCAGGGTAGCTCCAAACAGGCGATCTCCTTGAAAGGGGAGATCAGTCGAGGCCTTTTTCGAAGTCTGGTGCACGCTGAAGGATCACTGCCGAAACAGAGAGCTCAGCCACTCGGGGAGCCACATTCAAAGAGGCATCACAGATAAACTGCAGTCCCTGGACCAGCTGGTCTGCCAGCTCAGCAAAGGCAGGGGGAGCTGTTCTACCTAGAGGTCACGGGATAAAAGCTTAGCCCACTCAGTCAGAGTTTGCAACACCAGGGCAATGGTGAATACTGGCCTCAGTGCCAAACCAGCCAGAGTGTACATATTGTAGGCCACAGCCTCTGCCTTCCTGTCAGCCGGATCCTTAAAGGTTGGGGACTCTTTAACCGGAATCATGGTTGCCTTGTTGAATCTGGAAACTGGAGGGTCCACCACTAGTGGAACAGTCCACTACTTAAGAAGGGACTGCTCATAGGGGTATCGCCTAGCAAATCGCTTAGGGACCCCAAGGGGACCCTTTGGTCGTCCCTACTCTTTAGCATCAATTCTGTCAAAATAGGCGGGGAAAGGAAACACCTTTGCCACTCTGGATAGCTTGTAAGTGCCAAAGAGAACCTGCGCCTCCGTCACAGCTGCATCCTCCATCTTTAAGGTCTCACGCACAGATACAATCAGTGCTTCCACCAGCGCCTTTCTGTGCGCGGTTGCAGATGTGGAGAATTCATCCTCACTATTTGAGGATTCCGGGCGCATGGTTACAGACCCAGCAGGGAGACCCACGTCAGCGGCAGCCTAAGCAGATTCAGGATCTGATGAGACTGATGAGGCAGGGGAAGGCGGGGGTGCTTTTTGCTAGCCCGTTGCCTGAAAACCACCTCCACCACAAGGACACAAAGGACTCCAGGACAGCCGTCTTTGCATCAATGGATGGTTGGGACCTGGTGGGCCCCACAGCCTCAGGGAGAAGATCAGGTGGGGAGATGTGCTCCAGAGACTCCATGAGTCACCAGGGGGACCCCACCGGCAGAAACAGGCACCCGCAGCACCAAGATAATCTGCACTCTATGTGCGGCGATCAGGAAGTGAAAAGATCCAAGAAACAGCACCAGGGGATGAGGAGGGGTTCCCACCACAAAAAAACAAAATCATCAGTCATGACTGCTGCTATTTTCAATGGCAAACCACTGCAAATGGCCACCAGACTATACAAACATGGTCGCTGTGCATTGAGCACACAGGCTACAACAAAATGGCAGCCCCGTGCAGCACCACGAGGCTCCCAGGGACCCAGGAGGGATCCCTAGGTCCCAAAGACAGGCCCCTATAAGACATCGCCAGTACAGCGCCCTGTCCCCACTCCAGGAGGTGGACCAGACTGCCCACACAGCCCAAGCATAAGTGGAGGGGGGACAGATGAAGGGGGGGTACCTGACGGGAAGAAGGGAAACCTGGGGATTTGACCGTCCCAAAGAGGGGCCCACGTCCACCCCAAAACCCTCCCGGGGGAGAGGGGGGACAGCTACTCACCATACCAGAAACCAGATGGGTGTGCTCCAGACAGAACCTCTTGCCATCGAAATGGGAGGGCCGTCGACCAGGAGGAACGCTGAAACTCGGGCCGAGACCCAGTCATATGCAACCTCGCAAGGCGTTTAACTCGCAGGCAAGCCCCCGTCTGGTGGATCTATGCCCCGGCCGACCTAGCGCGCAGCTGAGGTCTGCGCGCACTCGCTGGCCAGACTAGGGTGACCACTGGATCTAGATTATCCAGCACGTCGCCCAGTCCGGCAGATAATTGTAGATCTCATAGGAAAAAAACAGGAGAACATTTTCTATCTAAAAATAAAAAATTGCCAGGACCAGAGATCCCAGCAAGGGACTAGGTCCTTACTCCTGACTAGGCAGAAAAAAACTGAGTACCTATAGCAGAGAGAGGGAGTAAATCCCCTGGGAGTGCCCCTAGGTGTAGCCATGCTTTTTTTCTGCCTAGTGTCCTACTCCTTTAGGGAGCAGTATAACCCAATGGTTAACAAGATCAGGAGCTCTGTCTGTCAATGAACAAAAGAGAAATTACATTTTTACCTCTATATCATCAAATTCAATAATTATATGAATTAAAGAAGAATATGGAACTTACCACAGACTCTGGTTCAGGCACCCATATTTCATTTTCTGAAATGAGTCCCATTTTGCACATTATCTGTAAGGAAAAGTAATACATTTTACGCTTTTATAATTTCACAGTTTGAAAAAATACCAGTTTGAAATGAACAGCTTTGAAAAAGGCTTGATTGGAACGGAGAATTTAAATTATAGATTACTTGACTGCTTAACAGACTGTGCTTTCTAGAAACATATTTCAAGCAGAATGAAAGGCAATAAATATTGAACAAAGTATTAAAACTGTATGGAAGATACATCCATTTGTTCCTTAAACAGAACCTGTGGGTGGATGAAACTATCCACTGTGCTAATTACATACAATAGCAGGAGCATTCGGGTTCCTACTCACAACTCCGCATATCCTGCCAAGTGCCCAAAAAATCCCCAAAACAGCAACCAGCTTCTGTCACCATTAGATCTGGCATGCACCTCCTAATTTTTGTTCCTATTGGTTTAAGTGGTCACCTATCACAGCGCCCAGCTGAGCTCCACTTGAAAGAAGGTCCCTGTTCTTGATTCTTCTGGTGGGCCCCAGGAACCCCATTTGATACTTTACTCATATCACCTTATATTCTCAGGGTTTTTCAATAAAGGTGAGTAGTACTAATATTGTATGTTTTTTTTTATATTTGTGTACTGTATATTACCTAAGGCATGTAGGTAAATGGTGATATAATAAAAACTGATTACATTTTTTTTTTTTTTAGACATCGGTTCTTAAGCAAAATAAAAAAGTTGAACAAACTCCAGGTCCACCAACCAACACAGGAAGGGGGGGGGGGGGGTCACTCGTGGAAAAAAAAAAAACAAAGACATCCATTTAACTCAAAAGCTGTACCTGTTGGCTCGTACAGACTATAAGAAAATCAGGCGAACATTTTCGTCCGACGAACGATTGTACGATTTTCAGATAGTGTGTACACAACTTTCGCCAACTCCCACCTTCCAAACTAAAATTTCCAAAGGGACAAACTTCAAAAATGTTCTGGTATGGGAACAGAATGAACAATTTTAATTTAATGTGTACTGTTTTTGCATGAGAAATATCAGATCTGAAGGACTGCACATGATCAGAAACAGCAAATAACAAGAAAATAAAAACGGTCGTACGAGAATTTTTTGTACATTATTTCTATCCTCGGTTTCGACTTGCTGTGAAACATTGAAGAAAACCAGCCAATCGTTCGCCCGATTTTCTCATAGTGTGTTTCTCATAGTGTGTATGGGGCTTAACAGGGTGGCTCATGTATCTGTCCACAATGCCGTAAGATGTATAGTACAGCATCTTATCAGGGTAGAGGGGTCCAAGGCAACTAAGAACTGGATAGCTTCAGAGCCGGAGACAACATCAAGGTGCCAAATCTACTACGATAGATGGTTCTGTGAGCCATCTTGCCCATACATTATTATGTTGTTTGTTGCTGCCCTTATTTTTATAGGTATCTTGGTAAACGGGCAGTTCAAATTAACTAGACGTTTCCAGAAAACAAGAGGAGGAGAAGCTTTTTTCCAGTGCATGGTGATTGATTTTCTAGCACAGAAAAAGCACAATCTTGGCGTTGGGGTGAGATGGGCATGGGTAACCGTGTTTATTATTGCAAGAACATCCATGAATGGACAAGTCAGGAAGATGTTTTGATAGTGCCTGTCCGAGTGACGGGTCACATCTTCAACAGGCTGCTGACAGAGATGGCCGTAGCTTGTGAAGTCTGTGAGGAGTGTGGTACGCCCTGTGGAGAATTTCGTATTGAATTTTCACGTCCCAGATAGAACGGAATTACTTTTTAGTTTATTAAACGGCATAAGTGCTTGATTATTCAGCAAAAAAAGACAATGAACAATGTGCATTAACAAAGAACAATGTGCAATAATAAAAAGGAAATCTTCTAATGAGTTGCTCTGAGAACTATATATTTTTTTACTGTTTATCACTGTTTTAGTAAATAAACCTGTATTACATAGGTGTGCGCACAGGGAGTGCCAGGTGTGCCTGGGCACACCCTAATCGGCCCGTGTGGTGCAGATTCCCTCTGTTTAGGCCTCATGCACATTGGACATTATAAAGGCAGTAGCGTTATCTGTAGAAAGCTGTAGAAAGCTGGAGCTGTTGAGTCAGTTTTCAGCATTTTTGCAGTAGCATTTTTTAGCTGCATCATTTTTTTAAATTTTTTTTTGCAAAACTATACTCCTATAAAAGCTTATGGCTCAAAAATGCTGACAAAAGCTGAATAGCCGCGTTTTTGAACCTTTTTTGGCAGTAGCATTTGTTAGCTTTTTTTTTTAGCAAAACTATACTCCCATAAAAGCTTATGGCTCAAAAACGCTGATAGACGCAGAATAGCGTCTTTTTTTTTTTAGCGCTTTTTTCAGCTTTTATCAGAGTTAGAGCGTTTTTACAGCTGAAAAACTCCTCTCAAACCTGACTAGTTCGTTTTTTTTTTCCAGTCATAAAACCCCCCTGCCAAAAAACTGCTGATAACAGTAAATAATACTGACATATAAAACATAAATAAAATAAATAAATAATATTAAAAACTACTCACACCATCCACTGCCCTACTGACTCCAATGTCTGCCCTACTGACACTGTCAGTATATACAGTATACACACATGTGTGTTTGAGCTTTGAGGTGCACTCTCTAATGCAATAGGCTATGCATACCTATGCTGTATGAGGACTGGGGTTTGGGGTGCACTCCCCAATGCAAAAGGCTATGCACACCTATGCTGTATGAGGACTGGGCTTTGGGGGTCCACACCCTAATGCAACAGGCTATACACGCCTATGCTGTATGAGGACTGGGCTTTGGGGGTGCATTCCCTAATGCAATAGGCTATGTACGCCTCTGCTGTATGAGTACTGGGCTTTGGGGTGCACTCCCTAATGCAATAGGCTATGCACACCTATGCTGTATGAGGACTGGGCTTTGGGGGTCAACACCCTAATGCAACAGGCTATGCACGCCTATGCTGTATGAGGACTGGGCTATGGGGTGCACGCCTATGCTGTATGAGGACTGGGCTTTGGGGTGCACTCCCTAATGCAATAGGCTATGCACACCTATGCTGTATGAGGACTGGGCTTTGGGGTGCACTCCCTAATGCAATAGGTTATGCACGCCTATGCTGTATGAGGACTGGGCTTCGGGGTGCACTTCCTAATGCAATAGGCTATGCACGCCTATGCTGTATGAGGAATGGGCTCTTATGCCTTTTAACCACTTGATGACCGCCCACCGCAGATTTACTGCGGCAGGCAGCCGCTCCTGGGCAAACGGATGTAGTACTACGTCGCTCGCTCAGAGGACTGTAGGGGGTGAGCTGGGGAGCCAGTGTGTGTGACAGGCGGCTTCGATGGCCGCCGGCCACTCGCAATCTCCCCCCGCTGACAGAGAAGGACGGACAGCTGATGTAAACACAGCTGTCCGTCATTCTCCCTTAGATGATCACAGAGGCTATGTGATCCTGCTATGTAGGATCGCATGTCTCTGTGATGATCTCACAAGCCACGCCCCTCTACAGTTAGAATCACTCCCCTAGGCTTACATTTAACCCCTTGATCATTAATAGTATTAACCCCTTCCCTACCAATGGCATTATTACAGTAACAGTGCATATTTTTAGCACTGATTACTTTAGTAATGTCACTGGTCCCCCCAAAAGTGTCAAAAATGTCAGTTAGGGGTCCGATCTGTTCGCCGCAATGTCGCAGTCCCGTAAAAAATTGCAGATGGCTGCCATTACTAGTAAAAAAAAAAAAAAACAATAAAAATGACATCAATCTTTCCCATAGTTAGTAGACGCGATAACTTTTGCGCAAACCAATCAAAATATGCTTTTTTGCAATTTTTTTTTTTACCAAAAATATGTAGCAGAAAACAAATTGGCCTAAAATGTTAAAAAAATTTTAATTTTTAGTTTATTTTTTTTTGGGAATGTATAGCAGAATGTGAAAAATATTGTTTTTTTTTTTTTTTCAAAATTGTTGCTCTTTTTTTGTTTATAGCGCAAAAAATAAAAATCGCACAGGTGATCAAATACCACCAAAAGAAAGCTCTATTTGTGGGGAAAAAAGGATGTCAATTTAATTTGGGTACAGCATCGCACGACCGCGCAATTGTCCGTTAAAATAACGCAGTGCCGAATTGCAACATAGGGCCTGGTCATTGAGCTGCCAAATTAAAATAACCATCTAGCCAATACCTAAATATTAACACACCATACTGATTAGACACTCTGGTCAAACAAAACAGATAAAAAAACAGATAGATGAATATAGGAATATAGATGATGAATCCAGGATATACGGTTGCAAAAAAAAATAAGACAAAACTATTGATTACAAGGTGATGTTGATGGATGTGATAACATGCACGTTGAAAAATGGTACAAAAGAAAAGAGAGAAGAGATTGTGGGGAATGTGATTTTACAAGATAGAGATAAATGAGAAAAGAACAAAGATAAAGACAGACAGAGGATATGAGAAGGGAAGCAGGGAAGATAATAAAATATATAGCCAGGTGTGTAGGGGCTAAGCAAGCCTGTGACATTATAGAAACAATGTTGTGTACAGGAACAGAGAAGATGTGAGGGTTTGTGGGAAATGCCTATAACTATCAGATATGAAATGTAATTGAATTCAAGTACAGCTAGATAATTTGTAAAATGTGTCAAAAAAAGATCTGTAGGGGGCGCCAAAATGTCACAATAAATGCACCTGCAATGAATCCTTCACAGTATTTAGCTAGAAAAGTAACATAATATATATGCTAACAATTCCTAATTAAATCGTCATTTTGATAACGGGATTTAATTGAAAGTCTGTTAGATTTCTTTATGTAGAATTAGAGTATACCTAAAGCCAAAACTTTTTTTTCATTTTAGATAGGGAGGGGAACATCTAAAACCTGTCATTTTTCCCCCATTTGTGAAGATTTTCCTTAGCCATGCCTGTAGCCATAATAGGAAGTGGGAGGCAATCTCTCCAAAGACAGATGACACTGCATCAAGTGTCCCCACTGGAAGATTTCCCCTCTATTCCTGTCCTGGTGACAACAATGGTTACTAAGACAGAGAGGGTGATTCTCAATAATGGGGACACAAACAGCAATAAATATCTGAGGTCCTAATCCCCTCAACACTCTATCCAAATACATTTTACTATCCATTTTCTGACATAGAGACTCATGCATGGCTAAAATGTACAGTGAGGGAAAAAAGTATTTGATCCCCTGCTGATTGTCTACATTAGCCCACAAACAAAGAAATGATCAGTTTTTAATTTAACCACTTACCGCATACTAACGTAGGTCTACGTCGGTAAACTTTGCGGTAGTGTACCGGGATGATGCCTCTAGCTAGAGGCACCATCCCGGTACCGTGGTTTAGAGCCGACGGTTGACTTTCCGTCGGTACCGACCGATGCGGCTCGGGAGCCGCTCGATCGGTACCCGGGGGGGGGGGGGGCGGGAGGGGACGTCCCCCCCCTCCCGCCGCCTTCCGTGGCTTTGCCCGGGGCTCCCGTCCCACCGGGAGCCCCGAGCACCCAGCCGGCACGTCCGCCGGCTGGATGGAGTCCCGATGAATGCCGGAAACGGCATCGATCGGGTCTCCAATGACGTAACCCGGAGGCGGCGTCCATGACGTCACTTCCGGGTTACTGTGCCGCAAAAGGCGGCAAATTTGAAAAACGGCTGTATGCAAAAATGCTGTTTTCGGCGTTTTGCATACAGGGAAGTGTAGTGGAGGGGTCTAGGGTCTTTTAGACCCTCGATCCCTCCATAAAGTGTACCTGTCACTACATATTGGTGTCACAAGGGATGTTTACATTGCTTGTGACAGCAATAAAAGTGATCAGATTTTTTTTTTTTTTTTAAAACTTTAATAAAGTTAAAAAAATAAATAAAATAAATGGGAAAAAAAATAAATAAAATTTAGCCGCCCCCGTCACCGTTAGCTCGCGCACAAAAAAAAACGTATACGGAAGTCGAGCCGCAAATGAAATCGCTGTTCAAACCACACATGTGAGGTATCGCCGCGATCGCCAGAGCGTGAGCAATAATTAAAAAAAAAGAGCTACACTCTAACTCAAAACTGGTAACCGTTAAATAAATTTAAAGCGTCGCAGATTGAGATCTCTATTGACCGTAGTTTGTCGCGATCCCACGGGGGGGCGCAATTTTAAACCGTAACATGTTGGGTATCTATTTACTCGGCGTGACATGTTCTTTCACAATATACAAAAAAAATGGGCTAACTTTTCTGTTTAGTATTTTTTAAAATTAGTGAAATGTGATTTTTCAAAAATTTTCCAAAAAAATGGCGCTTTAAAGACCGCTGCGCAAATACCGCGTGATAAAAAATATTACAATGACCGACATTTTATTCTCCAGAGTCTTTGCTAAAAATATATATATAATGTTTGGGGGTTCTAAGTAGTTTTCTAGGAAAAAATACTGGTTTTAACGCGTGAACAAAAAGTGTCCGAAATAGGGCTGGGGCTTAAGTGGTTAAATGGTAGGTTTATTTTAACTGTAAGAGACAGAATAACAACAAAAAATCCAGGAAAAACGCATTTCAAAAAAGTTATAAATTGATTTGTATTTAATGAGTGAAATAAGTATTTGTCCCCTTCGCAAAATGTGACTTAATACTTGGTGGCAAAACCCTTGTTGGCAACCACAGAGGTAAGACGTTTCTTGTAGTGGGCCACCAGGTTTGCACACATCCCAGGAAGGATTTTGTCCCACTCCTCTGCAGATCCTCTCCAGGTCATTATGGTTTTGAGGCTGACATTTGGTAACTCGAACCTTCAGCTCCCTCCACAAATTGTCTATGGGTTTAAGGTCTGGAGACTGGCTAGGCCACTCCAGGACCTTAATGTGCTTCTTGAGCCACTCCTTTGTTGCCTAGGCCGTGTGTTTTGGGTCATTGTCATGCTGTAATACCCATCCATGGCTGAGGGAAGGAGTTTCTCACCCAAGACTTGACAATACATCGCCCCGTCCATCATCCCTTTGATGCAGTGAAGTTGTCCTGTCCTCTCAGTAGAAAAACACCCCCAAAGCATAATGTTTACACCTCCATGTGTGACAGAGGGGATGGTGTTCTTGGGGTCAAAGGCAGTCACTTTGGGCGGGGGTCCCGTGAAACCCAGCTTACTTTAGAGAGGTCAAGAAACTCCTTTTTCAGCTCCCCAGGTCTCTCTCATGTGTAAGTCACACCGTGTCTGTAACGGATCAACCAGCACCCTGACCGGGTACCTCCGTTGACAGATGCTCCTAGTGCTTTCCGAGGGCTCTAAGCATTCCACCAGACACCGTAACCACTTCAGAACCCACAAACCGCCGCAGCATGGTTAGGGTCTCGCCATCTCCTACCCACCCTGGACCTACGACAAGGCTCCAGGTTCCTGTGGGTGAACCTCTCTTTCCCCAGAGAGTGCAGCAGAACAAGCTCTTACACAAGCTCTTACAAGAGATTAGTGATTCTCTAAGGGAATATGGAAGACCATAGCAATCCATTGTAGCATATACCCCCAATAAGAGATAGGACTCTAGATTGAGGGTGAAGAAACTCTAGAACAACTTTATTGAACAGACTTATATACAGTTTTCACTTACCACCCAGGTGGACCTTGTTGAAGACTGGACGTAACATTCACAATCCAATAGGAACAGAGTTTTACACTCTCATACAGTGTATACAATCCCTCCCCTCTGGCTGATTACAGTACCATATACAGATGAAAGTGTATACAGGAACTAAACAAATTATCTAGCCATCTAGACAGAACAATGTGAGGGCATTAACATTTAACAATGGAACAGACAGGTAAACTTTATCATAATACATATTTCCTCCAAATACACAAACAATAGGGAAGTCTGCAAATGACAGTCTTTGTGTCTCTCTCACAGCCAAGCATGGAATACACTGTGTAAGGTGGTATTAAATCTTCATATTTCTATATGAAGATTTTACTGACAAATATTGAAGCAGTCCAAACCTATTACTTATCTGTCTTTCACTCATAGTGATGGTGAGTACCGTCACATATCTCCCCCCCCCCCCATAGGTAGATGAACCAGGTACCAGACCCCCAACTGGTCTGTGCCTGAGTTTGTCAGGTAACAAGTCCCAAAGAGTCAATCCATCATGGCAGCTTCCTTGACAATGTTCCAAATAGTTTGTAAGTTTGTCTTGGCAAGGCGCATGGAGCTCTCATAGCCGATCAGTCTGTGAAAGTCTGGTTTGGGCAGGCCAGACTGGGCTTCTTGGGCACCATGTGTCCCTAAGAGAAACAGGGTGACTTAGACATAAGAGGAGCCTAGTAGGCTGAAAGAGGAACTTTCCAACCTCTCTAAGGTAGGCTGTGTTCCATGGGTCCTCCCAATACCCCAAACAAATTGTCGGGAAAACAGCGTTACTCACCCAGCCAACCTCTGCCTCTCTTGCAGAACATACCCGCTGCTGGGGATAAGTGTGGACTGGCCCTTCTCCTTGGAGTCCTTTCAGCCGCTCGAGAGAAGACAGGGTGGTGGGGCTCACTTCGTCAGGGTGTTGGGGATCTGGGCCGACTGTCCAGCATCCCTGGGGTGTGAAGACTGTAGCTTTTGCGGGTGCTGGGCCGAGGTTGGTAGCACTCTGCCCTGTTGCCAGCTCTTCTGCTTGGTTGTAGTTGGTGAATACTACCCCCAGGACCTGGTTGGGGGTCTGCTGTAGAGAGGAGGGATCGCTTACCTCCTCCTCCTGGTATTCCTGCGGGGTAGGTTGGGGATCTGGATCGGCAGTCCAGCATCCCTGTAGGTCTGGTGCAGAGACTGCGGTCCCATCTGCACCATTGGGGTCAGGGCTGTTGTCTCAATGTGGTTGGGGAGAAGGATTAGTTGTCACCTTTCCCTGGAAGGTAAACTGCTGCTGGGAAGGAAAGACGACACCTTCGGCTCCCTGTAACTCCTGCTGTAGCTGGGGACCTGGGCCGGCTGCCCAGCCTCCCTGTAGGGCCGGTTGAGAGACCTCGGTCCCATCTCCACCTGCCATCGGTGGGTCTTCACAGTACCACCAGTCTGTACTGTCTCTCCAACTGAAGGGTTGTGGTTCTGGATCTGCCACCCAGGACTCTGGCTCTGCTTGCAGGGTAGATTGGGGTGGAACGGAGCAGAGGAGGCATTGGTAGTCCTGCTCCAGTTCCCACTCCATTCTGACCAGATGAATCAGGTCTGACCCCAGGTCATCCGCTTTGGGGAGACCCAGTTGGGCTTCCCTGGTGTCCTGGATTTCCCAGCGCTGAAACTCTGCTGGACATCCAAAGTCCTTCTCCTCAAAGGCCTCCCACAGCAAGCCCGGGCCACTATAGTCCTCGCCTTCCGGCATATTGTCGTCAGCCATCCAGTGGTCGTGTCGGGTGGCGTACCACTTTAGTGCCCGGTAAGCTTCATCCAGCCACAACTCCTCCCAAATCAGGTCCCACAGCTCTGTCACCCACTTATCCAGGGGTTGCTCTCCTAGGAAAGGTAACCGCAGGGCAACGTATACCTGGAACCGCTGTTCTTCGCTGGGCATGTTCTCTCTCCGCCTCCACTGCACATCCTCTAAGGCCTCATACCACATTTCCTTTCAAGTGAAATCTCTCCAGTCCAGCATGGCTTCCTCTGATACAGGCCCATCCTGTTGGACCAAGTGTTGCTGCAACCTCCAGAGAAACTCCTCTTCATATGGGGTCGCTGCACGGATGTTAGCTCGCTCCATAACATTACCAGTGTCTCCAAGCTGCTTCTCCTCACACTAGGATGCCATCCCACTGCTTGCCACCAATGTAACAGATCAACCAGCACCCTGACCGGGTACCTCCGTTGACAGATGCTCCTAGTGCTTTCCGAGGGCTCCAAGCACTCCACCAGACACCGTAACCACTTCAGACCCCACGAACCGCCGCAGCTTGGTTAGGGTGTCGCCATCTCCTACCCACCCTGGACCTACGACAAGGCTCCAGGTTCCTGTGGGTGAACCTCTCTTTCCCCAGAGAGTGCAGCAGAACAAGCTCTTACACAAGCTCTTACAAGAGCTTAGCGATTCTCTAAGGGAGTATGGAAGACCATAGCAATCCCTTGTAGCATATTCCCCCAATAAGAGACAGGACGCTAGATTGAGGGTGAAGTAACTCTAGAACAACTTTATTGAACAGACTTATATACAGTTTTCACCCACAAGTTTACCACCCAGGTGGACCTTGTTGAAGACTGGACGTAACATTCACAATCCAATAGGAACAGAGCTTTACACTCTCATACAGTGTACACAATCCCTCCCCTCTGCTGATTACAGTAGCATATACAGATGAAAGTGTATACAGGAACTAAACTAATTATCTAGCCATCTAGACAGAACAATGTGAGGGCATTAACATTTAACAAAGGAACAGACAGGTAAACTTAATCACAATACACATTCCCTCCCAATACACAAACAATAGGGAAGTCTGTGAATGACAGTCTTTGTGTTCTCTCACAGCCAAGCATGGAATACACTGTGTAAGGTGGTATTAAATCTTCATATTTCATTCGGAAGATTTTACTGACAAATATTGAAGCAATCCAAACCATTACTTATCTGTCTTTCACTCATAGTGAGGGTGAGTACCGTCACAGTGTCTATAAAGGGCACAGGGTGACCTGAGAAGCCCAGTCTGGTCTGCCCTAACCAGACTCACAGTATAGCCACACCAGACTCAACATTTTGTTTTATCCCTGTTATCCTGGGTCTTATATGTGTGGTTTGTGTTGAAAGTTGGAGAGGCTCCTTTACTTAGGACAGTAGTATTTATCGACATTATTGTCACAGTACCAGTCCCATTTAGCATCTGTCCCAACTCCATTTTCTTCACAGGGATACTGGCCCCTGAACCAGCCAGGCTGTCTATGTTTAGAACAGAGACATTGGACATAACATTGCTGTCACTGGCCATACAGCGTTTCGTTGCTCAGATATAAAGTGTGACCACTGTACCATGTTCCTAAGGTACCTGGCAACCAGACTTCTTCCAGCCAGGCCTATGGGGTTAATGCCGGTCACTTACGCTACCCCACCCTCTTTACTGTTTGTATTATGCATTTTCCAAGCATGAAGACCAGAGGTAAGTGCCAGTTCACACTAGGACGCTCCGACTTAGGGGGCAACCTGTGAAGTCGCGTGCAGCGCGACTTCGGCGTGACTTGCACGGAATTCATAACATGAATGTCTATGCAAGTCGCCTCCAGGTCGCCCCGAAGTAGTACAGGACCCTTTTTCTAAGTCGGAGCGACTTGTGTCGCTCCTATTAGAACCGGTCCTGTACTACACTATGGGAGCGACGGTGCACGACTTGTCAGGCTGACCAAGTCGCACCAGTGTGAATGGACACTTAGAGTAACAAAGGGTAATGTTTCCTCAAGTGCCCTTCCCACTGACAAAGTTGGCTGCATGCCCAGTTTTTGTTTATAAGATTTGTTGAAATGTTTAAATGTACAGTTTCCCCCACCCTGTGTCTCTATGCCAACATGGAGAAGAGATTGTCCCCGGAGATATATACTTGTGTCTGTTCTTCAATAAAAGTCCTATGCTTCTTACCACCCTACACTGAGTTAAGGCTAGTGACTGGGTTGGCTGGGAGCATATAATCACTGGGTTACAGGGTCTCTGAAGCAAGGCAACAGTAACAGCTGATCTACTCAGCCTGAGTACTGGCATCCATCACAGACAGCATTCCTCCTCCTCCAAACACAGCGAGTTGAGTTGATGCCAAAGACCTAGATTTTGGTCTTATGTGACCACAATACTTTCACCCAGTTCTCCTCTAAATCATTCAGATGTTCAATAGCAAACTTCAGACAGGCCTGTACATGTGCTTTCTTGAGCAGGGTGACCTTGCAGGCACTGCAGGATTTCAGTCATTAACAGCGTAGTGTGTAACCAATTGTTTTCTTTGTGACTATGGTCTCAGCTGCCTTAAGATCATAGACAAGATTCGTCCATGTAGTTCTGGGCGGATTCCTCACCATCCTTATGATTATTCTGAGTTCATTCAGTTCTCATGAAATCCACAAGGTGAGAACATGCATGGAGCCCCAGACCGAGGGAGATTGACAGTTATTTTGTGTTTCTTCCATTTGCAAATAATCACACCAACAGTTGTTACCCTCTCACTAAGCTGCTTTGGCAATGGTATTGTAGCCCATTCCAGCCTTGTGTAGGCCTACAGTCTTGTCCCTGACATTCTTGGACAGCTCTTTGGGCATGGCCATGGTGGAGAGATTGGAATCTGATTGATTGATTAATTGATTGCTTCTGTGGAAAGGTGTCTTTTATACAGGTAACAAGCTGAGATTAGGAGCACTCCCTTTAAGAGAGTGTTCCTAATCTCAGCTCATTACCTTTAAGGAAGACACTTGTGATGCAAGAAATCTTGCTAATTGATAGGGAATCAAATACTTATTTCACTCATTAAAATGCAAATCAATGTATAACTTTTTTAAAATGTGTTCTTCTGGATATTTTTGTTGTTATTCTGTCTCTCACTGTTAAAATAAACCTACCATTAAAGTTATAGACTGATCATTTCTTTGTCAGTGGGCAAACGTACAAAATCAGCAGGGGATCAAATACTTTTTTTTCCTCACTGTAGATGAGTTTCACTGCATTTTCTTTAGAATAGCTTTTGGGTTTTTGAAAAGCATTTGCTGTGCTTATGTTGTGCATATGCCATGCATTGACTATGTGCTTGCCTTCATTTATATTGAAGATGATCTTATAGATCGGATAGAATGTTGAATGTGCATCAAAATATAAACTATAACAACTTAGGGATGCATAATCAGCAAACAAATACTGAACCAGTTTGCTCCCAGGAACCCAGTTATTCCCCCTTCAGATGCTTCTATCTTGAATTTCGTATCCCACTGATTTATTGGGCTTCTCACATGTGGTGAACTTTTACAAATTGTTTGTCTGAAGGACAATTTGTATGTGTAAATACGTTTAATTACCACTCATTTACTGTATATATGCATGTTAAAGCGGGGATCCACCCAAAAGGGGGAGTTCTGCTATAAGGCCCCTTCCTTCCCCAAACTGCACTTTTTTTTTTTTGGGGGGGGGGGGTTCCTAGTTTTGACTGGTACCCACTGCTGCTTTTGCTTGGATCGCCTAGGCCAGTGATAACGAACCTTGGCAGCCCATATGTTTTGGAACTACATTTCCCATGATGCTCATGCACTCTGCAGTGTACTTGAACATCATGGGAAATGTAGATCGAAAACATCTGGGGTGACAAGGTTCGCGATCACTGGCCTAGGCGATCCGAGTGGACATTCTCCTTTCTCCCTCCCTCCACGCAGTCATCTGGGACAGACACGCTACCGGTCATAGAAGACTGCGGGATCAGTCACAATGCCCAGTGCGGCTCGTGCACGCGCAGTGGGCACCTGGCTGTAAAACCGAAAGCGGTCACAGCCAGGTGCCCACAGTTGAGATGCTGGCTCTGTGATACAGAAGACAGAGGAAAGGGACGGTAAATGCCTTCACACTCGAATATCGAGGCGGATATGATTGGCTCACTGTTTATTCCGGCAGTCTGCACACAGCTTGAATTCAAATAAGAACCATCCCCTGCATAATACATTTTTCATCAGTAATGCCTCGTACACACGTATCGATTATTGGCCGGGAATTTTCGGCCAACGTCCGATCGGCCGATTTTCGGCTTGTTAGTATGATGCTTTCGACAACCGACTCCGACTTTTCGGCCGAATAAAATCTGGTGTGCAGGCTATAAAATTTTTGTTGGCCGTCAACACAACGGCCGATTTTCCGTCAGTCAGTACAGATTTCGGCAGACAAAAATGTGATGAGCAAGACTGGGCATGCTCAGAGAAGAAAAAACACACGGAAAGTAAACCAGCACATGACATCACTTCTGAAGTAGATTTTTGTTGGCCAAGAAAATTCGTGTGTAGTCTAGGCACATTCCAACCAACAAAACACAACTCTGGACAAAAGTCGGACGATCGGTCGGCCGATAATCGTTGCGTGTGTACGAGGCATTAGATGCTCTCTTAAGGCCATACACTGTTTTTTTTTTTAATCCACACAAATGATTGTGGATGGAGAAATCACAACCCCCGCTGTGACACTACTAATTACATTGATTAGCGACTGAAGCTGCTGATCCAGACCCCCAGCCCCCCTGCAGCCTTCCGCTGCTCACCCGGGCTCTCCCTGTGAGACCCGAGCGACCAACCAGCGAGTCCGCCGGCTGGTCAGAGACCCGAACAAAGCTAAAATCAGCTCTGATCGGGTCTCGGATTTGGAAACCTGAGAGCGACAGCATGACATCACTTCCAGTCTACTCGGGAACCCACGACGCCAGTTTTCAAAAATTTAAAGTATTCAAAAATGCCGATCTTGGCATTTTGAATGCTTTCAAGTGCAGAAATGGGGTTTGGGGTCTTATAGACCCCAGATCCTCCATGAAGAGTACCTGTCAAATGCCTATTGCTGTCACAAGGATGTTTACAAAAAAAAAAAATGAAAGGAAATTTGTAAAATAAAAAAATAAAAATAAATAAGAAAAAAAAAAAGTAAAGCGCCCCATCCCTCCATGCTCAGGTGCAGATGCGAACGCATACATAAATCGCACCCACATATGTAAAACGGTGTTCAAACCACACGCGATTGTTAGAGCAAGGGCAATAATTCTAGCGCAAGACCTCCTCTGTAACTCTAAACAGGTAACCTGTAAAAAAATGTAAAGCGTCGCCTATGGAGATTTTATTGTAGTATTGTAGTTTGTTGCCATTCCACGAGCGTGCGCAATTTTAAAGCATGACATGTTAGGTATCTATTTACTTAGAGTAACATCATCTTTCACATTATACAAAAAAAATTGGGCTAACTTTATTGTTTTTTTTTTAAATTAATTCATTAAAGTCTAGTTTTTTCAACAAAAATGGTAAAGACCGCTGTGCAAATAGAATGTGACATAAAATATTGCAATGACTGCCATTTTATTCTCTAGGGTCTCTGCTAAAAAAATATATAATGTTTGGGGGTTCTAAGTAATTTTCAAATTTTCTAGCAAAAAATACTAATTTTAACTTGTAAGCAACAAATGTCAGAAAAAGGCCTGGTGGTTAAAGTGTTACTAACCTACAAAAAAAAAAGATAACACTCTTTATAAGAATAAGATAACAGTCTCTTTAAAGCAAGATAATATGGAGCAATGCAATATAAATTACACCTTCCTGTGTTGAATGTATTATTGGATCCTGCCTGTGCCTCTTTTGCTAAAAGTAAACTGACCATGCTAATCATGACTGTTGATCCACATAGTTTGAGAAAAGCCCCCCCCCCACATATCCATTCTTCCTGCCTACAGTCGCCCCCCCTGCCCATATCTTCTCTTGGAATATCACAATAGCGACGCCATTTCTGGCAATGATGTAATGCCCCCACTCAGTACACGCCTGCTAGCAGGTCCCACAATTGCTCGGGAAACTATAGTGATCACATGACCTGAACTTTAGAAGCGGGGGATTTCAATATAGGCAATTTATTTAAAAAAAAAAGCAAAACACGGATTTGTCGACGTTTCTTTATCCATTTGCCGACTGCACTACGTACAGTATATATACACTGCAGTTTGCAAGTAGCTTACTGGGGTTATGGCTAAAGCTATGAGCCATACCCGTGTTTTTTTTTTTTTACAGCTGGTTACTTTCTCATAAATGCGGTCCGAGAAACGATCCGATGGGTCGCACAGCTGACCATAGAGGTTCCCAAAGACCAGATCGTCTCTGATCGCCTCTATGGTCTTTGAGGACCAGAGCAAAGTCATGACGTCACTTCCGGTACACGGCGGAAGTAAACATTTCTTTTGTTTAAATCTTTTGCTTTTAAATGTAGCACCCTACAGGTAGGTGCTAGGTAAAGGTATAGCGGGCCTTGTCTGCCTAACAGCAGGGCTGTGATTTATTAGCCAGTTTGTCATGGTTTCCAGGTGTGCCTGCTTAGAGGGGAGACTCCCCACTGGCTCCTGTGAGAGGCTTCTCATAGGGCAGTGGAGGAAACCCAATCTGGGGACACATCCAGGCTTGTAACTACCCCAGAAGGCAGATTGTGCTGCAAAGGATTCTGGGAGTGGGTATAAGTTTGGGGGTGGCAATGACACAATGTTTTTGGCGGGAGCAGAGTCCCAGGAGGGAGAGAGTGGCTGTCTCCCCTCCTGTCTGAGGGGGAGGATCTCGGGTGCTGCCTGAAGATCCAGAGAGTGCTGAGCTAAGCTGAGGGGATCCGGTGTGCCGAGAGCCTGCGGAGAGAGAGGGGTCCAGTCCCAGGAAAGCCTACACAGGTCTTAAGTACTGAGGATTGCCCCTGGGGGTCTGCCTGAAGTTAGAGGGGACCACTCCGGAAGAGGTTCAGGGATCCAGTGCCAGCTAGTGGTGAAAGAGGGTACCTAGGTTGAGGACCCTGAAGTGACAGAGGGGGTACATAGTCAGTGGACCCTGAAGAGCTTAAAGTGTAAAGGGGTGCCTGTGGTTTGGGCCCTGAAGTATCAGTGCACAGTGTGAAGTGTGCCAGTTGAGAGTTGCAGCAGTACAGGAACTTACAAGGAGTTTCTCAGCCAGTGCAGTGCTGGAGGGAGCCATTCAGTAACTCTGAGCTATTGTAGTGTTACAAGTCAAGGTTTACAGTTCTGGATCTTCTGGGCTAAAGTCAAGGATCCAGCACGGTTTCAGTAATTACACAGTGTTCAAGTGCCAGGAAGCGTTGGCTAGCGTCGGCTGGCGTCAAGACAGCGCTAACAGGCATTTTTTCAGAAAAGTCCCACAATTGTATCTAGTTGAGCCTAAAGGAGTATCCCACTCATTCCCTTCTCCCTTCCCCTTAAATACAATAAAACAACAAAACAAAGATGCCGGAGTTGTCAATGTCTCAGTGCTCACACCCAGGGCCGCAGCTCACATGGGGGGGGGGGGGGGGTAACCAGTACCGATGGCAGACCCACATCAGGCCACAGGCCTGGAAAACCTGCTACATAAATTTAGAGGAAATATTTGGGGTCCTATTGACCCCAGATCTCTCCATAAGGAGGACCTGTCATCCCTTATTTCTTTCTGCAAGGGATCTTGTAATAGGAATAAAAGTGATCACAAAAAAAAATTTAAAGGGACAGTGTAAAAAAAAAAAAAAACCTAAAATAAATAAGAAAAAAAAAGTAAAGCGTCCCTATCCCTCCGTGCAGATGCCAACGCAAACGTAAATAGTGCAAGCATATGTAAAAGGTTTTCACACCACACATGTGAGGTATCGCCGTAAACGTTACAGCGAGAGCAATAATTTTAGCACTAGACTTCCTCTGTATCTTAAACAGGTAACCTGTAAAAAATTTGAAAGCGTCACCTATAGAGATTTTTAATTATTGACGTTTGTCGCCATTCCACGAGCATGCGCAATTTCTATGCAGAGCTGCACTAGATTTTACACTCTCCAGTTTAAGTAAATCAACCCCAATGTGTACATTTGACAGAGAGGAAACAATTTTTTTCTCTTAAGAAAATTGCAGTTTTGCTTTAACATATAGCTATGTTAACAGTCTTACCATGATAAAAAAAAAAAAAAAAACAGTAAAAGATCTGTAGATCCTGGAAAAAATGGTGCTCCAGGATCCCTGTGCTGGCCATCTGTGATATGGTCAGTCACGTATTTACCCTAATTTCTGCAGAACTGGAAGATCAGAATTTTTTTTCCCATCCCAGTACGACTGTTGACATAACATATGCTATGATAATCAATATTAAGCAGGAAGCTCAAATGATGTAAAAAACAAGCCTATAAGCCTGCCAGTATGTACGCACAATATATATATATATTCACAAACCCTGCACAGAAGCACACTAACTTCCATTATTGAAATATTTTCACCTGGCTGATCACATCACATATTTATATTTAAATATTTAAGGTTGTAATATTATTATTTATTATATTGAAGCTTACCAATTCCTTGATGTGATGGCTGCATTTGTTTTCTTTTTTAAGCCTCCTTTTTTTTATTTTCCCCTGACGATCTGGCCAAGGTAAGTCTGTTATTTTTCAAAAGAACAAGCTATCCCGCAGCTGTAGCAGTTGGAGGGTTGAGACAAACCATTTACCACTTACAGGGGTGCTTACAATGATCAGCTTTTATTTATTTATGTAAAATCGTTATCCCAAAAAGTAAAAAAAAAGAAACTGTTGCTGTAAATGCTTAAAAAGGGTTAGATGGAGCATGGCTTCAGTTTGTTAGTGTATCTAAATCTGCTTGAACTTCTAACATTCCCCTGCCCACAGGCTGACAATGCTGCTGTCCATAGGTGTCTCTGTTGCTCCTCCATCCAGAATGTAGGCTCATTCATACAGGAGGTGTGTTACTGGCCAGATCACCAGGTGAGAACAGAGAGTAAAAAAGCCTAAAAAGGGATGCAGTCACCACATCTAATAACTGGTAAGCTGCAATATATTACATTTTTGGTTTTGGGTATAACACCACTGTAAAGTTGGACGCCAGGCACTATTACACTATTTCTGAGCTAGACAGCGGGGCCAAGTTGATGGCCTAGTTCTTCTCTACTGTAGATAACGTAGAACTATAGGCAAAACTTTTTTGTTTTCCATTTTGGATAGAATAAGGGAGGGTTGTAACTAGGGATGCACCGAAATTTCCGTGGCTGAAATATATCAGCTGAAAATGGTGTTAGTTGCATTTTCCCGATAGATAAAAAAGGTGCTGATAATGGCCGCGGGTCCCGCTGCCCCCTCCTTCAGAAGGTGGAGGCGTGGCTGTGCAGTAAAGATAAAGACAACCGAGATGTCTACGCTAGATGTCCTCCAGAAGGACTGCCAGGGTCCGCTGCCATGCTGTGGAGGCCACATGGAAGACATCTGGGGAGAAACAAGATGGCACTGTAGCACGGCCTGGTCCTTAGCGCATGCGCGGTGACTTCACGCACAGGCTGCGGACCAAGCTGCGCTTCAGCGCCATCTTGGTACTCCCCAGAGGGCTTTTGCATGTCCTCCACAGTGTGGAAGTGGACCCTGGCGATCCTGCTGGCGGACATCCAGCGCCGACATCCCAGCTTTCTCTACTAATGATGAGCCTTTTTTTTTATCCCAGAATGTGAGTTGCCCCTTTTAATAAACTGCTTAAGCTGTCTACACCTAGAGGCACTTTTCTCTTCTCTCCTGTGTTTCCATAGAGCTTGCTTCTGCTCCTGTGAAGAGCTTGCCCTGGTGCTTAGGATTCTCCACACAGGCACACTGTTTGAACTCATGGACATATAATTTATTCAGAAACATTTCATATTATAGATCTATTTTCTCTATATAAGGTCTAAGGTCCCTTTCACACTTGCGTGACTTGCCGTGTGACTTGGGACTGCAAAGTCGCATAACAAGTCGTACCCCATGATTTTCAATGAGTATCATTCATATCTGTGCAACTTCAAGTTGTAGCCACTTCAAAGCAGTCCCTGCACTACTTTGGTCTGACTTTGATGCGACTTGAGGTCCATAGACCTCAAGATTAAACAGGCATTGCTTCAAGTCGCGTCGGGGCCTAAGACACTTTGTGGCGCCTATCACCCTTGCTTTGTTCATGCGCAGTGAGGATGCCTGGGCTTCGCGGTCACGCATGCCCAGTGGTAGTGGCCGTGCCGCCAGGTAATGCCATTCGCTGTGAGGGAGGCATGCACTAGCTACATGGGCTAGCTACATGGGAGAGGGGCTGCGGCTATTGTTCTAAAGGTGAGCACTGCTGTTGGTTGCCGCTGGAGATCTTTCCAACTGCTTTCTTTGGGAATTTTAGAAACTTTAGAGCTTTGCGATTGACAACCAAAGAATAACATTCAGCATTGATTGACTGATTGATTGATTGCATGCTATTTAGAAAGAGATAGCATTCAGTAGTAGGTTATTACTAAAAACAGGGTAGTGCATTTTTAATAAAAATTAAACATGTGCAGAATAGAAAAATGTGTTGTTTCTTACATATTTGTTATGTTACTAATTTTGTTTCATAATTTGTTTAGTGTGGTTTCAGAATTCGTTACATTTAGATTTGTTTCTGTTAAATTTCATTTTGTTTATTCAATTTCTAATGATTTCCAAATTTTCAGAATGATTCAAAATCAAGATCGGTTGAAAAATGATCGAACGATTCGAATTCTGTTTGAAGGATAGCAGGGGCCAGGGAAGCCGGCCGCCACGTCCTTAACCACAGATGAGTCATCAGCTGTCAGCGGGCTTCCCCACTGACAGCTGAAATGTAAACAAAAGAATGCTGGCAATAGAAAATTCCCCAAAAAAACATTGTGGAGTCCCCTCAATCCTTACCAGGCCCTTCAGGTCTGGTATTGAGTCTAAGGGGAACCCCATTCCAAAATCTATACCCTTATTCAAGCATGCAGCCCGGCAGGCCAGGAAAAGGGGGTCACATGCACTCAACATGAAGGGAATGCTTTGGGATGGGGGGCTCTGCCCTCCCACCTCAAAGCACCTTGTCCCCATGTTGATGGGGACAAGGGTCTCTTCCTGAAAACCCTGAGCTGTGGTTGTGGGTGATCTGTGGGCGGGGGCCTAATCGGAATCTGGAAGCCCCTATTAACAAGGGGGCCCCCAGATCCTGCCCCCCCCCATGTGAATGAGTATGGAGACATAGTACCCCTACTTATTCACCAAAAATGTGCAAAATGTGAATAAAGACAGTAAATTAGTTTTTGACAAGTCCTTTATTAAAAAATAAAAAACAATGTCCCCTGATGTAGATCCATCTCATGCCGCCCGCAGCACTGCCGAACCCGAAAAAAAAAAAAAACCTCTGACCTTGTCAAATGCCTCCCGTGGACTGCCTCTGACATTTCCTAAATAGCTGAGGGGGAATTCGTTAGAAGACAAATAAATAAAACAAATTTTAACGAATTTTTGAAATTCGCTACTATTTAATTCGGAGATAAGGATGTATAACCAAAAATTCATCCAAATGTATATTCTGATCTAAATGAATTGCACATGTCTAATAAAATGCACTACCCTATTGTCAGTGAAATATACTACTAAATTCTATCTCTTTTTAAATAGGCTGCAAATATTCAATGTTGTATTTTATTCTTTGGTATATACAAGATGCAGACATAACTTGCAATGCATGGCAAGAAGAGCTGCGCTGTTATAAATTGGTATGAAATTGTTACAAATTAAATCACTTTCCCATTTTTTCTTTTTTTAATTTATAGCTGCCTGGGGTTTGCTTTAAAATTGATTTTTAGTCTTTTTTTTATTAGTATTATTATTATTTTGCAGCATATGCAAGTTTGTAAGATATGTCTATTTTTTTCTGTTACTTTTCAATAAAACGGAAAATTCCTATCATACTTACCGTAATTTTCCTTTCCTGGTGGTCTCCATGGCAGCCTACGTGTGGGTTAACCCCGCCTCCTCTCCAATGGTATAGGACCCCCCTCTATAAATTTCAGCTTGCAGGCACAGCCAGTGTTCCATATCTTAGCCGAATCCAAGAGCAGAGGGTGGGAACTCCGGCTGCCATGGAGACCACCAGGAAAGGAAAATTACGGTAAGTATGATAGGAATTTTCCGTTTTCCTGGCAGTCTCCATGGCAGCCTACGTGTGGGAAATAACTAGCCCAAACCACACGGGTGGGAATGTTTCAAATCAAATTTTACTTCAAATTATTAGCAGACAAAACAGTCAAGCCAAAATTAACTGAAGATAAGGAGGCTGGCTCCACACAATAATGTGTCATGAACGTATTTACAGAAGACCATGAAGCTGCTCTGCAGACTACTTCTGGTGCAACATGATGTGAAGCCGCCCAGGACGTTGAGATGCTTCTCGTCGAGTGGGCTGTCACCGCCTCCGGAGGAGCCAAACCCTCTACACAGTAAGCTCGCTGAATGGCAGACACAATCCAGGCCGCAATGGACCTTGACGAGGCCCGTTTCCCTCTATTCTTGCCTGAGAAAAGGACGAAGAGATTATCCGATTGTCTGAAAGAAGACGTTGACTGGAGATATTCCATAAGAGTTTTCCCTACATCCAAGGGATGAGGTTCATTATCCTCTGAAGAACGAAAGGTAGGAAGTACAATCTCCTGGTTCTCATGAAAAACCGATGATACCTTCGGATTGGAATTGAGCATCGGAATTAGGACTACTCGGTCCGGGAAAAACGTGAGAAAAGGTTCTTTATATCCAAGAGAACTGATCTCAGAAACTCTTTTAGCTGAAGTGATTGCTACTAAAAAGGCTGTTTTAATGGTAAGATCTTTAATGGAGTCCGACAAACTAGATCTTGAAAGGACGTTAAGGACAAGGGGAAGGTCCCATTTTGGGAACCTTGGCTTCCTCTGAGGTCTGAGTCTGACCGCACCTTTGAAGAATTGTTGTATGAGTATATGCTTGGCCCAGGAGAACCCTGAGAACACCGATAAGGCTGATATTTGCACCCTGAGAGTCCCAACTGATAGGGACTTATCCAGACCTGCTTGAAGGAACTTCAGGACTTCTTGAACTCCGAAATTCAGGGAATGATTTCCCTCCGGGTACGTGAATTCCAAGAATCTAGACCAGACTCTACAGTAAACTCTGTTCGTGCTAGGTCTCCTAGAGTTCATTAAAGTAGGGATTGCCCCAGGAGGGCATCCGAGTGACTCCAACCTCTCCCTCTCAAGAACCAGACCGTTAACCTGAGCAAGGCGGGGCAGGGGTGTAATGTTGTTCCCTGCGAGAGAAGGTCTGGTTTGATGGGCAGGGGAATCGGGCTCCGATAGCTGAGTTGCAGGAGAAGTGGGAACCAGGGCCTGTTCGGCCAGTGAGGGGCTACCATGACGATCTCCACATCTTCCGCTTGGAGTCTCTGAAGAAATCTGAGGATGATGGGAAATGGGGGAAAAGCATATGCCCTGCTGAATTCCCATCTGTCGGTCAGAGCATCCGTTCCGCATGCTTGGTGACACTTGCTGCGTGTGAAGTACCGGACTAGCTTGTGGTTGCATGGAGATGCAAACAGGTCTACTTCTGGTGAGACCCCTAGGGACAGAATCCACTTGAATGAGTCTATGTGGAGAGACCACTCGTTGTGATTCAACTGAACTCCGGAAAGGAAATCTGCCTGAACATTCTGTGGCCCCGGAATATAGGCCGCCGAGATGTTGGACAGATGGGCTTGGGCCCATGTCATGATTGGGTCTACTTCTTGAAGAAGGGAGAGACTCCTGGTACTGCCCTGTCTTTTCACATAAGCCACTGCCGTGGTGTTGTCCATTCGAAGAAGTACGGATTTGCCTTCTATTAGATGATGGAAAGCTTGAAGAGCTAGAAAAGCCGCACGAAGCTCCAGGACGTTGGAAACCGGGGAGTGGGCTTGCGGGGGCCATTTCCCTTGAGCCACCTCTGTCATGCAATGGGCTCCCCAGCCAGAGTTGCTGGCGTCGGTTGTAATGATGACCCATGTGATGGGGACTAGAGAATGGCAATTGAGCAGGTTCTTGCGTTGGAGCCACCAAAATAAGCTGCTCCTCATGCTGTGGGAAATAAAGATATGCTGATCGTGATCTTCCGGATTCCACTGCCGAAGGAAGCCCCTCTGAAAGGGCCGCATTCGCCACAGTGCCCACTTGACCATAGGGGCCGTCGAGACCATTGTGCCGATGATCTTGAGACACTGGGATGCCGTCAGAAAAGAGGATGAGAGGGCTGGAAGGATCCTCTCCCGAACCACCGGGATTTTCTCTAGAGGCAGAGAAAGTGTATTCTGAACGGTGTTGAATTGAGCCCCTAGATAGACCAGATGTTGAGAGGGCTCCAGATGACTTTTTTGAAGATTCAACAACCATCCGAACTCCATGAGAGTTGTAGTGACCAGGTCCCTGTGGAACAAAAGTTGATCCCGGTCTTGTGACAACAGTAGAAGATCGTCCAAGTAGTGATGTAGACGTACACCCTTTGTTCTGATTAGAGCCACCACAGCTAGAAGGACCTTGGAAAACACCCTTGGGGATGTGGACAGGCCAAAAGGAAGGCAGATGAACTGGAAGTGTTGATGTTCTACCGCGAAACGAAGGTACTTGTGGAAGTTTACTGCTATAGGCACATGGAAATACGCGTCTTTGAGATCTATTGACACTAGCCAGTCTCCTGGAAGTACTGCTTTCTGGATAGTAGATAAGGTTTCCATTTTGAACTTTTCGTTCTTGATGAACCTGTTGAGATAGGTGAGATCTATCACAGGGCGCCAGGATCCATTCTTCTTCTGTACTAGAAAGAGGGGCGAGTACACGCCTTGGAATCTTTCCTGCACGGGCACCGGAATTATTGCGCCCTGAGCTACCAAAGTGCTTACATAGTCGAGCAACACGTTTCTTTTCTCGTCCTGAGAAGGCAAGCGAGTGGGAATAAATCTGGACACGGGATCTGTTGAGAAAGTCCATGTGTGTCCTGTGGACACTGTCCTGATGGTCCAGAAGTCTGAGATTGAGGCCGCCCAGACACGCTGAAAGTGGAGCAGGCGTGCCCCCACCTGGCATGTCTGAACGGGCCCAATCTCAAAAGGACTTCGAGGTTTCTTGACCGGAAGGTGCTGAGCCTCTGACCGGCTTACGAGAGGATGCTTGGCTGCTCTTCCAATTTCTCCTGTAATCTCGCCCAGGCCTATATGAGCGGGCATCCTTTGATCGCTCTGCAAACTGCTTTCTTGGTTGCTGCCTCTTAGGGCCAAAGAGGCGCCTATCTTGGGGAAGGAGACCTGACTTTCCACCCGTCACTTTAGTAATTGCATTATCCAATTTGTTTCCAAATAAAGAGGAACCTTCAAAAGGGATTTTGCACCAAGCCTGTTTAGAGGCTGGGTCTGCCAGCCAGGGACGCAACCACAGGGCCCGTTTGGCTGTGACAGAAGCCAACATGGATCTGGATAAGAGACGTAACACATCAATGGATGCTTCTCCAAGAAACACAGAAGCTAACTTCAGTTCCTGAACAGGAGAGTTCTCTACTGCATCTTCAGACACACTTCTTAATTTTAGTTCAACATCAGAAACCCAGGTTTCCATGGCCTTAGACATGGCTGCTAGTGCTAGCACAGGTTTACAAGCCGCACCGGCTGTGACATAAATTCTTTTTAAATCCAAGTCCATCTTCCTATCCAGAGGGTCTTTAAAGGACACCGCATTATCCAGCGGGAGTGTAACGTGTTTAGCCAGTCTGGAAACTGCAGCATCAACCAGAGGAGCTGATTCCAGGTGACTGACTTCTTCCGATTTAAAAGGATACAACTTGGACAGTTTGGAGGATAAGGAGGTCTTGCTGTCCCCTTTACTCCACTCTTCTAGGATGACATCCTTCAATTCTGACAGGAGCGGAAAGTTTAGCCGCTCTTTCCCCAAATGTTTGAAAAACCTTCTCTGTTTTACCTGTGGGGTACTGGGATCTTCCCATTTCAGAGCCTCTTTGACTGCTCTTATGAGAGGTGCAACAAGGGCAAAATCAAAACCCCCAACTGCACCTTCCTCTTCTTCCGAATCGCTCTCTGAGGATTTCCCGGAAGTGAAGCTTGGCTGAGAGGGACCTTGCTCTTCAGGAGCATCAGCAGGAGAGCTGGGAGTAGCAGATCCAGGTGTGGGACTAGCATTCCACTCCCTCATGGATTGTTGGACAATCCGTTTCACCAGGGATTCCAATCTCTGATCTTCAGACTCTCTTTCACCAGCTGCACGAGCGAAACAGGGCTCGCAAAGGGACTTGTCCTCCGGGACATGCGCCCCACAACCCCAACAGGCTCTCTGGGCCGTATGGCTACTGTGGCGGTGTGTGCGGTGTCTGGAGGAGGAATGTGAGCGTCTCCTCTCATGTCTGCTCCCTGATGGAGACTCACGGCGTCTTGACCTTGAAGATGATTCTCTTCGTGGCCTGACAGGGTCTCTTTCTTGACCAGACCTGGAGGAGCTGGGAGAAAGAGAAATCCAGGGAGACACAGGATTTAGCCATGAATCATGAGCCAGCATCCCTCCCTTCAT